>NC_086447.1:480919066-481222994 GCF_028390025.1 Pseudophryne corroboree | reverse complement strand
ACTAACCAGCGCGATTTTCTCCACAGAGCACTGCAGAGAAGCTGGCTCCCCGGACTCTCCCCTGCTGAACACGGTGACAGAGGGCTGAAAAGAGGGGGGGGGGGGGCACTTGTAAGGCGCAGTGAGTGTATTACACAGTAATTATATATGTAAAAGCGCTTTATTATCTGGGAAATTGTTTCCAGTGTCAGTTGGCGCTGGGTGTGTGCTGGCATACTCTCTCTCTGTCTCTCCAAAGGGCCTTATTGGGGAACTGTCTCCTTATAGATATATCCCTGTGTGTGTGTGGGGGGGGGGGGGGGGGGGGTCGGTACGAGTGTGTCGACATGTCTGAAGCGGAAGGCTCATCTAAGGAGGAGGTGGAGCAGATGATTGTGGTGTCTCCATCGGCAACGCCGACTCATGATTGGTTGGATATGTGGAATGTTTTAAATGCAAATGTGACCTTATTACATAAGAGAATGGACAAAGCAGAGTCCAGGGAAAAAGCAGGGAGTCAATCCATGGCTTCGACTGTGTCACAGGGCCCTTCAGGGTCTCAAAAACGTCCCCTATCCCAAATAGCAGACACTGATAACGACACGGATTCTGACTCCAGTGTCGACTACGATGATGCAAGGTTACACCCAAGGGTGGCCAAAAGTATTCATTATATGATTATTGCAATAAAAGATGTTTTGCATATCACAGATGAACCCTCTGTCCCTGACACGAGGGTGCGCATGTATAAGGAAAAGAGACCTGAGGTTACCTTTCCCCCATCTCATGAGCTGAACGAGTTGTTTGAAAAAGCTTGGGAAACTCCAGACAAAAAACTGCAGATTCCCAAGAGGATTCTTATGGCGTACCCTTTTCTTGCACAGGACAGGGTACGGTGGGAATCTTCGCCCAGGGTGGACAAGGCTTTGACGCGTCTGTCCAAGAAGGTGGCGCTATCGTCTCCGGACACGGCAGCCCTCAAGGATCCTGCTGATCGCAGACAGAAGACTACCTTAAAATCTATTTATATGCATACGGGTGCTTTACTCAGACCGGCAATAGCATCGGCATGGGTATGTAGCGCAGTGGCGGCATAGACAGATACCTTGTCAGCTGACATTGATACCCTAGACAGGGATACCATTTTATTGACCTTAGGTCACATTAAAGACGCAGTCTGATATATGAGAGACGCTCAGAGAGACGTTGGGCTGCTAGGTTCGAGAGCCAACACCATGGCGATTTCTGCTAGGCGAGCCCTGTGGACCCGCCAATGGACGGGTGATGCCGACTCAAAGAAACATATGGAGGTTTTACCTTACAAGGGTGAAGTTTTATTTGGGGATGGTCTCGCGGACCTGGTTTCCACAGCTACCGCAGGTAAATCTACTTTTTTGCCTTTTGTTCCCCCACAGCAAAAGAAAACTCCACAATATCAGATGCAGTCCTTTCGGTCGCATAAATCCAGAAGAGGTCGGGGCTCCTCCTTCCTCGCCAGAGGTAAGGGTAGAGGAAAGAGAACACCTGCTTCGGCTCTTTCCCAGGAGCAGAAGTCCTCCCCGGCTTCTGCTAAATCCACCGCATGACGCTGGGGCTCCACTGAGGGAGTCCGCACCGGTGGGGGCACGTCTTCGACTCTTCAGCCAGGCCTGGGTTCTGTCAGACGTGGATCCTTGGGCGATGGAAATTGTATCCCAAGGCTACAAACTGGAATTCGAAGAGGTGCCCCCTCGCCGATTTTTCAAGTCGGCCTTGCCAGCTTCTCCCCCGGAGAGGGAAGTGGTGTTAGCTGCAATTCAAAAGCTGTGTCAACAGCAAGTGATTGTCAAGGTTCCGCTGGTTCAACAGGGGAAATGGTACTATTCAACCCTGTTCGTGGTCCCGAAGCCGGATGGTTCGGTCAGACCCATTTTAAATCTAAAATCCCTAAACCTGTACTTGAAAAAGTTCAAATTCAAGATGGAATCGCTCCGGGCTGTGATATCCAGTCTGGAAGGGAGGGATTTTATGGTGTCACTAGGCATAAAGGATGCATACCTTCATGTCCCCATATACCCCCCTCATCAGGAGTACCTGAGATTCGCTGTACAGGACTGTCATTACCAGTTTCAGACGTTGCCGTTTGGGCTTTCCACGGCTCTGAGGATTTTCACCAAGGTGATGGCGGAGATGATGGTGCTCCTGCGCAGGCAGGGTGTCACAATTATCCCATACTTGGATGATCTCCTGATAAAGGCGAGATCGAGAGATCAATTTCTGGAGAGCGTGTCACTCTTCCTGAGAGTGCTGCAACAGCAAGGTTGGATTCTCAATCTACCAAAGTCACAATTGGTTCCATTGACTCGACTATCATTCCTAAGCAAGGACACGGAACAGTAGAGGGTTTTTCTCCCAATGGAAAAAGCCCAGGACCTCCAGAACATGGTCAGAGACCGCCTAAAACCAAAAAGAGTGTCTGTTCATCAATGCACTCGAGTTCTGGGGAAAATGGTGGCAGCCTACGAGACCATCCCCTTCGGCAGGTTTCATGCGAGGACATTTCAGTGGGACCTTCTGGACAAGTGGTCTGGGTCCCATCTACAAATACATCAGAAGATAAACCTGTCCCCCAGGGCCAGGGTGCCTCTCCTGTGGTGGCTGCAGAGTGCTCACCTTCTAGAGCAGGCATTCCCAACCACGGTCCTCATGGCACACCAACAGTGCAGGTTTTGGTGATATCCAGGCTGCAGCACAGATGGTTAAATCAAAATAGCTCAGCTACTAATTAAGTCACCTGTGCTGAAGGCTGGATATCACTAAAACCTGCACTGTTAGTGTGCCTTGAAGACTGTGGTTGGGAATGCCTGTTCTAGAGGGTCGCAGGTTCGGCATTCAAGACTGGGTTCTGGTGACCACGGACGCGAGCCTCCGAGGATGGGGAGCAGTCGCACAAGGAAGAAATTTTCAGGGACTATAGTCAAGCCAGGAGGCTTGTCTACACATCAACCTACTGGAATTGAGGGCCATATACAATGGCCTACGACAAGCAGAGAATTTTCTTTGCGACCTACCGGTTCTGATTCAATCAGACATGTAAACCGCCAGCGCGGGACAAGGAGCAGAGCGGCAAAGGCGGAAGCCACCAGGATTCTTCGCTGGGCAGAAGATCACGTAAGCACTCTGTCAGCAGTCTTCATTCCGGGAGTGGACAACTGGGAAGCAGACTTCCTCAGCAGACACGATCTCCATCCAGGAGAGTGGGAACTTCATCAAGAAGTTTTTACAGAGATAACAAGTCTTTGGGGAATTCCTCAAATAGACATGATGGCGTCACGCCTCAACAAGAAGCTTCGGAGGTATTGTGCCAGGTCAAGGGACCCTCAGGCAGTAGCTGTGGACGCCCTGGTAACACCATGGGTGTTTCAGTCGGTCTATGTGTTCCCTCCTCTTCCTCTCATCCCAAAAATATTGAGAATCATAAGACGAAAAAGAGGGCAGACAATACTCATTGTTCCAGATTGGCCTCGAAGGGCCTGGTACTCAGATCTTCAGGAAATGCTCACAGAAGATCCGTGGCCTCTTCCTCTCAGGGAGGACCTGTTGCAGCAGGGGCCTACCGCGGTTACGTTTGACGGCATGGCGGATGAACACCGAATCCTAGCTGAGAAAGGTATTCTGGAGGAAGTCATCCCTACTCTGATAAAGGCTAGGAAGGAGGTGACGGCAAAACATTATCACCGTATCTGGTGGAAGTATGTATCTTGGTGTGAAGCCAAGAATGCTCCTACGGAAGATTTCCATCTGGGCCGTTTTCTCCACTTTCTACAGACAGGAGTGGATATGGGCCTGAAGTTAGGCTCCATTAAGGTACAGATTTCGGCCCTATCTATATTCTTTCAGAAGGAATTGGCTTCTCTCCCAGAAGTCCAGACTTTTGTGAAGGGAGTGCTGGACATCCAGCCTCTTTTTGTGCCCCCAGTGGCACCATGGGACCTTAAATCTGCAAGACTTGTATATAGTTGTTGCTTACATAAGGGTTATGTTATAGTTGAGATCGGTCTTTGACTGATACTGTTTTTGTTCATACTGTTAACTGGTTGCGTATGTTCCAGGTTATACGGTGTGGTTGGTGTGGGCTGGTATGAATCTTGCCCTTAGATTAACAAAATCCTTTCCTCATATTGTCCATCTCCTCTGGGCACAGTTTATCTAACTGAGGTCTGGAGGAGGGGCATAGAGGGAGGAGCCAGTGCACACCCATACTAAAAGTTCTTTATAGTGCCCATGTCTCCTGCGGAGCCCGTCTATACCCCATGGTCCTTACGGAGTCCCCAGCATCCTCTACGGACTAGGAGAAAAAGATTTACCGGTAGGTTTAAAATCTTATTTTTGCCCAGTTACTACTCCCTGATATCGACACGAATATTATTTCTTATGTCGACCATGATGTTTCCTGATTAGATCCACAACATCGGCATTCAGTACATGTTTCATACACATTAAGAACGTATTAACGTCACTAGAGACCCTGCTGTTCCAGACAAAAAAATATATATATGAAATAAATATATATATAGATATATGTGTGTATATGTGTATTTAAATGTGTATATTCATATTAAAATTTATAATGAATGCTGAAGTAAAGTTATTCCTTCTCATGTGCTGGTCGCTCTGTTGAAAAAGCTCTAGGTCAGCCGTGACAAGATGGTTTCAAATCCTCACGAGGAGTTCGAGTGTTTATTCTTTTCCCACCGTGGATAGAATAAAGTGAGAGTCGACCCCTGTTCTGCACGGGGCCCTGTCACAAAGGATCGTATACAGGAAGCTAAGTGATATTTTAATTATATGCTTTGATTATATTTGCATTACATGCGCATGGGGGAGTGCTTGTATTCAGAAATGGTCGGTTATCTTGTAATCCGATATAATTACCCTGGGGAGAGATGGGATACTCCTTAAGTTGGGTCATATCTAGAACATTGCAGCATACTGCTGTGCGACTACAAGAGTCTCTTGGGTTCGCGGGCTAATTCCATGGCGGTCTCGGCTAGGAGGGCGTTGTGGATTCACCAATGGAATGCTGAGGCTGACTCCGAGAAGTACTGGAGTATCTTCCCTGTGAAGGTGAAACCTGGTTTGGGTATGGCTTTGTTAAGTTGATCTCGGCAGATACCACTGGTAAGTCTACCTTCTTGAGCTATGTTCCCTCACAACGGTTGGTGACGCATTTTTGTAGGATGCAGTCATTTCAACCGGATGGATACAGTTTTTCCCCTTCTTTGCAGGTAGAGGAAGGTGAAAAGGTAAGAGGTCAGCAGCCTTTTCAAGTTCGTAGAAGCAGAAATCATCCTCTGTTTCTACCACATCCACCGCATGTCGCTGGGTCTATCTTGCGGGAGCCCACACCAGTGGGACCACGTCTAATACTCTTCAGTCAGTCCTGGAATGGACTTGGACCAGTGAGTTAAGAATAGAGTCCCAAGGGGGACATACTGGAGTTTCCAGATAATTCCCCTCACTGTTTTTTCAAATAGATCTTACCGATTCTCCTCTGGACGGGGAGGTAGTATGCGACGACATACAAGAGTTGGGTCAGGATCAGGACATTCAAGGTTATTCAAGCTTTTTCGGGCTTCTGAGCCCGGACAGCTTGGTCAGAACAATCCCAAAAGTTTCTACTTAAGAAGTTGAACTACAAGATGGAATCTCTCAGGGCAGGGATCTCCAATCTGTAAAAGGAGAAAGAGGATCTAAGTACCGTTTCTTCTGCATTAGGCTTACCTGGGTTTGCTATTCAGGATTGTCATTGCCAATTCACCGGAGTGATGGCAGTATGATGGTTTTCCTTCAATAGTAAAAGCCATTATTATTCTGTACTGGGACGCTCTCCTGACTACGGCGAGGTCAAGAAACAAGTGGTGCAAATCGTTGTTTTCTTTCTGACAGTTCTTCAACACAGTGGTTGGCTCCTGAACTTGCCAGAATCACTGTTGATCCCAACGACGTGGATGTCGGAGTTGGGAATAAGGTTAGATACAGAACTGTTGAGAGTTTGTTTTTTCCAGTGGAAAGAGATCTGAGGATCCAGAGTCGGATCAGATTTGCAACAGTGTAAATCCATCAATACGTTCCGTTGATGAAGAAGATGGTTGCGGCCTACTAGGCCATTCAGTGAGCAGGTTAAATGCCAGAGTGGTTTTAGCGGGACCAGTTGGACATGTGGTCCGGGTCTCACCTGCACATGCACCGGAAAATACTCCTATTTTCCAGGACCAGAATATCTCTCCTGTGGTGGCTGCACCGTTCTCACCTCCTAGAGGGACGAAGGTTCGGGATCCAGGATTAGATCCTGGTGTCCATGGATACAAGTCTCCGAGGCTGGGTAGCAGTCTTTCCAGGGGAAGAATTTCCAGGGACAAAGGTCAAGCCGGGAAGCTTGTCGGCAATAAGCATTCTGGAATTAAGGGCTATTTACAACGGCCTTCTGCAAGCGGAACATCTTCTTCGCGATCTGCCCGTCTTAATTCAGTCGGACAACTTAACAGCAGTGGCGTAAGTAAACCGCTAGGGCGGAACGAAGAACAGAGCTGCAATGGCAGAAGCCACAAGAGTTTTCCGCTGGGCGGAAAGGCATGTAAACGCTCTATTAGTGGTCTTCATTCTGGGTGTGGACAACTGGGAAACAGACTTCCTCAGCAGACACGATCTCCATCAAGGAGAGTGGGGTCTTCATCAAGTGGTTTTCACAAAAGTGACAAGTCTTTGGGGAATTCCTCAAATAGACATGATGGCGTCTCGCCTCAACAAGAAACTTCAGAGATATGGTTCCAGGTCAAGGGACCCTCAAGCAAAAGCGGTGGACGCCCTGGTGACACCGTGGATGTTTCAGTCAGTCTATGTGTTCCCTCCATTCCCACTCTTTCCGAAGGGATAAAGATGATAAGAAGAACAAAGGTTCAGGCGATCCTCATTGTTCCGGACGGCCAAGGAGGGCTTGCTATCCAGATCTTCAAGAATTACTAATAGAAGATCCCTGGCCTCTTCCTCTACGAGAGGACCTGTTACAGCAAGGACCGTTCGTGTATCAAGACTTACCGCGGCTGCGTTTGACGGCAGGGCGGTTGAATGCCATATCCTAGCCCGAAAGGGTATTCCCAGTGAAGTCATTCCCACACTGCTTCAGGCTAGAAAAGAAGTAACAGCGATGCTTTACCACCATATTTGGAGAAAATATGTGTCTTGGTGTGAATGCAAGAAGACTCCTACAAAGACATTTTCAGCTGGGGCGTTTGCTCTATTTTTTGCAAGCAGGTGTGGATGCGGGCCTAAAGTTAGGCTCCATTAATGTACAAATTTCGGCCTTATCTATTTTCTTTCAGAAAAAATTGGCCTCCCTTTCAGAAGTTCAGACCTTCGTGAAGGGCGTGCTGCACACCAACCTCCCTTTGGGCCCCCTGTGGCACCGTGGGATCTTAACGTGGTGTTGCAATTCCCTCAATCTCATTGGTTGAACCTTTGCGTAAGGTTGAGTTGAAATTCCTAACTTGGAAAGTGGTCATGCTGTTGACCTTGGCATCCGCAAGGCGGGTGTCTGTATTGGCGGCTTTGTCTCACAAAAGCCCCTATTTAATCTTCCATGCAGATAGAGCGGAGTTGAGAACTCGTCAGCAATTTCTGCCAAAAGTGGTTTCATCGTTTCACGTAAACCAGCCTATTGGGATGCCAGTGGCTACTGACGCCTTGGCGGAATCGAAGTCTCTCGATGTAGTCAGAGCTTTGACAATCTATGTCGCAAGAAAGGCTCAGGTTAGGAAAACAGAGGTGCTGTTTGTCCTGTGGGCTCCCAACAAGATTGGGGCTCCTGCTTCCAAGCAGACTATTGCACCCTGGATATGTAATGCAATTCAGCAGGCTCATTCTACGGCGGGATTGCCATTACCGAAATCGGTGAAGACCCATTCTACCAGAAAGGTGGGCTCATCCTGGGCGGCTGCCGAGGGTTCTCGGCATTACAGCTTTGCCGAGCTGCTATTTGGTCGGGATCAAACACCTTTGCGAAGTGTACAAGTTTGATAACCTGGCTAAGGAGGACCTCTTGTTGGTCAATCGGTGCTGCAGAGTCATCCGCACTCTCCCGCCCGTTCTAGAGCTTTGGTATAAACCCCATGGTTCTTGAAGCATCCCCAGCATCCTCTAGGACGTATGAAAAAATAGGATTTTAATACCTACCGGTAAATCCTTTTCTCTTAGTCTGTAGAGGATGCTGAGCGCCCGTCCCAGTGCGTACTGTATCTGCAGTCATTGGGTATGTTTACACACATGGTGTGTTGTGTTTAAGTCAGCCTGTTGCTGACGATATTCAGGCCATAGCATGCGTTATGCTGTTAGGTTGTGTTACGTTTTATGTCAGCGTATTGCTGCATATTCTTCATGCCGTCGGCTGGTATTCTATTGAATGCCACGTTCTGCGGCATACTGGAGGTGTGAGCTGGTAAAATGCTCACCGTGGTTTAACAATAAATTCTTTCGTCGAAATGTCCGGCTACATGTTCCTATAACTGGAGTCTGGAGGAGGGGCATAGAGGGAGGAGCCAGTTCACACCCCTTTTAAAGTCTTAAAGTGCCCATGTCTCCTGCGGATCCCATCTATACCCCATGGTTCTTGAAGCATCCCCAGCATCCTCTACGGACTAAGAGAAAAGGATTTACCGGTAGGTATTAAAATCCTATTTTTTTATGTCTGGAGGGGTCGTGGGGGCATTTTCTTAATGTTTGCACTGGGAGCCAAATTAGCTAGAAACGGCCCTTGTGACAGTGCCCGAAAAGTGGGTCAGTTGGGAGGCATGACATAGGCCTCTATATAGATACAAACCATACTGAAGGTTTATGTCCGATTTTGACTATGCGATTTCCCTTGAACTCCCCCAGAGCCCAGATAGCATAGATAGTACATATTTTAACTGTCTGTGCTTAAGATTTTGTCAACAGTATATACGATTTTGACTAAGTGCCAATTTTGACTATACTTTGTGCTAGATAGTACACTAGATAGTCAATATTGACTTGCCTGCACAGTCTATCTAGCCTTGTGATACCGACCCCACGGGAGCCTTTAGGAGTTTTTCAATTAGCGACAAAATCGCAAGAAATTTACTGCAATTGCCGGTTTCGCAACGAAAAGTCAGTTTTCGCGGGTATGCGTGCCCCCGCGATTCGCCCATATTCATATGCAAATTGGCGAAAACAGCATTGCCGCAAAAATTGGTGGCAAAAGTGGAAAATGGGTAAATCTGTCCGTACCCCCCACAAAAGATAAACTAACATCGGATAACAGTATAAAAGTTTATTATTGGTTATAATTAAAGTATTTCTGGTACTTCAATTGGGTCAAATTTCTGTTATATGCATTCTGGACTTTTTTCTTAACTTATGATTGTCTGCACTTGTGTTAAACAGGTTAATGAATAAGAAAGGTGTTTCAGCACAGGTGTTGGCAATCATAAATTAAGAGGGAAGTCCAGAAGCAAAGCATTTTGTCCCTCCTAGAGAGGTATGCCAATATGTCGCTTTCAGACATGTAGCCTGGGAGTTTAGCAGGTCCAGCAAGCCAGAAAATTCTGGATCTCAGCTCCGTAACCCTGGTAGTGAGCAAGGACAGGGACCCGGGACTTAGGGCCTAATTCAGATCTGATCGCAGGGCTGCGTTTTTTGCTGCCCTGCGATCAGATAGTCGCCACCTACAGGGAGAGGGGAAAACGCTGTGCATGTGTGCGATCGCTTCATTAGCAGAGCTGCACAAACATTAGTTTGTGCAGTCTCTGCGCAGCCCAGGACTTACTCATCTGCTGTGATTGCTTCCTGCTGATCGGGGCTGGAGCTGACGTCAGACACCCTCCCTTAAAACGCCTGATCCCACCTGCGTTTTTCCGGACACTCCTGGAAAACGGTCAGTTGCCACCCACAAATGGCCTCTTCCCGTAAATCTTCTTGTGAATGCCCGTGCGTTCAGATTTTTCGCACCATCCCGTCTCTAGGCACCGATGCCTAGTGCTGTTGTGCGATGCAATGGCGCATTGCAGCTCGCACGCATGCGCAGTTCAGCAGCGATCAGATCAAATTACTCCCTTAGTCCCAGGCTGTTTGCTTTCACACTGGAAAAGGACCCAGGTCGCAATGCAATGTAAATGGGTAAGCTGGATCGATGTGACTCGTTCACTGAATAGGAAGAGGCAGCGTATGGAGAGAAACTCCTCTCCAAGCGCCACCTCCGCACACGTCAGCAGTAACGTCACCAACGCGCCATATTTGCCTGTCTGAAAGGGGTCTCGCCAAGACGCACCCAGGAAGGAGTCATGTACAAATCCCAAGTGCGACTCAGCATTTATGTAGAAAAGCTGTATAAGCAAAATCCCGGGTTCCTGCGCTTGCACATGCAATAACCTGGGATTTTTGCTTCTAGTGTGGAAGATGTATTCAAGGTTAAAGTGTGGCCACACTACTGATGAATGAGATTGATTATAGGTGGGAAGTATTACATATGTAATTATGATTTGGTTCAGTCAAGTGAATATATTTGGAATGGTTTGTATTACATGCTATGGGCCAAATTCAGTATGAATCGCAAGTAGCGATTCGTACGGAATTTTTGCTGAGGGTCCGCGGGCGAATGCGCAACATGCCCTACTGTGCATGCGCCCACCATTTCTGCGGGGGGCCGCAGAAATTCCGATTGCCTCTGCCTGTAAATCGCGAGGTGGGAGGGGGGCGGCAACGCTCCATTTTCTGGGTGGAAACGGAGCGTTGCGGGGGCGTGCAAGCCCAAACGGTGGGCTGGTACGCGCGAATGGGGGCGTGTCGGGGGTGCGGCCGAAGCGGCTGCGTGACATCACACGCAGCCGCTGCGACAACAAAAATGGCGCCGGGACTCCTGCTGCCGTAGCTAAGCTGCTCCGGCAGGAGTCATCCCTAATTTCTGCTAACAAGCAGAATTTGCGTGCTGTTCACAATTTCTGCTTGAAGCAGGTGGGGAGGTGCCGGTCAGCATGCTCGGCGGCCTTGCCCAGTGCTGGGCGGCCCCCAGCATGCTTGCTAATGGTTAGCAAATTCTGCTGATTAGCAGAATTTGCTAACCTTACTGAATTGGCCCCTATATTTGCAATAAAGTGTTTTGTATACTGTAATTGTATTCTACTCTTTTTCTAGCGCTGTGTTTTCTATATGTATTCTTTATTGGGCTGAATAGCCACGCAGCTACTTCAGTCAGGTATTTAGATTCTTCTCTCAGCATCAAGTTTTCTATATTTGGTCTGTTGGGGTCTATATAGTAAATAAAATAAAGGCTATTCTCCATTTTTGCTTGGAGAAAAAACTTTCATTTCTCTAACGTCCTAGTCAGGGGTTAAAGTGAGCCGGAACGGGGCGGAACTGCGTTCCGTCAGTTACACTTGGAGACGAAACGCAGTTCCGCCTCCTCTGGCTCACCTAACCCGCTGTGTGCAGTGTGATGCCGGGTGCCCGCTGAGATTGCATCACCAGTGGGCGCCCGGCGGCAGCCGGAGGCAGGATCTCAGTACTGAGCTCCAGCTTCCGGGGCTGTCACCGTGCGCTTTTGGAGAGACGTCATGACGTCTCATAGTGCCGAGGAGCGGGCGGCGAGAGAGGACTGCAACGGTCTGGAAGCGGGAGCGGGGCTCGGTAAGTATTGTGACTGTTTCCTTCCTTAGTGTAGCGGCGCATCTACGGGGGGCATCTACAGGGGGCATTACTACTGGGGGGACATTATTACTGGGGGCCAACTACAAGGAGGCAAGCTACTGGGGGCCAACTACAAGGGGGCAAGCTACTGGGGGCAAACTACAAGGGGGCAAGCTTCTGGGGGCAAACTGCAAAGGGGCTATCTACTGGGGGCAAACTACAGGAGGGCATTACTACTGGGGGCATAACTACAGGAGGGCATTACTACTGGGGGCGTAACTACAGGGGAATTACTACTTGGGGGCATAACTACAGGGGCTAAACTACTGGGGGCATTACTACTGGGGCTAAACTACAAATGGGGCATAACTACAGGGGCTAAACTACAAGGGGGCAAACTACAGGGGGGCATTATTGCTGGCGGCTAAACTACAAGCAGGCAAACTACTGGGGGCATTACCACTGGGAGGCTAAACTAAAGGGGGGGTAAACTACTGGGGTCATAACTGTTGGGGTATTACCACTGGGGACATAACTACTAGGGCTAAACTACAGGGAACTAAACGACTGGGGGCATTAGTACAGGCAACACTACTGGGGGCAATACTACACAGGGGCATTACCATTAAGGGCATTACTACTGGGGGCCCTTCTAATGAGGGCATTGTAAAGAGGGCACTTCATAAGGGGCATCACTCTTGGGGACATAAGTGGCACTACTATTGCGGGCATTGCATAAGGGGCACCACTATTATGGGGTCTATATAAGGGGCACTACCACTGTGGGCACTAGAAGTACAGTGGACATTGCATAAGGAGCGCTACTGCGCTACTACTGTGGGCATTGTATAAGAAGTGCTAGTGCGGTGGGCATTATGTGTATTACAGGGTGCCACCACTGTGGGCATTATTGCTATTCTGTGACCACGCCCCTTTCTTTTTGAGACCACGACCATTTTTTTGTGTCGCGCGCCTATGTCGCGCGCAATACCTTTGTTACATGGGCGCCGTGGGGTGGGGGGTGAGTTCCACCACCTCTGAAGGACCACTTTAAGCACTGGTCCTAGTGGATACTGGGGAACTGTACTTTAGTACCGTGGGATATAGATCGGGTCCACTGGAGCCTGTCACTTTAAAAACCTTTAGTGTGTGTATGTATGTGCTGGCTCCTCCCCTCTATGCCCCTCCTACCAGAACAAATGGAAAGAACCAATCTGTGCGCAAAAGGATCAAAGTAAAAACATATATTGTTTTATTAATAATCCAATATTGGATAAATAAAATATAATCTTTATGAGTGACCACACCAATACAATAATATAGCAAATGCCACTACTAAATTTAAAAGACCATCTATACATAGTGAGATGAAACCAAAAGGGATATAGCAGTCTCTCAGAGATTGTAACTATTCTGAACTGATATTAATGTAACAATTCAGAATGTATTTCCCAAATCGCAGTCTCAATTCTGTGCACTGACTTAATGGTTATAAAGACTCAGTTTAGAAAAATGTGTCCAAGGAACCGATGCATTTCTCTGGAGCTCCAGATAGTTTCCTTTATTTGTTATTTTAGTTTATTATTTCTCTTAACCTCCCAGAGGATACTGGGGTCCACATTAGTACCATGGGGTATAGACGGGTCCACTAGGAGCCATGGGCACTTTAAGAAATCAATAGTATGGGCTGACTCTTCCCTCTATGCCCCTCCTACCAGACTCAGTTTAGAAAATGTGCCCGGAGGAGCGGGTCACGCTTTGGAGAGCTCCTGAAGAGTTTTCTACTTTTATTTTAAAATGTTTGTTATTTTCAGTCAGGGCTGTTTGGCAACAGCCTGACTGCTTCGTGGGACTTTGGGGGGAGAACGGCCCAACTTCCTTAGAGTTAATGGTCCCGTTTCTCTGCTGACAGGACACTGAGCTCCTGAGGGAGCCATTCGCAAGCCACACCACGGCGCAGCATACCCTCCCGCAGAACGCCGCCAGCCCTTAACAGAGCCAGAAGATGAAGAGTGGTGAGTACAACGCCGGCATCCCGGTTAGCAGGGCGCCGGCGGGAATGGCGGCACAAGGGCTGGAGCGCAGCTCTGACTGCAGGCTGCACTTCAGGGGGCTCAGATAGATAGATAGGGGGCTGGCGGTGTGTCCCGCTGTGAGGGGCGCGCTGAGCCTCTGCTGATGCCCACACTGGCCACAACGTACTAACAGGGGTTTTAACTCTTGGTTAGATATTTTTTACCTCAGGGCCAGTACAAAAAATGCGGGAAGCCGCGCGCCATTACAGGGGGCGTGGCTTCACTCAGAGCGGATCCTACAGCTCTCCAGCACCATTTCCCTCTGCAGCTCATACAGGCAGCATTCCCAGGGTCGCTCAGTTCCTCCACAAGGACTCCAAGTCTCCTCAGTGGTACCAGGGGGTCTTAGAAAAGGGGGGGAGCAAGTTTAAGATTATAACCACTACTAAGGTGCTTATTTCTGTGAGACCCAGTTAGGTTTTACCTTGCTAGAAGGGGCGCTGTGTGGCTGGCTCTGATTTCTGTGTCTCTCTGAGGACCCTGCCTACATATACTAAGTTTTCACTAGTGTGTGTGTGTGTGTGTGTGTGTGTGTGTGTGTGTGTGTAGGTGTTCCCTTTACAATCATGTCCAGGGACTGTGTGTCTTGTACAGCGGAATGTCTCTCATTCCCTGGGGACTCACTACCCTGTACTCAAGATAGTGTTCACTCCCAGTCCAGTGGGCTGAACCCCCATGGCTGGCCTCCATTAAAGGGATGATTTCAAATATTTCTACTAAGCTGTCTCATACTGAGAATGAGACAAAATTCTTATGGCAGTCTATGGATGACCTGATAAATAGAGATTCAGCTCCCATACCTGTAACCCACACTCTCGCCATTTGCTCACAAAAGCGTACTTTGGCCCAAATCATGCAGGGTTATAACGATCCTGACACGTCGGATCCAGAGGAGGGTGAAGTGGATGCGAGTGGGGGGGATGCTGTTCTGTCACAGGGTATACAGGCCCTCATTGAGGCTATCAGATCTGTCCTACATATTCCTGACAAGACTGAAGATGTAGAAGAGGAATCTTATTTTAACACTAAAAAGAAATCCTCAGCTACTTTCCCCGCTACAAAGGAATTAAATGCCCTGTTTAAAGAGATGTGGGTGAACCCTGACAAAAAGTTTCAGATCCCTAAAAGGCTGATTTCTTCCTTTCCCTTTCCTGAGGAGGATAGGAAGAAATGGGAAAACCCGTCGATTGTGGATGCATCAGTGTCAAGGTTGTCGCGTAAGATAGTCTTACAGGTTCCCAGGCCCGCGTACTTAAAGGACGCAGCTGACCGCAAGATTAAGACCACTCTCAAATCTTTATACACTGCGGCTGGGGTGGCGCAGAGACCCACTATTGCTTGTGCATGGATCACTAGGGCCATTGCTAAGTGGTCAGGTAACCTAATTGATGGCTTAGATTCCTTACCCAGGGGGTATATTATTGTACTCTACAGCATATTCAGGATTCTGCTAACTTTATGGTGGAGGCCTTAAAGGAAATTGGTTTGCTCAACGCACGCACCACTGCTATGGCAGTGTCAGCACGCAGAGGCTTGTTGCTACGCCAGTGGACTGCGGATTCCAGGAAAGGCATGGAAAGCCTACCATTCATGGATGAGGCTCTTTTTGGAGATGAACTGGATACGTGGATATCCAAAGCTACGGCGGGTAAGTCTACATACCTTCCTTCCACAGCAAACCCAGCTAGGAAAACCTACTCTGCTCCGACTCTGCAGTCCTTTCGGACTGCAAAATTTAAAGGAAAATCCAAGGGTTCTTCTACAACCTTCCGAGGCTGTAAAAGTAAACCCAGAACACCCGCGACTGCAGGTTCTCAGGAACAGACCTCCGCATCTGCTTCCTCAAAGCCTTCAGCATGACAGTGGACCGCACTGCCTGGAAGACAGGCAGGTGGGAGCCCAGTTACGTTATTTCAGTCACATATGGGCGACATCAAGTCAAGATCCTTGGGTCAAAGAGCTTATCGCACAGGGATACAGACTAGAATTTTAGGAACTCCCACCTCCCAGATTCTTCAAATCTGGCTTACCAGCTTCTCCAGAAGCAGGTTTGACTTTGCAGGCAGCGATTCAAAAACTGGTACAGACTCGGGTCATTGTTCCAATTCCAGTACACCTACAAAACAAGGGTTATTATTCCAACCTGTTTGTAGTACCGAAACCGGACGGTTCGGCAAGGCCCATTTTAAACTTCAAGTCACTGAACCCGTATTTATGGGTGTTCAAATTCAAGATGGAGTCTCTGAGAGCGGTGATCCCAGGTCTGGAGGAGGGGGAATTCCTGGTGTCTCTCGACATCAAGGATGCGTACCTTCACATTCCAATTTGGCCACCTCATCAGACATATCTAAGGTTTTACCTGCAGCACTGTCACTACCAGTTTCAGGCCCTGCCAATTGGCCTCTCCACGGCACCGAGGGTTTTCACCAAGGTAATGGCAGAGATGATGTTTCTCCTCCGCAAACAGGGAGTGAACATCATACCATACCTGGACGATCTGCTGATAAAAGTGCCTTCCAGGGAGAGGTTGTTGGACAGCATTGCCCTCTCAATCAGACTTCTCCAGGATCACGGATGGATTCTGAACCTGCCAAAATCCCACCTGGAACCAACACGGAGGCTTCCGTTCCTAGGAATGATCCTGGATACGGAGGAACAAAAGGTGTTCCTTCCCTTAGAAAAGGCATTGGTAATCCAGTCAATGGTGCAGGATGTCCTAAAACCAACCTGGATATCGGTGCATCTGTGCATTCGCCTTTTGGGGAAGATGGTAGCCTCTTACGAGGCTCTGCAGTATGGAAGGTTTCATGCCAGGCCATACCAGCTGGATCTGTTGGACAATCGTCTGGATCACATCTTCACTTGCACCAGAGGATACGTCTGTCGCCAAAAGCCAGAATTTACCTTCTATGGTGGCTCCAGGTTTCTCACCTGACCGAGGGTCGACAGTTCTAGATTCTAAATTGGATTCTGCTAACTACGGACACAGGGGGTCATTCCGAGTTGATCGCTCGCTAGCTAGTTTTAGCAGCCGCGCAAACGCTATGCCGCTGCCCACTGGGGAGTGTATTTTAGTTTAGCAAAAGTGCGAACGCATGTGTAGCCGAGCTCTGCAAAAATAGTTTGTGCAGTTTCAGAGTAGCTCTGAACCTACTCAGCGCTTGCGATCACTTCAGCCTATTCGTGTCCGGATTTGATGTCATACTCCCGCCCAGCGAACACCCAGCCACGCCTGCGTTTTTTCAGACATGCCTGCGTTTTTGCAAACACTCCCTGAAAACGGTCAGTTGACACCCAGTAATGCCCCCTTCCTGTCAATCTTCTTGTGGCCGCCAGTGCGAAGGAAATTGTCGCTAGAACCTGCGCACAACCACAAAGAGCTTGGTACCCGTACGTCGCGCGTGCGCATAGCGGGGCATACGCATGCGCAGAAATGCCATTTTTTTACCTGATCGCTGCGCTGAGAAAATTGTCAGCGAGCAATCAACTCGGAATGACCTCACAATCCTCAGGTTGGAGAGCAGTCACCCAAGGGGAACAGTTCCAAGGAAGATGGTCAAGTCAGGAAGCAATTCTTCCGATCAACATTGTAGCATTAATGGCCATATACAACGCCCTTCTACAGGCATCGCATCTTCTTCAAGATCAAGCCATCCAGGTTCAGTCGGACAATGTGACGGCCATAACGTACATAAACCGACAGGGCGGAATGAAGAGCAGAGCTGCAATGTCAGAGGTGACAAAAATTCTTCTCTGGGCAGAAAGACATGCGGTGGCGCTGTCGGCTATCTTCATTCTGGGAATAGACAACTGGGAAGCGGACTTCCTCAGCAGACACGACCTCCATTCAGGAGATTGGGGCCTTCACCCGCAGGTGTTCGAGTTCTTGACAAGTCGGAATTTCACAGTTAGACATGATGGCATCTCGTCTCAACAAGAAGCTAAAGCACTATTGTTCCAGGTCGAGGGACCCACAAGCACTGGCGGTGGACGCTCTGGTGACTCCATGGGTTTACCAGATGGTTTACGTATTCCCACTTCTTCCACTGATCCCAAGAATTCTCAAAAGAATAAAAATGGAAAAGGTTCAAGCGATTCTTATTGCTCCAGATTGGCCCAGAAGGACCTGGTACGCGGATCTACTGGAGTTGCTCCTGGAAGAACCGTGGCCTCTACCTCTGTGAGATGATCTTCTGCAACAGGGCCCGTTTGTCTATCAAGACTTACCGCGGCTACGTTTGACGGCATGGAAGTTGAACATCAGATTTTAGCCCGGAAAGGCATTCCAAACAAGGTTATTCCAACCCTGATCCAAGCTAGGAAAGGGGCAACGTCTAAATATTACCACTGTATTTGGGAAAAATATGTCTCGTGGTGTGAAAACAGGAAATTTCCTGCAGTGGGATTTCAACTGGGACATGTTCTCCTTTTTCTACAGTCAGGTGTGAATGTGGGCCTACGTTTTGGCCAGATTTCGTCCTTGTCCATTTTCTTCCAGAAACAATTGGCTTCCCTCCCTGAGGTTCAGACGTTCTTGAAGGGTTCTCTGCACATCCAACCGCCTTTTGTGCCTCCCACGGCACCTTGGGATCCTAACGTGGTGTTGCGGTTTCTGCAATCGGACTGGTTTGAACCTTTACATGAGGTTGACGTTAAGTTTCTTACATGGAAGACTGTTACACTGTTGACCTTGGCTTCCGCAAGGCGTGTCTCCGAACTGGGGGCGTTGTCTTACAAAAGCCCCTATTTGGTTTTTCATGAGGGTAGAGCTGATCTCAGAACTCGTCAGCAATTTCTTCCTAAGGTGGTGTCTGTGTTTCATATCAACCAACCCATTGTGGTTCCAGTGCTTACCTCTGCTACCTCAAAGTCCCTGGATGTTGTGAGGGCTTTGAGGATCTACGTGAAGAGGACAGCTCGTCACAGAAAATCTGACTCGCTGTTTGTTCTCTGTGATCCCAAAAAGATTGGGTGTCCTGCTTCAAAACAGTCTATTGCTCGCTGGATCAGGCTTACTATCCAGCAAGCTTATTCATCGGCAGAATTGCCGGTTCCGAAAGTACAGGCCCACTCTACTAGGTCAGTGGGTTCTTCCTGTGCGGCTGCCTGGGGTGTCTCGGCTTTACAGCTCTGCCGAGCAGCTAATTGGTCAGGATCGAACACGTTTGCTAAGTTCTACAAGTTCAATACTTTGGCCTCTGAGGACCTTCAGTTTGGTAATTCAGTTCTGCAGGAACCTCAGCACTCTCCCACCCAGTTTGGGAGCTTTGGTACTTCCCGATGGTACTAAATGGATTCCCAGTATCCTCTAGGACGCAAGAGAAAATAGGATTGTAATTACCTACCTATCATTTTCTCATAGTCCATAGAGGATACTGGGCGCCCATCCAGTGCTTCATTCTTCTTGCACTGTTACTTGGTTAAGTATTGCTGTTTGGTTCAGCTGTTGCTGTTCCTGTTTTCAAGTTTGGTTAGCAGGGCTTTCCTCTTGTTTATGTGTGCTGGTTCGGAATCTCAAAGGAAAAAGATTCAAAAACAGAGCTCCAAATCAATAGTGCAGCAATAAAGGGTTGAGATGGTCACCCCCACCTCAAAAAGTCCACATTTTCTATCCACAATTAGCCTCTATGCGCACCCTCTAAGTATCAGGGATTTCATAATTTCTTCTCAAAATCCTAAAAAGCCTTTCACAGGTGACTTCAATTCATCCAACAACTTTGAATATGAACCTCCTTTCTCCCGTATTCCCTCTAACGGTGATGGAAATCTCTGTCCCTTCATAGGCATTCACCAAAACAAAAGGAAAAATATATATAGTGTAACACAGTTTATTTATTCAACAAGCCTTAAAGCATTTGTTTAAAAAGCTTTAAAATTCATGTATGTACGTAATCCACCATACAATGAGGCAGCTGTGTGTACCAGAAACAATGGGGTGTCAATGCGTGCCCACCCTGTACAGCATATGATGTTAAACAGGTAACTCCCGGGTTAATAGCACCGTCTCACCACTGGGTGGGCACTACCAATTGGTCCTGGAGAATCAAATCTGCTACAGTCGGTCTGATCAGTTCACCAACACGTTTCTGCTTTATGAGCCTTTATCAAGGTGTAATGTGGACTAAAATCATCAGGATATTTAAACCCCTGGAAGTGATCTGATTGGCCCAGACTGTACAGTTCTCCATTTACCCTCTAACATGCCCTATATTACATTTTATATTCTTAAAATGCCATTGTAGAACGGTATACGTCCGATTTATGTTCACATATATTTTACACAAAAACAATAATTTCATAACACTGTTTTTTGTATTAAATCGCGTGCGTTCCAGCTCCCTGGAACGCAGTCTACTTCCTTCTTCCGCCATGGGCTCCGTGTCCTGCCCGGTGGCAGAAGTGACGCGCCCTTCCAGCAATGCGTCACTGGAAAGCACGGTACTTCCGCGTTCCACAGATACCTGATACCATAAAACTGGAACGCATACCCTTTCCGCGTTAAGCTATCTGCCGTGGATCACAATAATGATTGTAGATACTTCGTGCAATACAGGTGATCTTAATCATCTGTTTACCCAATATAAATCGTATACCTTAAATAACATCTGCAAATAGACAATAGCAATTAAAATAGCAATACAAACATTCATTTAAGATAATATATTAAGAAAATTATTATATTAAAATTCAGATGACGACATTGGTCTTATAAAAATGTCTGTCACCACAGAAAATTACAATATATATTGTCAAAGTCGGAAAAATATCATGCTACACGTTGCCATATATTCACCTTATGCGCTTGCCCGCTGCACATGAACTTTCTCTGGCGTGCGTGCACATATTCGCAGTTGTGTGACGGCGCCTGTACGGGCGTGCGCTCGAGCGCATGGTATGTGCATTTACGGTAGAGTTCGTGTGCGTCTAGCGGGCGACTCAATCGTTAAATAATAAAACCAAATGGTATGTTTTATAGGTAATGTTCCCCTTAATGATAACTGTAAGTTTGTTTAATGTGACTTGTTCACGGACTTGGGAATCCCTCTTTACGTGGTACAAAGGGTCTGATTAAGGTTGAACAGTGGTGTCTGGTACCTAACCGAAGAGTATTTTAACAGCAACAATCCGGTGTTGGTTAGGTAAAGATTAATCGCTCCTGCATATAGTTATGCCCATTAGTAGTTTCTGGACATTACTCATATTTGCAGTTCATTATCCATGCGGCGGGAATCCAGCGATTCCCTCCCACCTGAGCAGTTTGTAATAGCCACAGCCCACCTGTTCAAATCCACCTATGACCTTTTGTTATGATGCGAGGAGACATTCCTGTGTCCAATGAACAATGAGATTATAGGTCCCTTTGTAGTGTACTGTACTCAGTGTATATAAGATCAGCCAGCCTGGGCAGCTCACTCTCTGACTCTCCACAAACGGTTTTCATCTTGACTAACTTGGAGCTGGTACCAGGAGCTGCGCAGCGATCATTTCCCAGTGTGTGTAAGTAATTCTCTGTAACCAACTTGTTCCCTGTTTGTATTGGCCATACTCTCTCTCTCTCTCCGTTATAGTATAAGATTGTGACGCTATTGTATATTTCTGTCTAGATATTCTGTTAGAAGCCCTGAGGACGGGGAGTTCCCCCGAAACATGTCGGAATAAAACCACCGCTTTTTCAATCTAAGTTGTGAGCCTGCTTGAGTGCCGCCGCCTTCTGCAGTACATATTCTGTTAGAATGATATGTTAGCTTGTAGTGTATGACTTGTAAACTGTTTCCCCTTTTCGATATAACTAAAAGCTTGTTAGTAAAGGTGTTGGAACCTTAGCAAGGTATTGTGTGTTCATTACATTGCAGAGGGTAATAGGAGCGTCTCAATCGCCCAAGCAGCTTTAATATTAACAAGGTTAAGCAGCGTTACATCGCTACAGTATTTCAGTACAAGGTTTACAGTATAAGAGTATCCTTTCTGTGTGTTGCATTCAAGGTTTACTGAGTGTCATCCCGTGAGCATCTGCGCTGCTCGTGTTCTCCTCGTGGACTCGAGCGTCCGCTACGCTGGTAGCGTAGCATTACGGTAGTCAGCCGCCTATAACGTGCTCGACACCACGCATTAAGCTGTGAGCGAGCGTGTCGCATGTGCGTCTCGATCACGGCTGAGCGTAGGCTACGCTAAGTGCGTACCCTTACGGTACCCCATACGTCAATTGCGTACTGAGTCTCTTACCTGTATATAGTGAAGGTTATAAGGTAATCCAATCGGCATTATCAACTGAGGGCTCGTCCGTCCTCCACATATCTGCACTAACGAAAACAAACGTTATCTGCCAGCAAGGGCGGGAAGGCAGTAATGCTGGCTAGATAAGCGTCTGTTTCGCTACGTTGTAGGAGTGCTGGTGGAATCCGGAACCGGAGGTAAGAACAATACGTTATTATCTTTTAAAACTGTTTATTTCTGTTTTGTGTACACACACGCACACATCTACATTGTTGTATCTCACTCCCTTGTTGCCATTAGAATTGATTATTAGACACGGGCTGAGGAAATCTGGTGCTATTTAGTTGAGATTAAATAGGATAATTTTAAGGGAATAATTGTAAAGGACACACACACAGCATAGCAAATACTGTGTGGTGTACGGTAAGCGATTACAGTTGAACATTGTTTACATTGATAGAAGCGTGTTAGTTGTGTCGCTGTGGGCATATCTGAACATTGTGCATACGTGTCTCGGACAACGTGCGAAATCACGTACGTGACGCAAAGGCATACGCACGTGGCGTGTTTACGCAACGGAGTGTACGGATACGCCCACCGAGACTCAAATCACACAATAACCTTGTTTAGTGTGGGCGGTATAGTATAGCCACCTGATAATAGCACAGGTTTGTTCAGTTTTTCCAAAAAGTATTAGTTAAAAGAAAACCTTTTTCCATTGCAAGACCCAGGGATTGGACCCCTGCCTGTATGAAAATAATTTCTGTACAGAAAGATCAGTGTGTGTGTATGAGTGAGTAGGAGTGAGTGTGGAAATTAAAGTATTATTTTTTGTGAACCCACAAATCGGGATCCCGTCGGAGACCACATCAGGTGAGTGGACACTTGGTGGCGTGGGACTGGCTTGCCCGCATTAACATTATATAAGGTAAAAGGAGCAAGTAGTATCCGCAGACAAAAGGACTGCGAAGGTTTAAGCGCAGCCCCAGGGGTTTTGCGTAGCACCCATATAGTCAAGTTGAGCTCCGGCTGAAGTTTTTTGCAGCCTAAACAACCGATTCCATTGGTCGTAAAGCGTATAAATATTAAGTTATTTATGCGCAGTGAGACTGGACCGCACGTCATTGTGTGCATTAGTTTGTTACTGTGGGATCATAAACGCTATTTGTACATTCTAACGTGATTTGTGTAGGTTTTTGTTATTTTAAGGGAGTTTCACTGTTCACTCAGGAAATCTCCAACAACCAATACTTACTGGGGAGGGTAGATCCCACACGCCCCAGTAAATAGAGGTTACAAAAAGATCCTACGAATTGGGTACGTCCAGTGGTGAGAACATCACTGGAACTTGTATTGGCCAATTGGGGCGCCGAGTGAGTGAAGGCACTAGTTGAACTTTCACCGTCGCCTTACCGTGGGCAATTTGGTCTGTTTGTAAGAATTAGCTAAGACAGCAATATCTGCAAACGATGGGGGCCAGTTGTTCAAAGAAGGGACGTCCAACAAGGGTTCACGTTGGTAGTTGCTGGCTCAAAGGGTCCGCACAGTATATAATGTGTGAAAAATCACACACACAGGTATTATGCAAAGAATGGGAACGAATGACAGAGGATGATGGGGAGCAGTCTCCCCGGGTAGGCAGTCTGAACCCCGAGGTATTGCAGAACCTACGAAAAAGGATAGGTCTAATAAAATCTGCCAAGCAGAGGATTAGACAATATGATTGTTTACAGTTATGGCAACGAGAAAGTGAAATACAAGGAGAATTAGCTTATACAGCTGACTCTCACTTTGGTAAGAAAAATATGGCAGCGGTAGAGAAGGTGGTTACAGAGAATGGCACACTGGTGTATGATAAAAATGCACTTAGCAACTGTATTATAGATGATAAGAGTAATTGTAACAAATGTAACAATGATAAAAGTAAAACTGTTAAATATACAACTGTTAACTTGTGCAAGTTGCACTCCATGTTAAACTTCCCTCAGGATTACCAGCAAGAAAGTGAGCCCAGCACGATATCGGCACCTTTTCCAGCAGCCATTCTACAAGACATCCAGGTGGACGCGACCAAATCGGTAAAGGCAGTAATCAAACCCCCTAACGGAGGGTCAGGTGAGGTCGTGTCCACAGGTACGTACGGTGTTATATATCACGCACAAACAAATGTACCTCATATTGAAGAACCAACACAAGGTGATGTAGTTGAATTTAATCCTGTCAGGGTGATCACAGTCCCCAATGGGAAGACTGACGCTCAGGGAATCATTCCCGTCAAGGACAGTGCAATGCGCCGTCCCTGGTCCCGGACAGAATTGAGGTCAATTATGTCTGAATTTCCTGATCCTAGGAAAGATCTAGTTGCATGTCAAAGGTTCATTAAAGAACTAGGAAACTCCACAGAACCCACCAACAAAGATTGGCGGACAGTGCTGAGGGCATGTTTGCCCTCCAGTGTTGACCCTGCGAAATTTATTGCAGATTGTAAATTAGACACAGAGGTACCTTGTACGGAGGAACACAATCAGGAATGTATTAAGCAGATCAACCGACAGTTAGGAGTATATTTCCCAGCCATTGTCGAGTGGAACAAAATTTTCTCCATAAGACAAAACGAAGGGGAAAGTACTTCTGATTATTTCCATCGGGCATTGCAGGACATGACTAGGTATACAGGTATAGAAAACATCGAAACAAGTGCACCGCACAGAGAAGTAGCAGTATTTGTGTTAATGGATGGTTTAAAGGAAGTGTTGAGAGCAAGGGTACAGACCACCAATCCATACTGGAGAAATAACTCGGTGACTGCATTAAGGAAGTCCGCTGTTGGGCATGAGCAAAACATCAGCAAGCACAGGGAAACACAGAGAAGTAAGAAGACCCAGATCCCTGTGGGTAAGTCAAACGTGATAAGGTGTTATAATTGCCAGAAGGAAGGTCATTTTGCAAGAGATTGTGGATCAAGAAGAAGACAAAAATCATATAAACCCCCTAGACAACGATATGAGCAAAGTTATGACACACCAAATTGTAATCAGGGATCATATAGGAAGGAGTTTGGGCCGCACCTGTAACATGCAGTCAGGAAAGGTGATCATTAGGACTGATAGTAAGCCTGAGGTTACAGTTAATGAAATGGGAGGTCAGATCCTTGCAGGTACAAGAACGGCCGGGTAAACGTTGTAATTTATCTGTAAATGTTATTTTTCCCCATCTCTGACGTTCATCGGCAGAACTCAAACATCACGTAGCTATTTGGTCCTTGCAGAAGTCTACCTAACCCCAGTGTGACCTACCGACATCGGTGTGTCCTGGCCAGGCGCAAAACGGTGGGGTGTGGAAATACTGGTGGGGAGGGGATTTCGCAGGGACACCAGTGGATGTGTTGGTGTGACAGCCTGATGGTGAACGGAAGATCTGACAATGTTTTTTTGTTTGTTGCTTAATGCAAAATGTATGAATTGTTCTCTCTCTCTCGTTTGTTTTACTCTCTTCTCTTCTTTCTCATGTTTTAAAGATGGTATGTCACACATCAGTTAGACAAATGGTAATGCAAGATTTTTGCTCCTTACAGAAAGATCGCAGATTGGGAAGGAATATTGTATCACCGGAATGTTCGTTTGGAAGACTGAGAGACAGCACCTTTGAGATGACAGCAGAGCAAGAAGAACAACAAGACTAGAGGACATAAGACATCGTAACATTTTTCTTTCCCCTCAAAGTATTTTTTTTGTATCCCCATTACAAATTTCTCTTTCTCCTCCTGTAAGATGGACTCGCCCCAAGAGACTGCAGTCCGTGTTTTCCTGTTGACCATGATGTTGACCAGAGCAGTCTGTTTCGGTGAGAGTACCAGTGAGGTCGAGAAAGGATCCAGAATGGGTTTCTGATGACTGAGACGAAGGTGTAAATTTCCAATAGCAACACAATCACCAAACAAAGGCGAGTACCAGAAACGATCTAGCAGCCATGTTATTTGTAGACATTGTGAAGGATTGTTAGCTAAAGAGAACTGCATATTGTAACAATATAGTTGAGGATGGGTGCATCAAGAAATGTCAGTCCAGTTTTAATGTCCACATGGACCGGCATCCATTGAGTGACTATCACTCCCTAGTGGGTAAAGTGTTAAACCAGACAGACTGTTGGGTATGCTCTCAAGTACCTCAAGGTCATAGCAAATCAGGACTAGTACCATTCCCTTTAACTGTAGAAGAGGTACTTGAGCTAAGTGGTGGGAGGCCGGTGGACAAGAGATTTAATATCTCTAGTCCTCCTAGTTTGAAGCTCCACCAATATCATGTGGATAGGTCCTTGGTGTGCTTTAACATTTCCAATCCCCGAAAGCCGGGAAATTGGGAAGTGTCATGGAGTAATCAAACCATGACCTTTTCATACAGAGCCAACAGAATGCCCATAGACACAGAACTTATACGCCAGATAGCCGACCATGGAAGATTTTTCCGGTATAGATACACTCTAGGAAGTAGGACCATGCGAGTTGGAGAAGTATCACCAGGATACTGTGCACATATCATACAAACAGATACGTGTACTAAACAGATGGGAGAGTTAGGGTTAGGAGATTTCACATGGAAAATTTGTAACATGATAATGTCATACTCCGTCCCATATGTTCTCCCCGATGATGCATACTTCATATGCGGGAGGAAGGCGTATAAGTGGCTTGCCCCAAACTCAGAGGGATTGTGTTATATTGGAAAAGTACTGCCTGAAGTAATGACTGTAACCCATAACAAAATGAAAGATATTCACCGCAGTGCCCAAGCTCCTTATACTCACACTCATTACGAGCACATCGTTAAAAGGCACCTGATAGAGAGGACAGAGCACTCGGCCTCTGATCTGATCCATGAATCCACCGGGATTCAATTCCTACTCGCGTTAGATATCACTCGTACCGCCAGAGGAGTGCTAAATTACAAATATATCTGCGCTTGCAAATTTATTAGACAATATCACCGAAATGTATGACGACACATTCAGGTACACTGGGAAAGAGTTACAAGCCTACAAAACAGAACTGGTTCAGCATAGGATGATTCTCAATTACCTCACAGCTGTGACAGGCGGGTATTGTGTTACCCTAGCGACTCAATATGGAATAAAGTGCTGCACGTACATTACAAACAGCACGGAGGACCCAGCCGAGGTCATAGTCCAAAAGATGGATGACATTTTACAATTAAAATGGGAGTTTCGAAGGAAACACAATCTCACACTCGCTGCTGTGGGTAATGAGCTGACCAGTTGGGTGTCATGGTTGAACCCACGAAATTGGTTCTCGGGCTTAGGAGAATGGGCCCATGGTATTATTGTGGATGTAGGGAAATTTCTTTTGTGTATTCTAGGAGTCGTCATATTGGTCGGACTGATATTTAGATGCGTTCGGGCTTTAACGAAGTGTAAAGGTAGTACTAGAGTGATGAGCCTGAGGAGCGAGGACACTGTACTAACAACAACTAATTTGATTTATGACCCAACGATAGAGACAATGTTGTGATGAAAATGTGATTCCATGGTCCGTTTCTTTCACCCGTTTCTCCTTTGTTTTCCTCCAAGGTACAAAGACCCGCTTGGAAGAAGAATTTGACAACCTCTTTTATACAGACCATTGATGAACTATGCTACAAGCCCCAATTTCCCTAGTGACTTTAAATTTTACGATAGCCCCAAATATTTTCGTGACTGTAACTTTCTGGACAATGGAAAAACTTTTGCCGCCATTCATAGCAAAAGCATCAGAAGACTACAGTCAACATGTACATCGTGACAAGACACAAGACAAGACCTCAATCGGCAAATGTATATTAAACTCACATAGTTTATGACTGCATTTACCATAATTGCTTCTTATCTTCATTTCTACAACCTTCAGGTAATGACACACAGTCAATAGGGAATATAGGCACAGATATTAGCACTCACATATCCCCCCATTCATGTATCATCAACTAAAATGTGCTCCCCCATTTTGTTACAACCAAAAGCCGAAAAGAGCTCGGTAAAGTTTGACAGCCCATCCACAGACCCTTGATACGGGATAAGAAGGAATTCAAATGTATACTTCGCAATACCTCGAAGCTTGATTTAAAACACGTACGGCACGATGATACATGACCCCTCAAACATGGATTCATACACACATGCTTCTACTATCTCACTAGGTCATACCTTTTTCCCACCTTCCTCTCTTCTCCCTTACCCAATCATAGAAATGTATTTACATATGACATATATTTTTCTCTTTTTGAACTGTTTTAGGAAGTGGCAGTTATTGGTGACAGCCAAAGGGTGGACTGTCAAAGTCGGAAAAATATCATGCTACACGTTGCCATATATTCACCTTATGCGCTTGCCCGCTGCACATGCACTTTCTCTGGCGTGCGTGCACATATTCGCAGTTGCGTGACGGCGCCTCTATGGGCGTGCGCTCGAGCGCATGGTATGTGCATTTACGGTAGAGTTCGTGTGCGTCTAGCAGGCGACTCAATCGTTAAATAATAAAACCAAATGGTATGTTTTATAGGTAATGTTCCCCTTAATGATAACTGTAAGTTTGTTTAATGTGACTTGTTCACGGACTTGGGAATCCCTCTTTACGTGGTACAAAGGGTCTGATTAAGGTTGAACAGTGGTGTCTGGTACCTAACCGAAGAGTATTTTAACAGCAACAATCCGGTGTTGGTTAGGTAAAGATTAATCGCTCCTGCATATAGTTATGCCCATTAGTAGTTTCTGGACATTACTCATATTTGCAGTTCATTATCCATGCGGCGGGAATCCAGCGATTCCCTCCCACCTGAGCAGTTTGTAATAGCCACAGCCCACCTGTTCAAATCCACCTATGACCTTTTGTTATGATGCGAGGAGACATTCCTGTATCCAATGAACAATGAGATTATAGGTCCCTTTGTAGTGTACTGTATGCAGTGTATATAAGATCAGCCAGCCTGGGCAGCTCACTCTCTGACTCTCCACAAACGGTTTTCATCTTGACTAACTTGGAGCTGGTACCAGGAGCTGCGCAGCGATCATTTCCCAGTGTGTGTAAGTAATTCTCTGTAACCAACTTGTTCCCTGTTTGTATTGGCCATACTCTCTCTCTCTCTCCGTTATAGTATAAGATTGTGACGCTATTGTATATTTCTGTCTAGATATTCTGTTAGAATGATATGTTAGCTTGTAGTGTATGACTTGTAAACTGTTTCCCCTTTTCGATATAACTAAAAGCTTGTTAGTAAAGGTGTTGGAACCTTAGCAAGATATCGTGTGTTTATTACATTGCAGTGGGTAATAGGAGCGTCTCAATCGCCCAAGCAGCTTTAATATTAACAAGGTTAAGCAGCGTTACATCGCTACAGTATTTCAGTACAAGGTTTACAGTATAAGAGTATCCTTTCTGTGTGTTGCATTCAAGGTTTACTGAGTGTCATCCCGTGAGCGTCTGCGCCGCTCGTGTTCACCTCGTGGACTCGAGCGTCCGCTACGCTGGTAGCGTAGCATTACGGTAGTCAGCCGCCTATAACGTGCTCGACACCACGCATTAAGCTGTGAGCGAGCGTGTCGCATGTGCGTCTCGATCACGGCTGAGCGTAGGCTACGCTAAGTGCGTACCCTTACGGTACCCCATACGTCAATTGCGTACTGAGGGGTAAATTTACTAAGATTTGTATTTTCCCGTTTCAGGTCAAAGTTCAATCACGAATGACATCGAAAGTGTAAAACTGCAACTTTTTGAATTGATTACGACTAATTTACTAAGCTGTCGTATTCGGGTTTTTCTTTTGTTCCGATGTCGATGTCATTCGTGGTTTTTTTTCTATTTTTACGGCAGTGATTAGCAAAACACTGCCGACTTTTTTACAATGAATCTCGGCCGGATCTGTGTGATCCGTGCTGGGGTTCATTTTTTTTGTTTTTTTTAAATTAAACACTGTCAAATATTTAAAAAAAAATTGCGTGGGGTCCCCCCTCCTAAGCATAACCAGCCTCGGGCTCTTTGAGCCGATCCTGGTTGCCGAAATATGGGAAAAAAAATGACAGGGGTTCCCCCATATTTAAGCAACCAGCATCGGGCTCTGCGCCTGGTCCTGGTTCCAAAAATACGGGGGACAAAAAGAGTAGGGGTCCCCCGTATTTTTAAAACCAGCACCGGGCTCCACTAGCTGGACAGATAATGCCACAGCCAGGGGTCACTTTTATATAGTGCCCTGCGGCCGTGGCATCAAAAATCCAACTAGTCACCCCTGGCCGGGGAACCCTGGGGGAGTGGGGACCCCTTCAATCAAGGGGACCCCCCCCAGCCACCCAAGGGCCAGGGGTGAAGCCCGAGGCTGTCCCCCCCCCATCCAATGGGCTGCGGATGGGGGGGCTGATAGCCTTTGTTGTAAAAGAAAAGATATTGTTTTTAGTAGCAGTACTACAAGTCCCAGCAAGCCTCCCCCGCATGCTGGTACTTGGAGAACCACAAGTACCAGCATGCGGCGGAAAAACGGGCCCGCTGGTACCTGTAGTACTACTACTAAAAAAATACCCAAAAAAACACAAGACACACACACCGTGAAAGTATAATTTTATTACATACATACACACATACATACATACTTACCTTATGTTCCCACGCAGGTCGGTCCTCTTCTCCAGTAGAATCCAAGGGGTACCTGTTGAAGAAATTATACTCACGAGATCCAGGGGTCCAGGGTCCTCGGGGCAACCATTTGTAATCCACGTACTTGAAAAAAATAACAAAACGGACACCCGAGCCACGCACTAAAAGGGGACCCATGTTTGCACATGGATCCCCTTTTCCCGACTGCCAGAAACCCAATCTGACTGATGTCTAAGTGGGTTTCTACAGCCAATCAGGGAGTGCCACGTTGTAGCACTCTCCTGATCGGCTGTGTGCTCCTGTACTGAGTGACAGGCGGCACACGGCAGTGTTACAATGTAGCGCCTATGCGCTCCATTGTAACCAATGCTGGGAACTTTCTGCCCTGCGGTTGACCTAAAGTGACGTCACCGCTGAGCAGAAAGTTCCCAGCATTGGTTACAATGGAGCGCATAGGCGCAACATTGTAACACTGCCGTGTGCCGCCTGTCACTCAGTACAGGAGCACACAGCCGATCAGGAGAGTGCTACAACGTGGCACTCCCTGATTGGCTGTAGAAACCCACTTAGACATCAGTCAGATTGGGTTTCTGGCAGTCGGGAAAAGGGGATCCATGTGCAAACATGGGTCCCCTTTTAGTGCGTGGCTCGGGTGTCCGTTTTGTTATTTTTTTCAAGTACGTGGATTACAAATGGTTGCCCCGAGGACCCTGGACCCCTGGATCTCGTGAGTATAATTTCTTCAACAGGTACCCCTTGGATTCTACTGGAGAAGAGGACCGACCTGCGTGGGAACATAAGGTAAGTATGTATGTATGTGTGTATGTATGTAATAAAATTATACTTTCACGGTGTGTGTGTCTTGTGTTTTTTTGGGTATTTTTTTAGTAGTAGTACTACAGGTACCAGCGGGCCCGTTTTTCCGCCGCATGCTGGTACTTGTGGTTCTCCAAGTACCAGCATGCGGAGGAGGCTTGCTGGGACTTGTAGTACTGCTACTAAAAACAATATATTTTCTTTTACAACAAAGGCTATCAGCCCCCCCATCCGCAGCCCATTGGATGGGGGGGACAGCCTCGGGCTTCACCCCTGGCCCTTGGGTGGCTGGGGGGGGGACCCCTTGATTGAAGGGGTCCCCACTCCCCCAGGGTACCCCGGCCAGGGGTGACTAGTTGGATTTTTGATGCCACGGCCGCAGGGCACTATATAAAAGTGACCCCCGGCTGTGACATTATCTGTCCAGCTAGTGGAGCCCGGTGCTGGTTTTAAAAATACGGGGGACCCCTACTCTTTTTGTCCCCCGTATTTTTGGAACCAGGACCAGGCGCAGAGCCCGATGCTGGTTGCTTAAATATGGGGGAACCCCTGTCAATTTTTTCACCATATTTCTGCAACCAGGATCGGCTCAAAGAGCCCGAGGCTGGTTATTCTTAGGAGGGGGGACCCCATGCAATTTTTTTTGAAAAAATAAGCACTTTCCCACCCCTTCCCACTGATATACATGCACGGATCTCATGGATCCGTGCATGCCTATCCAATCACGAATAAAAAAAAAAGGTCTGTTTTTTTTTAGCACTTTTTTACGAGTTGTAATTTTTCACGGCAGTGTTTGGTTTTTTTTTGCTTTGCACTTCTTAGTAAATGACCGAGATTCATACTTAAACAGCCGCGTTTTGACCGATGGTGTATTCATTCGTAATTTTTTTCTTGGACTTGCAAAAAATTACGAATGCCCTCATCACTGCCGTGATTATTGCTTAGTAAATTACCGAGATGACACTTTGATGAAAAAACGGCATCTCGGTCAAAATCGGGAGCTTAGTAAATTTACCCCTGAGTCTCTTACCTGTATATAGTGAAGGTTATAAGGTAATCCAATCGGCATTATCAACTGAGGGCTCGTCCGTCCTCCACATATCCGCACTAACGAAAACAAACGTTATCTGCCAGCAAGGGCGGGAAGGCAGTAATGCTGGCTAGATAAGCGTCTGTTTCGCTACGTTGTAGGAGTGCTGGTGGAATCCGGAACCGGAGGTAAGAACAATACGTTATTATCTTTTAAAACTGTTTATTTCTGTTTTGTGTACACACACTCACACATCTACATTGTTGTATCTCACTCCCTTGTTGCCATTAGAATTGATTATTAGACACGGGCTGAGGAAATCTGGTGCTATTTAGTTGAGATTAAATAGGATAATTTTAAGGGAATAATTGTAAAGGACACACACACAGCATAGCAAATACTGTGTGGTGTACGGTAAGCGATTACAGTTGAACATTGTTTACATTGATAGAAGCGTGTTAGTTGTGTCGCTGTGGGCATATCTCAACTTTGTGCATACGTGTCTCGGACAACGTGCGAAATCACGTACGTGACGCAAAGGCATACGCACGTGGCGTGTTTACGCAACGGAGTGTACGGATACGCCCACCGAGACTCAAATCACACAATAACCTTGTTTAGTGTGGGTGGTATAGTATAGCCACCTGATAATAGCACAGGTTTGTTCAGTTTTTCCAAAAAGTATTAGTTTAAAGAAAACCTTTTTCCATTGCAAGACCCAGGGATTGGATCCCTGCCTGTATGAAAAGAATTTCTGTACAGAAAGATCAGTGTGTGTGTATGAGTGAGTAGGAGTGAGTGTGGAAATTAAAGTATTATTTTTTGTGAACCCACAAATCGGGATCCCGTCGGAGACCACATCAGGTGAGTGGACACTTGGTGGCGTGGGACTGGCTTGCCCGCGTTAACATTATATAAGGTAAAAGGAGCAAGTAGTATCCGCAGACAAAAGGACTGCGAAGGTTTAAGCGCAGCCCCAGGGGTTTTGCGTAGCACCCATATAGTCAAGTTGAGCTCCGGCTGAAGTTTTCGCAGCCTAAACAACCGATTCCATTGGTCGTAAAGCGTATAAATATTAAGTTATTTATGCGCAGTGCGACTGGACCGCACGTCATTGTGTGCATTAGTTTGTTACTGTGGGATCATAAACGCTATTTGTACATTCTAACGTGATTTGTGTAGGTTTTTGTTATTTTAAGGGAGTTTCACTGTTCACTCAGGAAATCTCCAACAACCAATACTTACTGGGGAGGGTAGATCCCACACGCCCCAGTAAATAGAGGTTACAAAAAGATCCTACGAATTGGGTACGTCCAGTGGTGAGAACATCACTGGAACTTGTATTGGCCAATTGGGGCGCCGAGTGAGTGAAGGCACTAGTTGAACTTTCACCGTCGCCTTACCGTGGGCAATTTGGTCTGTTTGTAAGAATTAGCTAAGACAGCAATATCTGCAAACGATGGGGGCCAGTTGTTCAAAGAAGGGACGTCCAACAAGGGTTCACGTTGGTAGTTGCTGGCTCAAAGGGTCCGCACGGTATATAATGTGTGAAAAATCACACACACAGGTATTATGCAAAGAATGGGAACGAATGACAGAGGATGATGGGGAGCAGTCTCCCCGGGTAGGCAGTCTGAACCCCGAGGTATTGCAGAACCTACGAAAAAGGATAGGTCTAATAAAATCTGCCAAGCAGAGGATTAGACAATATGATTGTTTACAGTTATGGCAACGAGAAAGTGAAATACAAGGAGAATTAGCTTATACAGCTGACTCTCACTTTGGTAAGAAAAATATGGCAGCGGTAGAGAAGGTGGTTACAGAGAATGGCACACTGGTGTATGATAAAAATGCACTTAGCAACTGTATTATAGATGATAAGAGTAATTGTAACAAATGTAACAATGATAAAAGTAAAACTGTTAAATATACAACTGTTAACTTGTGCAAGTTGCACTCCATGTTAAACTTCCCTCAGGATTACCAGCAAGAAAGTGAGCCCAGCACGATATCGGCACCTTTTCCAGCAGCCATTCTACAAGACATCCAGGTGGACGCGACCAAATCGGTAAAGGCAGTAATCAAACCCCCTAACGGAGGGTCAGGTGAGGTCGTGTCCACAGGTACGTACGGTGTTATATATCACGCACAAACAAATGTACCTCATATTGAAGAACCAACACAAGGTGATGTAGTTGAATTTAATCCTGTCAGGGTGATCACAGTCCCCAATGGGAAGACTGACGCTCAGGGAATCATTCCCGTCAAGGACAGTGCAATGCGCCGTCCCTGGTCCCGGACAGAATTGAGGTCAATTATGTCTGAATTTCCTGATCCTAGGAAAGATCTAGTTGCATGTCAAAGGTTCATTAAAGAACTAGGAAACTCCACAGAACCCACCAACAAAGATTGGCGGACAGTGCTGAGGGCATGTTTGCCCTCCAGTGTTGCCCCTGCAAAATTTATTGCTGATTGTAAATTAGACACAGAGGTACCTTGTACGGAGGAACACAATCAGGAATGTATTAAGCAGATCAACCGACAGTTAGGAGTATATTTCCCAGCCATTGTCGAGTGGAACAAAATTTTCTCCATAAGACAAAACGAAGGGGAAAGTACTTCTGATTATTTCCATCGGGCATTGCAGGACATGACTAGGTATACAGGTATAGAAAACATCGAAACAAGTGCACCGCACAGAGAAGTAGCAGTATTTGTGTTAATGGATGGTTTAAAGGAAGTGTTGAGAGCAAGGGTACAGACCACCAATCCATACTGGAGAAATAACTCGGTGACTGCATTAAGGAAGTCCGCTGTTGGGCATGAGCAAAACATCAGCAAGCACAGGGAAACACAGAGAAGTAAGAAGACCCAGATCCCTGTGGGTAAGTCAAACGTGATAAGGTGTTATAATTGCCAGAAGGAAGGTCATTTTGCAAGAGATTGTGGATCAAGAAGAAGACAAAAATCATATAAGCCCCCTAGACAACGATATGAGCAAAGTTATGACACACCAAATTGTAATCAGGGATCATATAGGAAGGAGTTTGGGCCGCACCTGTAACATGCAGTCAGGAAAGGTGATCATTAGGACTGATAGTAAGCCTGAGGTTACAGTTAATGAAATGGGAGGTCAGTTCCTTGCAGGCACAAGAACGGCCGGGTAAACGTTGTAATTTATCTGTAAATGTTATTTTTCCCCATCTCTGACGTTCATCGGCAGAACTCAAACATCACGTAGCTATTTGGTCCTTGCAGAAGTCTACCTAACCCCAGTGTGACCTACCGACATCGGTGTGTCCTGGCCAGGCGCAAAACGGTGGGGTGTGGAAATACTGGTGGGGAGGGGATTTCGCAGGGACACCAGTGGATGTGTTGGTGTGACAGCCTGATGGTGAACGGAAGATCTGACAATGTTTTTTTGTTTGTTGCTTAATGCAAAATATATGAATTGTTCTCTCTCTCTCGTTTGTTTTACTCTCTTCTCTTCTTTCTCATGTTTTAAAGATGGTATGTCACACATCAGTTAGACAAATGGTAATGCAAGATTTTTGCTCCTTACAGAAAGATCGCAGATTGGGAAGGAATATTGTATCACCGGAGTGATCGTTTGGAAGACTGAGAGACAGCACCTTTGAGATGACAGCAGAGCAAGAAGAACAACAAGACTAGAGGACATAAGACATCGTAACATTTTTCTTTCCCCTCAAAGTATTTCTCTGACGTCCTAAGTGGATGCTGGGGACTCCGTCAGGACCATGGGGATTAGCGGCTCCGCAGGAGACAGGGCACAAAAGTAAAGCTTTAGGATCAGGTGGTGTGCACTGGCTCCTCCCCCTATGACCCTCCTCCAAGCCTCAGTTAGATTTTTGTGCCCGGCCGAGAAGGGTGCAATCTAGGTGGCTCTCCTAAAGAGCTGCTTAGAGTAAAAGTTTGTTAGGTTTTTTATTTTCAGTGAGTCCTGCTGGCAACAGGCTCACTGCTACGAGGGACTTAGGGGAGAGAAGTGAACTCACCTGCGTGCAGGATGGATTGGCTTCTTAGGCTACTGGACACCATTAGCTCCAGAGGGAGTCGGAACACAGGTCTCACCCTGGGGTTCGTCCCGGAGCCGCGCCGCCGACCCCCCTTGCAGATGCCGAAAAGTGAAGGTCCAGAAACGGCGGCAGAAGACTCTTCAGTCTTCATAAGGTAGCGCACAGCACTGCAGCTGTGCGCCATTGTTGTCAGCACACTTCATAGCAGCGGTCACTGAGGGTGCAGGGCGCTGGGGGGGGCGCCCTGGGCAGCAATGATAGTACCTTATTCTGGCTAAAAATACATCACATATAGCCCCTGGGGGCTATATGGATGTATTTAACCCCTGCCAGGTCTCAGAAAAACGGGAGAAGAAGCCCGCCGAAAAGGGGGCGGGGCCTATTCTCCTCAGCACACAGCGCCATTTTCCCTCACAGAAATGCTGGTGGGAAGGCTCCCAGGCTCTCCCCTGCACTGCACTTCAGAAACAGGGTTAAAACAGAGAGGGGGGGCACTTATTTGGCGATATGTATATATATATTAAAATGCTATAAGGGAAAAACACTTATATAAAGGTTGTCCCTGTATAATTATAGCGTTTTTGGTGTGTGCTGGCAAACTCTCCCTCTGTCTCCCCAAAGGGCTAGTGGGGTCCTGTCCTCTATCAGAGCATTCCCTGTGTGTGTGCTGTGTGTCGGTACGTGTGTGTCGACATGTATGAGGACAATGTTGGTGAGGAGGCGAGCAATTGCCTGAAATGGTGATGTCACTCTCTAGGGAGTCGACACCGGAATGGATGGCTTATTTAAGGAATTACGTGATAATGTCAACACGCTGCAAGGTCGGTTGACGACATGAGACGGCCGGCAAACAAATTAGTACCTGTCCAGGCGTCTCAAACACCGTCAGGGGCTGTAAAACGCTCATTTACCTCAGTCGGTCGACACAGACACAGACACGGACACTGACTCCAGTGTCGACGGTGAAGAAACAAACGTATTTTCCTTTAGGGCCACACGTTACATGTTAAGGGCAATGAAGGAGGTGTTACATATTTCTGATACTACAAGTACCACAAGAAGGGTATTATGTGGGGTGTGAAAAAACTACCTGTAGTTTTTCCTGAATCAGATAAATTAAATGAAGTGTGTGATGATGCGTGGGTTTCCCCCGATAGAAAATTATTGGCGGTATACCCTTTCCCGCCAGAAGTTAGGGCGCGTTGGGAAACACCCTTTAGGGTGGATAAGGCGCTCACACGCTTATCAAAACAAGTGGCGGTACCGTCTCCAGATAGGGCCGCCCTCAAGGAGCCAGCTGAGAGGCTGGAAAATATCCTAAAAAGGTATATACACACATACTGGTGTTATACTGCGACCAGCGATCGCCTCAGCCTGGATGTGCAGCGCTGGTGTGGCTTGGTCGGATTCCCTGACTGAAAATATTGATACCCTTGACAGGGACAGTATTTTATTGACTATAGAGCATTTAAAGGATGCATTTCTATATATGCGAGATGCACAGAGGGATATTTGCACTCTGGCATCAAGAGTAAGTGCGATGTCCATATCTGCCAGAAGATGTTTATGGACACGACAGTGGTCAGGTGATGCAGATTCCAAACGGCACATGGAAGTATTGCCGTATAAAGGGGAGGAGTTATTTGGGGTCGGTCCATCGGACCTGGTGGCCTCGGCAACAGCTGGAAAATCCACCTTTTTTTTTACCCCAAATCACATCTCAGCAGAAAAAGACACCGTCTTTTCAGCCTCAGTCCTTTCGTCCCCATAAGGGCAAGCGGGCAAAAGGCCAGTCATATCTGCCCAGGGATAGAGGAAAGGGAAGAAGACTGCAGCAGGCAGCCCATTCCCAGGAACAGAAGCCCTCCACAGCTTCTGCCAAGTCCTCAGCATGACGCTGGGGCCGTACAAGCGGACTCAAGTGCGGTGGGGGGCGTCTCAAGAGTTTCAGCGCGTAGTGGGCTCACTCGCAAGTGGACCCCTGGATCCTACAAGTAGTATCCCAGGGGTACAGACTGGAGATTCGAGACGTCTCCCCCTCGCAGGCTCCTGATGTCTGCTTTACCAACGTCTTCCTCCGACAGGGAGGCAGTATTGGAAACAATTCACAAGCTGTATTCCCAGCAGGTGATAATCAAAGTATCCCTCCTACAACAAGGAAAGGGGTATTATTCCACACTATATTGTGGTACTGAAGCCAGACGGCTCGGTGAGACCTATTCTAAATGGGAAATCTTTGAACACTTACATACAAAGGTTCAAATCAAGATGGAGTCACTCAGAGCAGTGATAGCGAACCAGGAAGAAGGGGACTATATGGTGTCCCTGGACATCAAGGATGCTTACCTCCATGTCCCAAATTGCCCTTCTCACCAAGGGTACCTCAGGTTCGTGGTACGGAACTGTCACTATCAGTTTCAGACGCTGCCGTTTGGATTGTCCACGGCACCCCGGGTCTTTACCAAAGTAATGGCCGAAAAGATGATTCTTCTTCAAAGAAAAGGCGTCTTAATTATCCCTTACTTGGACGATCTCCTGATAAGGGCAAGGTCCAGAGAACAGTTGGAAGTCGGAGTAGCACTATCTCAAGTAGTTCTACGACAGCACGGGTGGATTCTAAATATCCAAAATCGCAGCCGTTTCCGACGACACGTCTGCTGTTACTAGGGATGGTTCTGGACACAGTCCAGAAAAAGGTGTTTCTCCCGGAGGAGAAAGCCAGGGAGTTATCCGAGCTAGTCAGGAACCTCCTAAAACCAGGAAAAGTGTCAGTGCATCATTGCACAAGAGTCCTGGGAAAAATGGTGGCTTCTTACGAAGCGATTCCATTCGGCAGATTCCATGCAAGAACTTTTCAGTGGGATCTGCTGGACAAATGGTCCGGATCGCATTTTCAGATGCATCAGCGGATAGCCCTATCTCCAAGGACAAGGGTGTCTCTCCTGTGGTGGTTACAGAGTGCTCATCTTCTAGAGGGCCGCAGATTCGGCATTCAGGATTGGAAGCTGGTGACCACGGAGGCCAGCCTGAGAGGCTGGGGAGCAGTCACACAGGGAAAAAATTTCCAGGGAGTGTGATCAAGTCTGGAGATTTTTCTCCACATAAATATACTGGAGCTAAGGGCAATTTACAATGCTCTAAGCTTAGCAAGACCTCTGCTTCAAGGTCAGCCGGTATTGATCCAGTGGGACAACATCACGGCAGTCGCCCACGTAAACAGACAGGGCGGCACAAGAAGCAGGAGGGCAATGGCAGAAACTGCAAGGATTTTTCGCTGGGCGGAAAATCATGTGATAGCACTGTCAGCAGTGTTCATTCCGGGAGTGGACAACTGGGAAGCAGACTTCCTCAGCAGGCACAACCTCCACCCGGGAGAGTGGGGACTTCATCGGGAAGTCTTCCACATGATTGTGAACCGTTGGAAAAGACCAAAGGTGGACATGATGGCGTCCCGCCTGAACAAAAAACTGGACAAGCATTGCGCCAGGTCAAAAGACCCTTAGGCAATAGCTGTGGACGTTCTGGTAACACCGTGGGTGTACCAGTCGGTGTATGTCTTCCCTCCTCTGCTTCTCATACCCAAGGTATTGAGAATTATAAGACGTAGAGGAGTAAGAACTATACTCGTGGCTCCGGATTGGCCAAGAAGGACTTGGTACCCGGAACTTCAAGAGATGCTCACAGAGGACTCATGGCCTCTGCCGCTAAGAAGGGACTTGCTTCAGCAAGTACCATGTCTGTTCCAAGACTTACCGCGGCTGCGTTTGACGGCATGGCGGTTGAACGCCGGATCCTAAGGGAAAAAGGCATTCCGGAAGAGGTCATTCCTACCCTGGTCAAAGCCAGGAAGGAGGTGACCGCACAACATTATCACCACATGTGGCGAAAATATGTTGCGTGGTGTGAGGCCAGGAAGGCCCCATGAAGAAATTTCAACTCGGTCGTTTCCTGCATTTCCTGCAAACAGGAGTGTCTATGGGCCTCAAATTGGGGTCCATTAAGGTTCAAATTTCGGCCCTGTCGATTTTCTTCCAGAAAGAATTGGCTTCAGTTCCTGAAGTCCAGAAGTTTGTCAAGGGAGTACTGCATATACAACCCCCTTTTGTGCCTCCAGTGGCACTGTGGGATCTCAACGTAGTTCTGGGATTCCTAAAATCACATTGGTTTAAACCGCTCAAATCTGTGGATTTGAAATATCTCACAGGGAAAGTGACCATGCTGTTGGCCCTGGCCTCGGCCAGGCGAGTGTCAGAATTGGCGGCGTTTGTCTCAAAAAAGCCCATATCTGATTGTCCATTCGGACAGGGCAGAGCTGCGGACTCATCCCCAGTTTCTCCCTAAGGTGGTGTCAGTGTTTCACCCGAATCAGCTTATTGTGGTACCTGCGGCTACTAGGGAATTGGAGGACTCCAAGTTGCTAGATGTTGTCAGGGCCCTGAAAATATAGTTTCCAGGACGGCTGGAGTCAGGAAAACTGACTTGCTGTTATCATGTATGCACCCAACAAACTGGGTGCTCTTGCTTCTAAGCAGACGATTGCTAGTTGGATGTGTAGTACAATTCAGCTTGCACATTCTGTGGCAGGCCTGCCACAGCCAAAATATGTAAATGCCCATTCCACAAGGAAGGTGGGCTCATCTTGGGCGGCTGCCCGAGGGGTCTCGGCTTTACAACTTTGCCGAGCTGATACTTGGTCAGGGGCACACCCTGACTGAGGAGGACCTGGAGTTCTCTCATTCGGTGCTGCAGAGTCATCCGCACTCTCCCGCCCGTTTGGGAGCTTTGGTATAATCCCCATGGTCCTGACGGAGTCCCCAGCATCCACTTAGGACGTCAGAGAAAATAAGAATTTACTTACCGATAATTCTATTTCTCGTAGTCCGTAGTGGATGCTGGGCGCCCATCCCAAGTGCGGATTGTCTGCAATACTTGTACATAGTTATTGTTACAAAAATCGGGTTATTATTGTTGTGAGCCATCTTTTCAGATGCTCCGCTGTTATCATGCTGTTAACTGGGTTCAGATCACAGGTTGTACAGTGTGATTGGTGTGGCTGGTATGAGTCTTACCCGGGATTCAAAATCCTTCCTTATTGTGTACGCTCGTCCGGGCACAGTATCCTAACTGAGGCTTGGAGGAGGGTCATAGGGGGAGGAGCCAGTGCACACCACCTGATCCTAAAGCTTTTACTTTTGTGCCCTGTCTCCTGCGGAGCCGCTAATCCCCATGGGCCTGACGGAGTCCCCAGCATCCACTACGGACTACGAGAAATAGAATTATCGGTAAGTAAATTCTTATTTTTTTTTGTATCCCCATTACAAATTTCTCTTTCTCCTCCTGTAAGATGGACTCGCCCCAAGAGACTGCAGTCCGTGTTTTCCTGTTGACCATGATGTTGACCAGAGCAGTCTGTTTCGGTGAGAGTACCAGTGAGGTCGAGAAAGGATCCAGAATGGGTTTCTGATGACTGAGACGAAGGCGTAAATTTCCAATAGCAACACAATCACCAAACAAAGGCGAGTACCAGAAAACGATCTAGCAGCCATGTTATTTGTAGACATTGTGAAGGATTGTTAGCTAAAGAGAACTGCATATTGTAACAATATAGTTGAGGATGGGTGCATCAAGAAATGTCAGTCCAGTTTTAATGTCCACATGGACCGGCATCCATTGAGTGACTATCACTCCCTAGTGGGTAAAGTGTTAAACCAGACAGACTGTTGGGTATGCTCTCAAGTACCTCAAGGTCATAGCAAATCAGGACTAGTACCATTCCCTTTAACTGTAGAAGAGGTACTTGAGCTAAGTGGTGGGAGGCCGGTGGACAAGAGGTTTAATATCTCTAGTCCTCCTAGTTTGAAGCTCCACCAATATCATGTGGATAGGTCCTTGGTGTGCTTTAACATTTCCAATCCCCGAAAGCCGGGAAATTGGGAAGTGTCGTGGAGTAATCAAACCATGACCTTTTCATACAGAGCCAACTGAATGCCCATAGACACAGAACTTATACGCCAGATAGCCGACCATGGAAGATTTTTCCGGTATAGATACACTCTAGGAAGTAGGACCATGCGAGTTGGAGAAGTATCACCAGGATACTGTGCACATATCATACAAACAGATACGTGTACTAAACAGATGGGAGAGTTAGGGTTAGGAGATTTCACATGGAAAATTTGTAACATGATAATGTCATACTCCGTCCCATATGTTCTCCCCGATGATGCATACTTCATATGCGGGAGGAAGGCGTATAAGTGGCTTGCCCCAAACTCAGAGGGATTGTGTTATATTGGAAAAGTACTGCCTGAAGTAATGACTGTAACCCATAACAAAATGAAAGATATTCACCGCAGTGCCCAAGCTCCTTATACTCACACTCATTACGAGCACATCGTTAAAAGGCACCTGATAGAGAGGACAGAGCACTCGGCCTCTGATCTGATCCATGAATCCACCGGGATTCAATTCCTACTCGCGTTAGATATCACTCGTACCGCCAGAGGAGTGCTAAATTACAAATATATCTGCGCTTGCAAATTTATTAGACAATATCACCGAAATGTATGACGACACATTCAGGTACACTGGGAAAGAGTTACAAGCCTACAAAACAGAACTGGTTCAGCATAGGATGATTCTCAATTACCTCACAGCTGTGACAGGCGGGTATTGTGTTACCCTAGCGACTCAATATGGAATAAAGTGCTGCACGTACATTACAAACAGCACGGAGGACCCAGCCGAGGTCATAGTCCAAAAGATGGATGACATTTTACAATTAAAATGGGAGTTTCGAAGGAAACACAATCTCACACTCGCTGCTGTGGGTAATGAGCTGACCAGTTGGGTGTCATGGTTGAACCCACGAAATTGGTTCTCGGGCTTAGGAGAATGGGCCCAAGGTATTATTGTGGATGTAGGGAAATTTCTTTTGTGTATTCTAGGAGTCGTCATATTGGTCGGACTGATATTTAGATGCGTTCGGGCTTTAACGAAGTGTAAAGGTAGTACTAGAGTGATGAGCCTGAGGAGCGAGGACACTGTACTAACAACAACTAATTTGATTTATGACCCAACGATAGAGACAATGTTGTGATGAAAATGTGATTCCATGGTCCGTTTCTTTCACCCGTTTCTCCTTTGTTTTCCTCCAAGGTACAAAGACCCGCTTGGAAGAAGAATTTGACAACCTCTTTTATACAGACCATTGATGAACTATGCTACAAGCCCCAATTTCCCTAGTGACTTTAAATTTTACGATAGCCCCAAATATTTTCGTGACTGTAACTTTCTGGACAATGGAAAAACTTTTGCCGCCATTCATAGCAAAAGCATCAGAAGACTACAGTCAACATGTACATCGAGACAAGACACAAGACAAGACCTCAATCGGCAAATGTATATTAAACTCACATAGTTTATGACTGCATTTACCATAATTGCTTCTTATCTTCATTTCTACAACCTTCAGGTAATAACACACATTGTCAATAGGGAATATAGGCACAGATATCAGCACTCACATATCCCCCCATTCATGTATCATCAACTAAAATGTGCTCCCCCATTTTGTTACAACCAAAAGCCGAAAAGAGCTCGGTAAAGTTTGACAGCCCATCCACAGACCCTTGATACGGGATAAGAAGGAATTCAAATGTATACTTCGCAATACCTCGAAGCTTGATTTAAAACACGTACGGCACGATGATACATGACCCCTCAAACATGGATTCATACACACATGCTTCTACTATCTCACTAGGTCATACCTTTTTCCCACCTTCCTCTCTTCTCCCTTACCCAATCATAGAAATGTATTTACATATGACATATATTTTTCTCTTTTTGAACTGTTTTAGGAAGTGGCAGTTATTGGTGACTGCCAAAGGGTGGACTGTCAAAGTCGGGAAAATATCATGCTACACGTTGCCATATATTCACCTTATGCGCTTGCCCGCTGCACATGCACTTTCTCTGGCGTGCGTGCACATATTCGCAGTTGCGTGACGGCGCCTCTATGGGCGTGCGCTCGAGCGCATGGTATGTGCATTTACGGTAGAGTTCGTGTGCGTCTAGCAGGCGACTCAATCGTTAAATAATAAAACCAAATGGTATGTTTTATAGGTAATGTTCCCCTTAATGATAACTGTAAGTTTGTCTAATGTGACTTGTTCACGGACTTGGGAATCCCTCTTTACGTGGTACAAAGGGTCTGATTAAGGTTGAACAGTGGTGTCTGGTACCTAACCGAAGAGTATTTTAACAGCAACAATCCGGTGTTGGTTAGGTAAAGATTAATCGCTCCTGCATATAGTTATGCCCATTAGTAGTTTCTGGACATTACTCATATTTGCAGTTCATTATCCATGCGGCGGGAATCCAGCGATTCCCTCCCACCTGAGCAGTTTGTAATAGCCACAGCCCACCTGTTCAAATCCACCTATGACCTTTTGTTATGATGCGAGGAGACATTCCTGTATCCAATGAACAATGAGATTATAGGTCCCTTTGTAGTGTACTGTATGCAGTGTATATAAGATCAGCCAGCCTGGGCAGCTCACTCTCTGACTCTCCACAAACGGTTTTCATCTTGACTAACTTGGAGCTGGTACCAGGAGCTGCGCAGCGATCATTTCCCAGTGTGTGTAAGTAATTCTCTGTAACCAACTTGTTCCCTGTTTGTATTGGCCATACTCTCTCTCTCTCTCCGTTATAGTATAAGATTGTGACGCTATTGTATATTTCTGTCTAGATATTCTGTTAGAATGATATGTTAGCTTGTAGTGTATGACTTGTAAACTGTTTCCCCTTTTCGATATAACTAAAAGCTTGTTAGTAAAGGTGTTGGAACCTTAGCAAGATATCGTGTGTTTATTACATTGCAGTGGGTAATAGGAGCGTCTCAATCGCCCAAGCAGCTTTAATATTAACAAGGTTAAGCAGCGTTACATCGCTACAGTATTTCAGTACAAGGTTTACAGTATAAGAGTATCCTTTCTGTGTGTTGCATTCAAGGTTTACTGAGTGTCATCCCGTGAGCATCTGCGCCGCTCGTGTTCTCCTCGTGGACTCGAGCGTCCGCTACGCTGGTAGCGTAGCATTACGGTAGTCAGCCGCCTATAACGTGCTCGACACCACGCATTAAGCTGTGAGCGAGCGTGTCGCATGTGCGTCTCGATCACGGCTGAGCGTAGGCTACGCTAAGTGCGTACCCTTACGGTACCCCATACGTCAATTGCGTACTGAGTCTCTTACCTTTATATAGTGAAGGTTATAAGGTAATCCAATCGGCATTATCAATATATATATATATATATATATATATATATATACCTTACATAAACAATAGTAATTGAAATACCAGTACAATAGATGCCTGTATACCAAACCTTACTCTAAAATAATATGATGGAAAATATTATAATAAAATTCAGATGACGGCATTGGACTTATAAAAACCATTTTAGCTCAAATTCCAAATTTAACACTTTTGATGCTAATGGTCCATGTCATATATCCACTTCATCTCTGTTTGGGCAAGATTTTCTCCCACTTCTTTCTTACGCCAGTGATTGTAAACGACTTTAATTCCCATTACTTTCCTGATTGCCTGACAGTTCTTGTTATGAACTTCTTTGAAGTGGTTGGAAATTGAATGGTTTTCATACCCCTTTTTAATAATGTGGCGATGTTCCACCCAGCGTTCTTTGAGGGGTCTAGAAGTATGATCCACATATTGTAATCCGCAACTACATTCTATTAAATATATACAATTTTTCGTGTGACACGTAATGAAGTCTTGAATTTGATATGTTACCCCTGTTGTCGAAGAATGAAACTCTACTATTTTACTTGCTTGTATAGTGTGCTTCCTACACATTACACAAAGTCCACATCTATGGAATCCCACTGTTTTAATTCGACCAGATTTTTTAGGGGCAATTGCACTTCTCACTAATTTTTGCTTCAAGTTTGGAGCCTTTCTATATATGAACTTGGGTTGGGAGGGTATGATAGATTTTAAAACTGGATCCCTAATCAAAAGCTGCCAGTGTCTTTTTATTATTTTTTCGACGTCTTTATATTGTCCGTTATAAGATGTAATAAAGGGCAAGATCATATCATTATCTTTTTTGGTACCAGATTTTAAAAGAGCCATTCTAACTACATTCTTGAAATCCTCAATATTTTGGTCTGTCACCACTTCATTATAACCTTTTGCTACAAATGTATTTTTTATATCATTCGATTACTCTATGTATACTTCTAAATCCGTACAGTTGCGTCTCATCCTTCTTATTTGCCCTTTTGGCACATTTTTTTTTTATCCAATTAGGATGGTTATTACTATTTGTAGAGATATAGGAATTGCTGTCTGTTTGTTTGAAGAAAGATTTTGTCTTTAATACTTCTTCCTCTATATAAATAGTTAAATCTAAAAAGTTAATCTCTGTTCGGCTAATATTGTAAGATAAAACAATATTAAAATCATTCATATTTAAAACATTACAAAATGTTTCCAACAGTTGTTCATCCCCTTCCCATGTAAAAATGATATCATCAATACAACGGTACCAAAATGTAATATTTTTTTAAAAACATATTCCCTTCTGTCCATATGTACTTATCTTCCCAAAGGCTCATGAAAAGGTTGGTGTACGCTGGTGCAAAATGTGTGCCCATCGCCATACCTTGCTTCTGTTGGTAAAATTACCTTTTATGCCAAAAAAAGTTATTATTTAAAATTAATTTAATACTTTCTAGGATAAAAGGTATTTTTATTTCCTCAAAGCCACCTTTATGTAGATGATATTCAATAGCTTCCAAACCTTTAGTGTGATCAATAATAGTATACATACTATTTACATCAGCAGCCCCTAGGATAAAATTGGGATTCCATAAAATTTCTTCTAATTTCTGTAAGATGTCACCTGTATCTTTAATATATGATTTTACTTTTAAGACTTCAGGTTGAAGGTGGTTCTCAATAAAATGAGAAAGGTTAGAGGTTACTGAATTAGTCCCCGCCACAATGGGTCTCCCAGGGGGGTTTTGAAGTTCTTTGTGAATCTTTGCAGGACGTTAACATATATATATATATATATATATTTTAACTTCCTTCTTTGTGATAATCTGTTCATTCATATCCTTGGTAGTAAGATTCTTTAGTTCTTTCTCAATTCTTTCACTAGGATTCCCTCTTAAGATAGTATAGGTTTCCCTATCCTCTAATTGTCTATTTCATTCTCATATTTGCTGGTATCTATAACTACAACTCCTTATCGGCGGGTTTAATTGTGATATCCCTATTTTCACTCAAAGACTTAATTGCCTCTCTTTCTTTCTTTGAGACATTTTGATTATTACAGGTTGAGTATCCCTTATCCAAAATGCTTGGGACCAGAGGTATTTTGGATACCGGATTTTTCCGTATTTTGGAATAATTGCATACCATAATGAGATATCATGGTGATGGGACCTAAATCTAAGCACAGAATGCATTTATGTTTCATATACACCTTATACACACAGCTTGAAGGTAATTTTAGCCAATATTTTTTATAACTTTGTACATTAAACAAAGTGTGTCTACATTCACACAATTAATTTGTTTCATATATACCTTATACACACAGCCTGAAGGTCATTTAATACAATATTTGTAATAACTTTGTGTATTAAACAAAGTTTGTGTACATTGAGTCATCAAAAAACAAAGGTTTCATTATCTCACTCAAAAAAGTCTGTATTTCGGAATATTCCGTATTTCGGAATATTTGGATATGGGATACTCAACCTGTATTACATTTTGGCGCAATTTCCTCTAAATCTGAAGTCACAGCCTTGTTAAAACTTTCCACAAAACATCCTCTATTGAAAGTTGGATTAAAAATAGATTTGGGTCGAAATACTTCTGTAGCTGCTGTCATTTCACTTTTCTGGCTTATAAAATATTTTTTAAGAGAAACCTTTCTTATGAAGTTTTGAACGTCTAGATAAGTTTCAAACATATTCAATTTATTGTCAAGCACAAATTTTAAGCCCTTTTGTAGCACTTTAGTTTCTTCCTGTGATAGTGAATGGTTACTCAGATTGAAAACCTTGGTTACCTCTCTTTCTGTTATATCGTTCTCTTTTGGTTTCAAATCTTTCTTTGATAAATCTTTCCCCCGCTTCCCTCTTTTCTTTGCACGTCTGAATACTAGTATCTTCTGGGTCTCTTCATGCTCTGTCCTAAAAAAATCATCATTGTTTAAGGCTCCATACCTATTTCTAGTGTCGACAGAATTGTAGCCATCATCATCTCGGTTTCTGTGCCACTCATCTAGAATATAAAACCTATTTTTCATATACCGTCCTTCTTTCCTATACTGGTCACCTCTAAATCTATCTTCATTCTCTGCATAATTCTGATTTCTTGAATAATCCCTCCTCTTATTCCTCATATAAGGTCAATCTATCCTATTACTCCTTTTTGCAGTGATTGGCCCCCTAAAATCCTCTATAGTTATTAGACCTTTTTCGTAAGGAGGTTTGTATACAATCACGCAATGTTTCATCCCTAAGTTCTCTTATTTCTTTATCTGTTCTCACAACCTCTATATCTTGTCTTAATTTACCCTCTTTTTCATTCTTGTCTCTATTATATTTCCGCTTTTTCCTTAGGATAATTTCTTTTTCTTTTCTCACTACTCTATTCTCCATTTTTCTTTCAAGATCTCCATATTCTTCCAAATCTCTAAATGATATTAAATCTGTAGTGAGAGTGTTTACCTGTCTCTCTAACTGATCTAGGTTTTCCTTTCTCTCCTGTATAATGAGTTCCATAAGGGATATAGAGCAAGTTTCCAATATTTTATTCCATTTGTTGTAGAACTCTTCACTATCATTGTCTGAGGATGTTTTTTTATCACTTTCAAATACTGAATTAAACAACAACCTTCTTTGACCTATTCACCTATAAAAAAAAAAAACAACTAGCTGGACCATACTGGGGTATAGGGATCAAAGAAGGTTGTTGTTAAATTCAGTATTTGAAAGTAATACTAATGAAAAAGATGAAAGGGAGGAAAATTAATGTAATTTAGAAGAAGTAGAAATAACGATGAAAAATGAAAATACATTCTTATGAGAGAAAGTAGACTTTGGTGGGAAGTCACTACTCTACAGAAATATGTTGCAGATAAATTAATTCCTAAAGGTCTACAAATTGATAAAATGGTAGCGGGCGTAGCACAATGTCCCACGATAGTTTGTGGTTGGATTTCAAGGGCAATGGTCAAATGGTCAGATAATATTATTAATGGTTTTGACTCACCTCCCCAGGATGATATAATTACACTGCTGCAACATATACAGGACGCTGCAAACTTTATGAGCGCAGCTGTAAAAGAATTGTGTCAGATAAATGGCTGTACTACTGCTATGGTGGTTTCGGCCCGCAGGGCTCTGTGGTTGCGTCAGTGGTCAGCAGATGCTGATTCCAAAAAAGGGGTGGAAAATCTTCCCTTTACAGGTGAGGCTTTGTTTGGAGACGAGTTGAATAAATGGATTTCTCAGGCAACGGCGGGTAAGTCCACCTATCTGCCGTCAGCTCCACCTCCTGCTAGACGCTCATACTCAGGACCATCGTTGCAGTCCTTTCGTGTGGCAAGGTTCAGAGGCAGAGGCCGAGGAGCCTCCAATGCTCATAGAGGATCTCGTGGTAAGTCCCGAAAAGCTGCAGCTTCCTTAAACCAAAGCCCCGGAACCTCTACCACAAAGCCTTCCACGTGACGGTTGGCCCCAATAACAGGGTGACTTTCTGGTAGGTGCTCGCCTTCGACACTTCGCCCACGTGTGGGCAAAATCCTGCCGGGATCCTTGGGTGAGGGACCTCATTTCTCACGGATACCGGCATGAATTTCAAACACTTCCTCCTCACAGATTTTTCAGGTCAAGCTTACCAGCTTAACCTGCAGCAAAAGTTACCTTGCAACAGGGGTTTTTACTCCATTCTTTTTGCCGTGACAGAACCGGACGGTTCGGTGCGGCCCGTCTTGAATCTGAAGGTTTTGAACCCTTATCTGCGGGTTTTCAAATTCAAGATGGAATCCCTGCGGGCAGTGGTGTCCGGTCTAGAGGAGGGGGAGTTCCTTGTGTCCCTAAACGTCAAGGATGCTTACCTACACATCCCATGTGGCCTCCTCATCAGTCTTAACTCAGGTTTGCCATCTTGGACAGCCACTTCCAGTTTCAGGTCTTACCCTTTGGTCTCTCCACAGCACCACAAGTTTTCACAAAGGTCGTGGCGGAGATAATGCTGCAATTGCGCAAAATGGCTGTCAACATTGTCCCTAACATGGACGATCTCCTGATAAAAGCAATGCCCAGAGACCGTCTGCTGCAAAGCATCGACCTGACAACTCGCCTGCAGACAAATCATGGATGGGTTCTGAATTTTCCGAAATCTCACTTGGAATCGACACCCCATCCCGCCCCGCAACTGCCTCTACTTGTCAATTAGGCAGAGGCATTCGCATATGTGAGATGATGTCGCATATCACTGTGTGCGCACGTGCAGTGCGGCTTCTGCACATGCGCACACTGCAGAAGGGCTTCGGCATGCAGCGTTCCATGCTGAATTAGGCCCTGTGTCTCAGCACAACACATGTGCTGCCAGGAGAGCCTCCACAAGAGCACTTAATACTCCTTTCACACTGCACAAATAACCCGGCATCGACCCGGTATATGGTCAGCTTTAATTGGTACTGTACATGGGCAAAACAGAGAGCACTCAGGTCGCCCACTTTTGCCCAGGATCTCAGAGTAAATACAGCATAACAATATTCTGAGATGGCCTTAAGCCTAGGGCATCATATTGGTTAGGGCCGGCTCTGATCATGTTGATATGACGATGGGCCTATTTTTATGTGGAGGCCTGGAGCCGTAGCTCCAGCTGCCCCATTGTTAATCTGGCCCTGATTGGAGCGAGAATTATCCTGCCATTATGGAAAACTTTACAAGTTATTCTATCGAATGAGAGAGCCAGACAATTATAATTATCAGCAAATCCATCTGGAAGCCACAATCAGATAGCAATACTTTCACTTGGCTTTGCTCCTTGCTTTAAAGGTGCGCACACTATGCAATATCGCATACGATCAGGCTGATATCGTCCGGTTCGTTGCGATATAGTGTGTATGCATGATACAGGATAAAATGCGCACTCCCGCTGGTCATATCCAGCATCACATGTGGTCCAACGTGTGAAATTGCTTATGAGGGCCATGCTTCATTATGCCTGTGTCACAGTGCAGCCCATGCTGGTTCCCTGCTTAAAAACATAGAAGGGATGGGGGGGGGGGGGTACCAATCTAGACAGAGGCATTCTCAAACCTCAGGTGTGTATTTTTAAGCAGGGAACCAGCATGGACTGCACTGTGACACAGGCATAATGCTAAGTAAGTCTTATTTATTTGCATATAGCGTCAGAAAATTTGGGGTTGGCATTTGGACGTGCCCCCCCCCCCCCGGGCTGTTCTGGGTGGGCTGTCTCAGGGCATCACCATTTAAATACACAGTCACTTTTATATCATGTTTGTCTATTATTCATGTATGAACATTTTTTTTCACACACTCTTCACCTTTGAACACTTAGTAGTAACCTTCACACACCTATACCTTATATTACAGGTTGAGTATCCCTTATCCAAAATGCTTGGGACCAGAGGTATTTTGGATATCGGATTATTACGTATTTTGGAATAATTGCATACCATAGTGAGATATTATGGTGATGGGACCTAAATCTAAGCACAGAATGCATTTATGATTCATATACACCTTATACACACAGCCTGAAGGTCATTTTAGCCAATATTTTTTTTATAACTTTGTACATTAAACAAAGTGTGTGTACATTCACACAATTCATTTATGTTTCATATACACCTTATACACACAGCCTGAAGGTCATTTAATACAATATTTTTAATAACTTTGTGTATTAAACAAAGTTTGCGTACATTGAGCCATCAGAAAACAAAGGTTTCACTATCTCACTCTCACTCCAAAAAGTCCGTATTTCGGAATATTCCATATTTCTGAATATTTGGATATGGGATACTCAACCTGTACTTTACTATCACTATCCTTTAGTGTGATGCCCTGGGGGGGTCCTTTGCTGGATCATGTTTGGGGGCTACCTGCGTCCCAGATGTTGGCCCCATAGTGTGACCTGCTCGACAAGAGGTGACCTGGATGATTGGAGGGCAGGCCGATATCACTGGCCAATGAAATACTAACAACCTATTATGATAGATTAGATTTTATTATATTGAAATGTAATGATCGCATAGTGCATCTGCACCCCTTTTGTCTGTGTATACTACTTTATTCTCAGCAGCATAGCACCTTTCATTACTGGAGGGTGTGCAATTTAGAGCCATTTCTCCGGGTGTAGTATGGCTGACCGGCGGTCACAAGACCGCCTGTCAGCATACTGACCCTGGGATCCTGGCAGTATACCGACGCCGGGATCCCGGCGGTGAGGGGCGAGTGGAAATAGTCCCTGTTGGTCGGCATGCCGACCATCGGGATAGTGAGGGGGCGGGATGTTGGTGGAGGTCATGTGACTGTTGGTCTCCTGACCGCCGGTCACATAAATACCACCCATTTCCCCTACTACCATAGAATTAATAACTTAAAATCAATTCAATCCAAGACACTTCTGATTTGCACAAGTTCTGTTCCAGATGAAATATCGACTTGAATCAGGCACACATCCTGTATACTGTAATTCAAAGGATATCCAGTACTCTAAATGGTTAGCAGAAACCACTGGCTCCGGCACCCTCTTTAAGGGATCAAACCCCAATATGGCAAGACCAGGAAAGTAGCAAAATGAGACTTTAAGCACAAAAAAGGTAAGGTGCTTTATTCAACCTTCCTCAGGATATATATATATATATATATATATATATATATATATACACATACATATATATATTCACCCCTTCCCACTAGATTGTTAGCTCTGCAGAGCAGGGCCCTCTTTCCTCTTGTTGTCAAAGCATTCTTCTCCACACATTTCACTTGTAGCTCTCTCCTACTCAGTGACCATCTTTACCTGCTTTTTCTCCTGCTGGTAAAGGCTCATCTCTATCTGTGGCCTTCAGCCCCAAGTAGTACAATGATTACTCCATCGCTACTTACATCTTAGCTGTATTATGTTCTGAAAATTGTGGTGCTCTTTGTTACACGTATTCTATTTTTGTTATTTATTTACTGCAATGCTAAGTTTTGTCTCCCTGTACAGTCCTTTATGCGGCGCTGCAAAACACAGTAGTAGTATTATATATATGGCCTGGCATGGATGTGGATCGCATGGGTGTAGAATCCAGTCCACATATTCAGTTTGATCAAGTATAAGCAACAGCAAGCAACATTGCAGACACCTGTTTCAGACACAACAGACATTGCTTCTGATTGTGAACTAGTCATCCAGATGGTGAACTAGTCGCCCAGGTGATAGGCCATGGGGGTGGCTACTGTTTGGGGTCCTGGATCAATGGTCTCTGGAGAATTGACACTTTGTATGCTAAGAGCTGGGAAATATTCTGTAACCTGTGACTTGCTGGTAACTGCTCATGTCCAGTTGTGAATGGCCTACTTGTGGAAAAGCTGTGAAACATAAACCTGCAGTGTGGAACTTTTACCTGGTGCATGTGATCCTTGTTTAAACAAATAATAATAATTATATATATATATATATATATATATATATATATAAAAGAGGTGATATGGGCGGCACTCATGGGTGTGGTTCATCAAATCGACAGTGTCTAGGTCGACAATGTTTAGGTCGACCACTATAGGTCGACAGTCACTAGGTCGACAGGGATGGAAGGTCGACATGGTTTCTAGGTCGACATGTGCTAGGTCGACAGAGGTCTAAAGGTCGAGTGACCCTCCCCCTAATTAATGTAATTATGGTTTATCAAGTAATCCACCAACATCAAACATCTAAAATCTACATGTAAAGACACTACATAGACAAACACAACATATACATAAAAGATAGAATCCATAGTTACCGGATAGACACATGATTCACTACTACCCGCTGTACTCAGCGGTAAACTTGCGGCGTGCGTTTCACTGCGCACTTGACTTCCGGTATCTGGAACGCATGTTCCGGACACCTGACCGGAAGTGCTCAATATCATCACTCGAATCTCACATAGAATACCGGCTCACAATAATCTAGTCTCCATGGAGACGTGACAACAAATCAGAAGGATTTGTAACCAGAGCAGCATCTTAAAAATGTTTGTTAATATGGTGTAGCCAAATTGTGAGATATTGATAGAGGCAAAATAGTGAACCTTACATGTGTCTATTCGGAAAGGTCACACAAAGTCAGCAGCACGTGAACTATAGTAAATTCTAGCAAAATCTAATCTCTAGAGTATAATTAATAACTCAAAATGAAATGAATGTAAACCTGGGCATGGACACAGACCGGCCACTTAAAGGAGCCACAGAAAGCAAAAAAATGAAAAATATCATAAAAATAAAAATGAAAAAGAAAAAAGAAAAAGCAGATATTTATTCCATATGTCCATGAAAATTCATTCCAGAAAGATGCCATATTGGATGCCCTCATTCAGGCCCTTGGGGCGTATAGTGTCCAGTCGAAAGATCCATGAAGCCTCGTGTTGGAGCAATAATTTTGCTCTATCCCCACCTCTCTTTAAAGGAGCTATACGATCTATAATCATACATTTCAATGAAGCCAGAGTATGTTTCGCCTCAAAAAAGTGCCTAGCAACAGGCTTATCCGAATGTCCCTCACTTAGTGCTGTTCTGATGGACAAGCGGTGATTCGCCATCCTTTCACGGAATGGACGCACCGTTTTGCCCACATACATCAGGGAACATGGACACGTAAGTGTGTAGATGATAAAGTCAGAGGTACAACTCACTCGCTGGCTGATCTTAATTTTTTGTCCTGTATGTGGATGGTGGAATGAATTTTCATGGACATATGGAATAAATATCTGCTTTTTCTTTTTCATTTTTCTTTTTATTTTTCTTTTTATTATATTTTTCATTTTTTTGCTTTCTGTGGCTCCTTTAAGTGGACGGTCTGTGTCCATGCCCAGGTTTACATTCATTTCATTTTGAGTTATTAATTATACTCTAGAGATTAGATTTTGCTAGAATTTACTATAGTTCACGTGCTGCTGACTTTGTGTGACCTTTCCGAATAGACACATGTAAGGTTCACTATTTTGCCTCTATCAATATCTCACAATTTGGCTACACCATATTGTAGCCCCGTAAAAATAAATAAATGCTAATGAGGAGATACATGATGATCTCTGTTCCCTGAGGCTTACATTAAATATATATATATATATATATATTTATATATATATATATACTAGTTATCTAATGCCTGTGTAAATATATAAACTATATACTATGTAATTAATGCCTTTGTAAATATATGAAATATATTCACATTGTTTAATGTAACCCTTGTCCTGTATATATATATATATATGTATTTGAGGGTTGGTGGTGGTGAACGGGGACATTGAACAGTAAGGTTGTTAATAGGTAATGTGGTACAGTGGCACGAGCAGGATTAGATAGAATCTTCCAGAAGCTCTCGTGCTGACTATGATATGCCCGGATTGAGAGAGCCGTTGAGGGAAGCTCGAGGGGGAGCGGGAGTGAGAGCCGCGAGGACGGAGAGACTCTGAGGAGATCCGAGTGAGGCGGAGGTGGAGTACCTGAGGCGCGGTGTATTCCGGCTACGGAGCCCTCCGGTGTGTCCTCCGAGACAAAGAGAGAGAGCTGCGGGTGTCAGAGGAGAGTGACGGGACGGAGCTGTTATGCGGTAAACAGACCGCCGTGACCTTACCTGAAACGGAGTGTCGGTGGGGTTCAAGGAGCTGAAGATCCCTGACGGAGCTGCGGAGGAGAGCGGACGGGACAGTCTGGGTAAATTTGCCCCAAGGTACGCCTTCAGGGAGGCGGCCCCGGAGTGTGTGACCAACCGGAGCCGTGAGTGAGTAACCAGGGGAGGAAGTGGGAGGCATATTCCATCCCACCATATAAGGACAAATACCGCCCAGCATAGACTGAGACATAGAAGGGCAGTTCAATGAAGGGAAATTAGCCCAGTGTATCAGAATATACCCTTCAGCAGCGGTCTCACATTGAATGGAATATGTATTAGATTATATATCCTTCAGCAGCAGACTCACCCTGCATAGGCAAGTGCCTTATCATAGACTATACTGAAGCTGACTCTCTATCCCAGTAACCCTGTTGACAGGGAATTATTGCTGTACAGTATAAATCGAGAGCTTCCAACGAAGCGTTGGCATATAGAGCTTATATGAGACATTGCATATAGCCAGTTGACACACTGCTCCGTTAAAGAATAAAGGGGATGCTGAGGTAATTGCAGCCAGTTGACACACTGCTCCGTTAAAGAATAAAGGGGATGCTGAGGTAATTGCAGCCCGTTGACACACTGCTCCGTTAAGGAATAAAGGGGATGCTGAGGTAATTGAAGCCAGTTGTACTATGTTGAGTGACTTTTAGGAAGAGCATCAAGAAAGGGGACTTTGCACCAGAGATGGGGGAGGAGAACCTGCATTGATTGACAGCAGGTGATTATCGAGGAGAAAGATCTTCTGGAAATGGACTAAGGTTCACAAATATTATATGGGAAACACCATTGTGACACTTTATAGTAAAGTTCATATTAAAACCAGTGAGTGAGGAGAACACGGATAAGGGAAGGAGCATACCCAGACACCATATGGACTAGCTTATAATAGTGCATCCTCTCACGGTGAAATCCACAATAAGGTTGAGTGTCAGAGATAGACTTTAACTTGAGGATCTATTAAACCTGGCACTATTGATATAATGTTCATCATCTTTGGTCTCTCATTTCTATAGCTAACTTGAGACAACCGAGAGATCCTCCATATAGGTGGAATATTATATAGCGAGGACAATAGTAAAGAATGCTATACCAAAGCAAAGGAACATTATATGTAGACGGAGTTTAGTATGCCAGGGAAATTTCGAGTGTCATAAGAGGCAGATGGGATACTGGTAACATTTCTTTTCTTTGACGACTGACAACCCACACAAAACTCTCAGAGCGGAGCTCAACCTTTATACCATATTGCACTAATATATTGCTATCAGTAGATGTAGACAAGATACTCCGGAGGAAATTGGAAAGCATAAGTGTCTCTACCGCTTACCTAGTACTCAGGAAAAGGACATAGATTCAAGTTACTATACTTCGACAAAGGCATATGTATGATAGAAAGTATATTGGGCCCCAACTGTGCACCAACAATCACCATATGGTATACCATAACAGAGAACTGTAATATACAGTGGGTAATATAAGGTTACTGTATAAAGATTAACAACCTAGCTTTATAACATTCAGTAATAACTAGTTTTTTTTTGTATTGCATGCACGGTAATATTTTATGTATAGTGACATGATATGGTATAGCATAGTGTAATGATATGCATTGTTTCAGTTAAATAAATATTGTCATCTTTGTGAATAAACAATAATATTTATATATGAAGTGATTTATATTAATGAATACTTACCAGTGAAGTGGAGAACATCCTTGGTAAACGAAAGAACAGCCCCTGCAAGAAATAAGGTGACAATAAGGTAAACAAACAATTCTATCAATTACCCCTCTGGATACAGTATATGTATATATCATTACTGGTAAAGGCTTTCCCAAGCAAGCTAACGGGGGGAATAAATATTGCTTGGGTGGAGGCACTCTGTTCAATTGAAATAGTAACCTTTTCAGTGTATTATTAGGGTACAAAGGAGGGTTACAATATTAACAAACATTTTTAAGATGCTGCTCTGGTTACAAATCCTTCTGATTTGTTGTCACGTCTCCATGGAGACTAGATTATTGTGAGCCGGTATTCTATGTGAGATTCGAGTGATGATATTGAGCACTTCCGGTCAGGTGTCCGGAACTTGCGTTCCAGATACCGGAAGTCAAGTGCGCAGTGAAACGCACGCCGCAAGTTTACCGCTGAGTACAGCGGGTAGTAGTGAATCATGTGTCTATCCGGTAACTATGGATTCTATATTTTATGTATATGTTGTGTTTGTCTATGTAGTGTCTTTACATGTAGATTTTAGATGTTTGATGTTGGTGGATTACTTGATAAACCATAATTACATTAATTAGGGGGAGGGTCACTTTAGGGTTTATAAGGGGACCACTTATTGTGCTCTATGATCTTGACAAAGGTTCCACTGGGAACCGAAACGTCGATTACACCCCTCTATTGATGTCTTGCTGCTAATAAAAATCAGAATATTATGAAGACTGGTGAGTGCTCCTACTTTATTGGATATATTTGTACTAATGGATCTTGAGGATTCATTTTTGTTTGGAAGTCACCCCAGCATCTGTGGATAAGGCCAGAGTGTGGACTGTTCCTGCGAATATTTATGTTTCAACTTTCAAGTTGCAACTTTATGTCCGGCACCAGGCAAACAGGATTGTTTATCTTAAGGATTTTTTATCAGAATTATCAGATATGAAGATATGATATACCGTAATGAATGGGCTCTAATGCAGACGTGAACTCTGGATATGGACTTATGATTTCATACTTTTTTCCTGGGTTTTTCTCTGGATATATAATTTTTTTTCACTTTTTTTATTTTTGTATATTTTTTTGATTACTCTGTGGCATAGACGGTTTTTTTTGTGATTCAGTGATATTGATTGAATATCTTGTCGTTTAGGTGATAAACCATTTGATCGACACATGGATAACATTGTGTCGACTGAGCTTCTATTTTCAGCCGAACATGAGCTTTTAGCTTTAACCGATGAGGATGCAGAGAGGGTATTGTCTGGTTTCAGTGATTTTGAGCGATTACCTGCAGAGAGCGCATTAGATCTGTATCACAAATTGCTTAATTTACAGAAAAAGGAAGTGGACCTTCTGCTACATGGGCAATTTTTGTCCGATTATTACAGAAAAAAACAACTACCAAGGGGTTTCCGCATTAAAAATATCCCAACTATTGGGAGGAATAACCCAGCCTTTTGTAGCAGATGGTGCTCGGTCCTGAACAAATGTTCCTTTGATTTACTTTTACTTGTGATAGAAGAGGTAGGGGTAGATTTGAAGAAAGTGAGGACGGAGTTAACTGATTCACGCTCGGTAGCAACTGAGATTTTACAAGCAGACACTTCACAACAGTGGCTGAGTATACTTAAAGAGCAGACTGATAAATACCATAAGGATTTGGTGACTTTTAAAAGGGCCAAACTCACTAAAGTGGAACGTGATTATAAGGACCATAGAGTCTACAGATGGCTCACAGGCAGTGATAATTCACTACCATTTAGATCTAGAAACCTTAGACATTATCACAATCAGTCTCAATTTGACAGTTTATCATCCTCAGACAGAGACTCCTCTGATTCCCAGTTATCTGGTAAACCTCCCCTACCCAGGGCTAACACTCGTTCTAAAATCAATAACGCGACTTTAAACGCAGGAGGCCCCACCTCCGGCGGGGCAAACACAAAAGAAAAAAAGAAGACTACAAAAGCACAGAAGACCTAGTAATTAACCTATCTTCGCATAAATTATCGGAACCTGAGATCAGTTTGCTATCTAAGGGGTTAAGCTTCATCCCTACACCTAAGTTTGATAACTTTAGATGGTCAGTTGACAAATATAAACTGGGTAAAAAACTCAGATTGACAGAGAAATTTCAAAATACACGAAAAATGGATTGTGCTACGACACAATTTAAGAAAAAGAGTAAATATGATCCACCCTCACTAAATCCTAGTATAAAAACGTTTACTAGATTACTAGATCAAAACATACAGGAATCACTTACCAAACAGAAACATGTTAGATCCAATTTGAGTTCACTGGAAAGGAATGCACTTAGAGACCTCAAAGATAATCCATTGATAACCATACGCCCCGCCGATAAGGGGGGTGCTGTGGTAATACTAGATACCAAGAATTATGATAAAGAGGCAATGAGACAGCTATCAGACAGGGATACTTACAGGGTGCTGGGGGGAGACCCCACAATTCCCTTTAAGAACCGTCTGGATAGCAGCCTAGAATTTGGTTTTTCTAATGGGTGGATTGACTCTGATGTACTAAATTTTCTTAAAACTGATTATCCCATTTGTCCTATGCTTTACCTGCTACCCAAGATACACAAGACCCTGGTGGGACCTCCGGGTCGACCGATTATTTTGGCCCGGAACTCTCTATTTTCATCTGTGGCACAATATCTAGATAGTTTTCTTCAGATATATGTTAAAAAGACCAAGAGCTACATACAGGATACTAGTGATTTTTTGGGTTTGATTAGTACACTTCCATCTTCGCTGCGGGGGATCCTTGTCACCATGGATGTGGTGTCTCTATACACCGTCATACCACACAGTGACGGTTTGATGGCTGTACGCAGAGCTTTGTCTAGTACGCAGATGGTCTCTCCACCGATTGAATTTCTGGTTGATCTGTTAGAATTGACTCTCACGTGCAATTATTTTCAGTATGGCGGCCGATACTATCTCCAAATGGCGGGGACCGCGATGGGCAGTAATATAGCGCCATCGTACGCAAATATATATATGGATGCTTATGAGAATACACACATTTTCCCGCTATTTGGGGATAGTATCGGCTTCTATTGTCGCTTCATTGATGATGTATTTCTAATCTGGACAGGCAGTGAGGTGGCACTCCAGGAGATGCTGGAGCACCTCAATGGCCTTGACTCTCCAATTAGATTTACCATGGAATATAGTGGGGGTGAGATCAATTTTCTTGATGTAACCGTCTAAGCCACAGAGACTGGGTATGGACACAGACTGTTCAGGAAGTCCACAGATCGCAATGCTTTATTACATTTTGGTAGCAATCACCCAGGCTCGCTTAAACAGAATATGCCGATTTCACAATTTTTGCGAGTGCTCCGAAATAACTCAGAACCCGATACAGCCAAGATACAAATGGAAGAGATGAAATGAAAATTTTCCTCTAGGGGTTATAGTCAACAGACTATTGACAATTGTATACAAAAAGCTTTAAAGATTTTCTCAACAGGAAATGTCAGGAAACAATGTAGGCCGCAAAATCCCTTTGTGGTCTCAACAACATTTGACACTGCGGGTCCTGTGGTTCGACGAGCAGTTAAAAATCTCTGGCCGGTGGTTAAAAGTGATCCAGTCCTGTGCAAGCATTTACCAGCTAAGCCTCTCATCAGCTTTAGAAGAGGACGAAATCTAAAGGATATTCTCATGCAACCAGATAGACCATTAAGATCAGAATCTGATTCTTGGCTATCAGTACAAAAGAAGGGGTGTTATCGATGCGTGAATTGCACGACTTGCAGGAGCATGACCTCCGGAGAATATTTCCACCATCCACATACAGGACAAAAAATTAAGATCAGCCAGCGAGTGAGTTGTACCTCTGACTTTATCATCTATACACTTACGTGTCCATGTTCCCTGATGTATGTGGGCAAAACGGTGCGTCCATTCCGTGAAAGGATGGCGAATCACCGCTTGTCAATCAGAACAGCACTAAGTGAGAGACATTCGGATAAGCCTGTTGCTAGGCACTTTTTTGAGGCGAAACATACTCTGGCTTCATTGAAATGTATGATTATAGATCGTATAGCTCCTTTAAAGAGAGGTGGGGATAGAGCAAAATTATTGCTCCAACGCGAGGCTTCATGGATCTTTCGACTGGACACTATACTCCCCAAGGGCCTGAATGAGGGCATCCAATATGGCATCTTTCTGGAATGAATTTTCATGGACATATGGAATAAATATCTGCTTTTCCTTTTTTCTTTTTCCTTTTTATTTTTATTATATTTTTCATTTTTTTGCTTTCTGTGGCTCCTTTAAGTGGACGGTCTGTGTCCATGCCCAGGTTTACATTCATTTCATTTTGAGTTATTAATTATACTCTAGAGATTAGATTTTGCTAGAATTTACTATAGTTCACGTGCTGCTGACTTTGTGTGACCTTTCCGAATAGACACATGTAAGGTTCACTATTTTGCCTCTATCAATATCTCACAATTTGGCTACACCATATTAACAAACATTTTTAAGATGCTGCTCTGGTTACAAATCCTTCTGATTTGTTGTCACGTCTCCATGGAGACTAGATTATTGTGAGCCGGTATTCTATGTGAGATTCGAGTGATGATATTGAGCACTTCCGGTCAGGTGTCCGGAACTTGCGTTCCAGATACCGGAAGTCAAGTGCGCAGTGAAACGCACGCCGCAAGTTTACCGCTGAGTACAGCGGGTAGTAGTGAATCATGTGTCTATCCGGTAACTATGGATTCTATCTTTTATGTATATGTTGTGTTTGTCTATGTAGTGTCTTTACATGTAGATTTTAGATGTTTGATGTTGGTGGATTACTTGATAAACCATAATTACATTAATTAGGGGGAGGGTCACTTTAGGGTTTATAAGGGGACCACTTATTGTGCTCTATGATCTTGACAAAGGTTCCACTGGGAACCGAAACGTCGATTACACCCCTCTATTGATGTCTTGCTGCTAATAAAAATCAGAATATTATGAAGACTGGTGAGTGCTCCTACTTTATTGGATATATATATATATATATATATCTTGCAAAAAAAGCTGCGTGTGTACAAGTGTACATCTGGACAAAGGGGTTGGAGTCCCCGAAACGTCGATGGAATGTTTCTGACTATTTGAATACACTTGACTTTTTCTAAAGACCTTGAGTGCCGCAGCTTTTTTTGCAAGATATTGAAATTTACACTGAAGGCACCAGGGCAGCGTTTGGATCTAAAAACAGAGTGCCGGGCTGATATTGCTGTATATATATATATATATATATATATATATAGAGGCAGGCTTTTATTCCATGATCGCGGGCGCAAAATCACATCGGTCTGTGACTTTTTGCAATCCTATGTGTTTTTTGCATGAAAATGGAGAATTTTTGGAGCGGAAATAAACAGGTGCTAATCAAGTAGAAAAAAGAAATGGAAAGAAAAATCAGCCATAAAAAAAATTATTTTTTTTAAATCTGATTGGAAACTCCTCCCCCCATGTCCTCCAAAAATGTACCATATAAAAAATAAGGTATACAATAGTCACATACTGCCAATATCATTAAAAAAAATGAATAACTACACTTTCAACGTGTTAAGCATTACATGTGACGAGCCAGCTTTGAAAGAGATAATCTACTTCTTAAAACACGTCAGCAGGAGGTGGGGTGATTCCCAAGGATTTAACAGAGAACATCAGGTTGAAGAGAACACTTTATTCAACATTTGGATCTCGGGACCGGTTGGATCTTGAATAAGCTGACCCCGGCATCCAGACTGCTTAAAATCCCTACCTGGGCAGTGGTGGTAAGTATCCTTAATCCTAAACCTCCCCCTAATCCTCCCTTCCCACAGCCTAACCCTTCCTCCTCACAGCCTAACCCTAACCAACCTCCTTTCCACACAGCCTAACCCTCCCTCCACTGCCTAAGCCAACCCCCCTTCCCCCCTGTAATACTTGTGTCCGGGATTCTGGCTGTAGGGATTCCGGCATCAGTATTCTTACAGCTGTCGGGATTCCAGCGCCAGTATTCTGAGTGCTGGATACCAAAAACTAGGATCCAAACTGACTTTGCCTCTAAGGTTTTATGCAGCAGCATCTGGTTGGTGGTCCTCCCAGACGTTAGTTCAGGATAAACTATTTTGTGGGGTTTTGCAGAGATGCAAAAAGACTATTTAGTCTCTCTGGGGCACACTTTTTACAAAATAATGTGGTAAATGTATAGGATGAATTATAAGGTAAATATATTGAAGGTAAGTAAAGATTTTTTCGTTAAAACTTAACTTTTATTAATGATATACAGACGAAAATAATGATAACTAAATGAGAAAAAAATTAGTTAAAAATTGTATTAAATAAACTGTCTATGTCAGGCATGAATGAAAAGACGTTTTTCAGAGCGAAATTATCGTTTTCCTGTTCTGTGATATAGAATCATGAATCCATAATAGATATTAAATGGAACAGAAATCAGGCTTTGTGACTCCAAGAGCCCATAGGATACCTTATTGAGTATTAATTCAATGATACCAATCTACTAAAAAATAGTGTTGAGTATAAAGAACCAGTCACTTCTGCTTTTGCCTATCTGTTTCCATCGAATTGGCAATGAGAGAGTCTGTGCGCCAAATTTATCTGGTTTTGAAAGAAGAAAAGTACACTTCTGCTTTCCTGGGTAAGTATATAGATAGCTCGTCCCTCACGTTACAGTACCTGGTATTCCCAGAGGGTCTCCCCTTCTGGTACTGACCCGGCCCAACACTGCTTGGATTCCAAGATCAGATGAGATTGGGCATGTCCAGTGTAGTATGACTGTAGCAGAAGTTATGTGGGACGGGTTAATGTTTACATGGATTTACCCAAATTGGATGAGAGAGTGTATTGAAAATGAAAAAAAGGGGATAGCCGAGGAGTACAGGTGGTCTGTGATTGATAAAATAAATTAGTATTACGCTTCTGCTGTCCAAAAGGGAGCCTCTGTTGCTATTATGAGCATTGCAGAGAAACAACCTTAGATTATGGATGAGAGAGTGTAAGAAAAAAGAAGTAACATAGGTTCTTCACAATCTCAAACCTTAAAGACACCGAAAAAACCAGTTGTCTGTTTATCCAGTTTTATAAGCAATAATGTAGAATAGACCAATTGTCTATTTCTCCAATATATATGAAGTAATATGCTGTTTCTTCAAACTCAAAGAAAAGTTATCCAATCACAAATTCTACTTCGGAGCAGAAAGGGAGAAAGAATAAGGTTCACAAAACTATCCAAATTGTTTGTCTGAATGAAACTCACTAAGAGGGGATTGTATCCCAAAGGTTACTACTGTATGTAACAGTAATGTGTCTATTATTATAGAATAACATTTGTAACAATCCAGTGTCTAAATGTAACACGGTGACCTATAACACTGGAAACATCAAAGTATCTCTTGCTGTATCAAAATTTAAGTCACAGAATCAACTGCATAGAACATGCACTGTCAAAGCATATAAAGTAATAACTACAGCACAATTATTTCAAAGAAAGATTTTAGCAGTATCCATTCTCAAATTTAGCCCAGCATCAAAAAGATATAGCACAGCAGTTTATATCGTCTGAGACATTAACCAATATCAGAGAATTTGAATACATATAAAGTGTTTAACTGCAGCACAATTGCTTCAAAGAAAGATGTCAGCCCTATGGATTTTCAAATTTAACCCAGCGTCAAACAGTATAGCACCATGGTTTATGTAGTCTGAAACATTGACCAATATCAGAAAATTCGGATACATGTAGTAAATCAAAATCTTATCAGAAAATATTGGATATCAGCTGCGGCAGATTGATATATAGGGTCTAAAAATTACCTGCATCAGAAATTGAATTGCCACTTGTCTACATACTATGATATGGTCATATAGCTTGCAAACACAGACAATTATGGTGTACAGGTCTCGAAATGTCAGCAGTGTTGCTATATGTAAGTCTCAGTACCTGATTGCTAACAGTGCAGGACTCTATGTCAGGTTCTAGTCCCACAGATTATTGCGTTCCCTGGGAATACCAGGTACTGTAACATGAGGGACGAGCTATCTATATACTTACCCAGGAAAGCAGAAGTGTACTTTTCTTTTTTCAAAACCAGATAAATTTGGCACACACACTCTCTCATTGCCCACTTGTTGAAAAAAAGCCAACAGCCTAGAAGTACTGAACGAATAGGCAACATAATTCTTAGCAGCACACCATGTGAAGTAAGAGTTGCAGACCCTGTAATAAATCCGTGCAGAAGCCGGCTTGCGGGCCTTCAACATAGTTTGAATGACCGCCTCTGTGAATCCCTTGGCCCTCAGGAGTGAAGCTTCAAGAGCCACGCTGTCAAAGCCAGTCTGGCCATGTCCGGATAGACACAAGGGCCCTGAACGAGGAGGTCTGGGCATTGAGGAAGTAGAAGACGACGCTCTATCGATAGACCCTGCAGTTCTGAGAACCAATGCCGTCTGGGCCACAATGGAGCGACTAGAAGTACTGTAGTATTCCCCTTTCTCTTACGTCCTAGAGGATGCTGGGGACTCCGTAAGGACCATGGGGTATAGACGGGCTCCGCAGGAGACATGGGCACTCTAAAGACTTTAGAAGGGTGTGCACTGGCTCCTCCCTCTATGCCCCTCCTCGAGACCTCAGTTAGATCCTGTGCCCAGAGGAGACTGGATGCACTGCAAGGGAGCTCTACTGAGTTTCTCTGAAAAAGACTTTTGTTAGGTTTTTTATTTTCAGGGAGCACGGCTGGCAACAGGCTCCCTGCATCGTGGGACTGAGAAGCAGACCTACTTAACTGATAGGCTCTGCTTCTTAGGCTACTGGACACCATTAGCTCCAGTAGGTCGGAACACAGGTCTCATCCTCGCTGTTCGTCCCGGAGCCGCGCCTCGTCCTCCTCACACAGCCGGAAGATAGAAGCCGGGTGAGTATAAGAAGAAAGTAGACATCACAGGCGGCAGAAGACTTCAGATCTTCACTGAGGTACCACGCAGCGGTAACGCTGCGCGCCATTGCTCCCATATTCACACACACTGACGGCACTGTAAGAGTGCAGGGCGCAGGGGGGGCGCCCTGGGCAGCAAGAATTATTAATAAATAAGAATATTTAAAAAAAAACGCCAGTATAAAGAATTTGAGCGGGACCGAAGCCCGCCATTGAGGGGGCGGAGCTTGATCCTCCAGCACTGACCAGCGCCATTTTATCCACAACACACTGCAGAGAAGCTGCTCCCCGGACTCTCCCCTGCTGATCAAGTACAGAGGGCAAAAACGAGGTGGGAGGGGCACATTTAATTGGCGCAGTGAGTGTATTATTGATCTATAAAAGCGCTGTACAGACTGGGATTTTGTTTCAGTGTCCAGTGGCGCTGGGTGTGTGCTGGCATACTTTCTCTCTCTCTGTGTCTCCAAAGGGCCTTATTGGGGGACTGTCCCCATATTCATCCCAGTGTGTGTGGGGGTGTCGGTACGTGTGTGTCGGCATGTCTGAAGCGGAAGGCTCGTCTTGGGAGGAGGTGGAGCAGATGATTGTGGTGTCTCCGTCGGCGCCGCCGACACCTGATTGGTTGGATATGTGGAATGTTTTAAATGCAAATGTGACGTTATTACATAAAAGATTGGATAAAGCAGAGTCCAGGGAAAAAGCAGGGAGTCAATCCATGGCTTTGACTGTGTCACAAGGCCCTTCGGGGTCTCAAAAACGTCCCCTTTCCCAGGTAGCAGACACTGATACCGACACGGATTCTGACTCCAGTGTCGACTATGATGATGCACGGTAAAACCCACGGGTGGCCAAGAGTATTCATTATATGATTATGGCTATAAAAGATGTTTTGCATATCACAGAGGACCCCTCTGTGCCTGACACGAGGGTATGCATGTTTAAGGAAAAGAAACCTGAGGTAACATTTCCCCCATCTCATGAGCTGAACACCTTATTTGAAAAAGCTTGGGAAACTCCAGACAAGAAACTGCAGATTCCCAAGAGAATTATTATGGCGTATCCTTTTCCCTCACAGGACAGGTTACGGTGGGAATCCTCGCCCAAGGTGGACAAGGCTTTGACGCGGTTGTCCAAAAAGGTGGCGCTACCGTCTCCAGACACGGCAGCCCTCAAGGATCCTGCTGGTCGCAGACAGGAAACTACCTTGAAATCGATTTATACACATACGGGTGCCTTGCTCAGACCGGCAGTAGCGTCGGCATGGGTGGGTAGCGCAATTGCAGCATGGGCAGATAACTTGTCATCTGACATTGACACCCTAGATAAGGATAGCATTTTATTGACCTTAGGTCACATTAAAGACGCAGCGTTATATATGAGAGAGGCTGCGAGAGACATTAGGCTGTTGGGTTCAAGAGCTAATGCCATGGCAATTTCTGCTAGGCAGTCCCTGTGGACCCGCCAATGGATGGGTGATGCCGATTCAAAGAGACATATGGAAACTTTACCTTACAAGGGTGAGGTTTTATTTGGCGAGGGCCTCGCGGACCTGGTTTCCACAGCTACCGTGTGTAAGTCTTCTTTTTTGCCTTATGTTCCCCCACAGCAAAAGAAAACACCTCAATATCAGATGCAGTCCTTTCGGTCGCATAAGTTCAGAAAGGGTCGGGGCTCTTCCTTCATCGCCAGAGGTAAAGGTAGAGGGAAAAGAACGCCTGCTACGACTAGTTCCCAGGAACAAAAGTCCTCCCCGGCTTCTACAAAATCCACCGCATGACGCTGGGGCTCCGCTGAGGGAGTCCGCGCCGGTGGGGACACGTCTTCGACTCTTCAGCCAGGTCTGGGTTCAGTCGGATGTGGATCCTTGGGCGATCGAAATTGTATCCCAAGGCTACAAACTGGAATTCGAAGAAGTGCCTCCTCGACGATTTTTCAAATCGGCTTTGCCAGCTTCTCCCCCATGGAGGGAAATAGTTTCAGCTGCCATACAAAAGCTGTGTCAACAACAAGTGATTATCAAGGTTCCCCTGATGCAACAGGGGAAAGGGTACTATTCAACCCTATTTGTGGTCCCAAAGCCGGATGGCTCGGTCAGACCCATTCTGAATCTAAAATCCCTGAATCTGTATTTGAAAAAGTTCAAATTCAAGATGGAATCTCTCCGGGCAGTGATCTCCAGCCTGGAAGGGGGGGATTTTATGGTATCACTAGACATAAAGGATGCATACCTTCATGTACCCATTTATCCCCCTCATCAGGCGTACCTGAGATTCGCTGTACAGGACTGTCATTACCAGTTTCAGACGTTGCCGTTTGGCCTTTCCACGGCCCCGAGGATTTTCACCAAGGTAATGGCGGAAATGATGGTGCTCCTGCGCAGGCAAGGAGTCACAATTATCCCATACTTGGACGATCTACTGATAAAAGCGAGATCGAGAGATCAGTTGCTGAAAAGCGTGTCGCTCTCCCTGAGAGTGCTGCAACAACACGGCTGGATTCTAAATCTACCAAAGTCGCAGTTGATTCCAACGTCTCGGCTATTATTTTTGGGCATGATTCTGGACACGGAAGAGAAGAGGGTTTTTCTCTCAACGGAAAAAGACCAGGAACTCCAGAACATGGTCAGAGACCTGCTAAAACCAAAAAGAGTGTCAGTTCATCAATGCACTCGTGTACTGGGAAAAATGTTGGCGGCCTACGAGGCCATCCCCTCCGGCAGGTTCCATGCAAGGACGTTTCCGTGGGACCTTCTGGACAAGTGGTCGGGGTCCCATCTACAAATGCATCAGAAAATAAGCCTGTCCCCCAGGGCCAGGGTGTCTCTCCTGTGGTGGCTGCAGAGTGCTCACCTTCTGGAGGGTCGCAGGTTCAGCATTCAAGACTGGGTTCTGGTGACCACGGACGCGAGCCTCCGAGGATGGGGAGCAGTCACACAAGGAAGACATTTTCAGGGACTATGGTCAAGCCAGGAGGCTTGTCTACGTCAACGTGCTGGAATTAAGGGCCATATACAACGGCCTACGGCAAGCGGAGAATCTTCTTCGCGACCTACCCGTTCTGATTCAATCAGACAACGTCACAGCCGTGGCTCATGTAAACCGCCAAGGCGGGACAAGGAGCAGAGTGGCAATGGCGGAAGCCACCAGGATTCTTTGCTGGGCGGAAAATCATGTAAGCGCTCTGTCAGCAGTTTTCTTTCCGGGAGTGGACAACTGGGAAGCAGACTTCCTCAGCAGACACGATCTCCATCCAGGAGAGTGGGGTCTTCATCAAGAAGTTTTTGCAGAGATAACAAGTCGTTGGGGACTTCCTCATATAGACATGATGGCGTCACGCCTAAACAAGAAGCTTCGGAGGTATTGTGCCAGGTCAAGGGACCCTCAGGCAGTGGCGGTGGACGCCCTGGTGACACCCTGGGTGTTTCAGTCAGTCTATGTGTTCCCTCCTCTTCCGCTCATCTCAAAAATATTGAGAATCATAAGACGAAAAAGAGTGCAGACAATACTCATTGTTCCGGATTGGCCCCGAAGGGCCTGGTATTCAGATCTTCAGGAAATGCTCACAGAAGATCCGTGGCCTCTTCCTCCCAGGGAGGACGTGTTGCAGCAGGGGCCCTGCGTGTTCCAAGACTTACCGCGGTTACGTTTGACGGCATGGCGGTTGAACACCAAATCCTAGCTAGGAAAGGTATTCCGGGGGAAGTCATCCCTACTCTAATCAAAGCTAGGAAGGAGGTAACGGCGAAACATTATCACCGTATCTGGAGGAAATATGTATCTTGGTGTGAAGTCAGGAATGCTCCTAAGGAAGATTTCCACCTGGGCCGTTTTCTCCACTTTCTACAGACAGGGGTGTATATGGGACTGAAGTTCGGCTCCATTAAGGTGCAGATTTCGGCCCTATCAATATTCTTTCAGAAGGAATTGGCTTCTCTCCCAGAAGTCCAGACTTTTGTAAAGGGAATGCTGCACATCCAGCCTCCTTTTGTGCCCCCAGTGGCACCATGGGACCTTAATGTGGTGGTACAGTTCCTTAAATCACACTGGTTTGAACCTCTTCAAACGGTTGAATTAAAGTTTCTCGCTTGGAAAGTAGTCATGTTGCTGGCCTTGGCATCTGCAAGGGACACTGGCTGACATATTATATACTGCGGAGGCTGTATATTAAAAACACCCCGCCAGTATAAAGAATTTGAGCGGGACCGAAGCCCACCGTTGAGGGGGCGGAGCTTGATCCTCCAGCACTAACCAGCGCCATTTTCTCCACAACACACTGCAGAGAAGCTGCTCCCCGGACTCTCCCCTGCTGATCAAGTACAGAGGGCAAAAACGAGGTGGGAGGGGCACATTTAATTGGCGCAGTTAATGTATTATTGATCTATAAAAGCACTGTACAGACTGGGATTTTGTTCCAGTGTCCAGTGGCGCTGGGTGTGTGCTGGCATACTCTCTCTCTCTGTCTCTCCAAAGGGCCTTATTGGGGGACTGTCCCCGTATTCATCCCAGTGTGTGTGGGGGTGTCGGTACGTGTGTGTCGGCATGTCTGAAGCGGAAGGCTCATCTAGGAAGGAGGTGGAGCAGATGATTGTGGTGTCTCCGTCGGCGCCGCCGACACCTGATTGGTTGGATATGTGGAATGTTTTAAATGCAAATGTGACGTTATTACATAAAAGATTGGATAAAGCAGAGTCCAGGGAAAAAGCAGGGAGTCAATCCATGGCTTTGACTGTGTCACAAGGCCCTTCGGGGTCTCAAAAACGTCCCCTTTCCCAGGTAGCAGACACTGATACCGACACGGATTCTGACTCCAGTGTCGACTATGATGATGCACGGTAAAACCCACGGGTGGCCAAGAGTATTCATTATATGATTATGGCTATAAAAGATGTTTTGCATATCACAGAGGACCCCTCTGTGCCTGACACGAGGGTATGCATGTTTAAGGAAAAGAAACCTGAGGTAACATTTCCCCCATCTCATGAGCTGAACACCTTATTTGAAAAAGCTTGGGAAACTCCAGACAAGAAACTGCAGATTCCCAAGAGAATTATTATGGCGTATCCTTTTCCCTCACAGGACAGGTTACGGTGGGAATCCTCGCCCAAGGTGGACAAGGCTTTGACGCGGTTGTCCAAAAAGGTGGCGCTACCGTCTCCAGACACGGCAGCCCTCAAGGATCCTGCTGGTCGCAGACAGGAAACTACCTTGAAATCGATTTATACACATACGGGTGCCTTGCTCAGACCGGCAGTAGCGTCGGCATGGGTGGGTAGCGCAATTGCAGCATGGGCAGATAACTTGTCATCTGACATTGACACCCTAGATAAGGATAGCATTTTATTGACCTTAGGTCACATTAAAGACGCAGCGTTATATATGAGAGAGGCTGCGAGAGACATTAGGCTGTTGGGTTCAAGAGCTAATGCCATGGCAATTTCTGCTAGGCAGTCCCTGTGGACCCGCCAATGGATGGGTGATGCCGATTCAAAGAGACATATGGAAACTTTACCTTACAAGGGTGAGGTTTTATTTGGCGAGGGCCTCGCGGACCTGGTTTCCACAGCTACCGTGTGTAAGTCTTCTTTTTTGCCTTATGTTCCCCCACAGCAAAAGAAAACACCTCAATATCAGATGCAGTCCTTTCGGTCGCATAAGTTCAGAAAGGGTCGGGGCTCTTCCTTCATCGCCAGAGGTAAAGGTAGAGGGAAAAGAACGCCTGCTACGACTAGTTCCCAGGAACAAAAGTCCTCCCCGGCTTCTACAAAATCCACCGCATGACGCTGGGGCTCCGCTGAGGGAGTCCGCGCCGGTGGGGACACGTCTTCGACTCTTCAGCCAGGTCTGGGTTCAGTCGGATGTGGATCCTTGGGCGATCGAAATTGTATCCCAAGGCTACAAACTGGAATTCGAAGAAGTGCCTCCTCGACGATTTTTCAAATCGGCTTTGCCAGCTTCTCCCCCATGGAGGGAAATAGTTTCAGCTGCCATACAAAAGCTGTGTCAACAACAAGTGATTATCAAGGTTCCCCTGATGCAACAGGGGAAAGGGTACTATTCAACCCTATTTGTGGTCCCAAAGCCGGATGGCTCGGTCAGACCCATTCTGAATCTAAAATCCCTGAATCTGTATTTGAAAAAGTTCAAATTCAAGATGGAATCTCTCCGGGCAGTGATCTCCAGCCTGGAAGGGGGGGATTTTATGGTATCACTAGACATAAAGGATGCATACCTTCATGTACCCATTTATCCCCCTCATCAGGCGTACCTGAGATTCGCTGTACAGGACTGTCATTACCAGTTTCAGACGTTGCCGTTTGGCCTTTCCACGGCCCCGAGGATTTTCACCAAGGTAATGGCGGAAATGATGGTGCTCCTGCGCAGGCAAGGAGTCACAATTATCCCATACTTGGACGATCTACTGATAAAAGCGAGATCGAGAGATCAGTTGCTGAAAAGCGTGTCGCTCTCCCTGAGAGTGCTGCAACAACACGGCTGGATTCTAAATCTACCAAAGTCGCAGTTGATTCCAACGTCTCGGCTATTATTTTTGGGCATGATTCTGGACACGGAAGAGAAGAGGGTTTTTCTCTCAACGGAAAAAGACCAGGAACTCCAGAACATGGTCAGAGACCTGCTAAAACCAAAAAGAGTGTCAGTTCATCAATGCACTCGTGTACTGGGAAAAATGTTGGCGGCCTACGAGGCCATCCCCTCCGGCAGGTTCCATGCAAGGACGTTTCCGTGGGACCTTCTGGACAAGTGGTCGGGGTCCCATCTACAAATGCATCAGAAAATAAGCCTGTCCCCCAGGGCCAGGGTGTCTCTCCTGTGGTGGCTGCAGAGTGCTCACCTTCTGGAGGGTCGCAGGTTCAGCATTCAAGACTGGGTTCTGGTGACCACGGACGCGAGCCTCCGAGGATGGGGAGCAGTCACACAAGGAAGACATTTTCAGGGACTATGGTCAAGCCAGGAGGCTTGTCTACGTCAACGTGCTGGAATTAAGGGCCATATACAACGGCCTACGGCAAGCGGAGAATCTTCTTCGCGACCTACCCGTTCTGATTCAATCAGACAACGTCACAGCCGTGGCTCATGTAAACCGCCAAGGCGGGACAAGGAGCAGAGTGGCAATGGCGGAAGCCACCAGGATTCTTTGCTGGGCGGAAAATCATGTAAGCGCTCTGTCAGCAGTTTTCTTTCCGGGAGTGGACAACTGGGAAGCAGACTTCCTCAGCAGACACGATCTCCATCCAGGAGAGTGGGGTCTTCATCAAGAAGTTTTTGCAGAGATAACAAGTCGTTGGGGACTTCCTCATATAGACATGATGGCGTCACGCCTAAACAAGAAGCTTCGGAGGTATTGTGCCAGGTCAAGGGACCCTCAGGCAGTGGCGGTGGACGCCCTGGTGACACCCTGGGTGTTTCAGTCAGTCTATGTGTTCCCTCCTCTTCCGCTCATCTCAAAAATATTGAGAATCATAAGACGAAAAAGAGTGCAGACAATACTCATTGTTCCGGATTGGCCCCGAAGGGCCTGGTATTCAGATCTTCAGGAAATGCTCACAGAAGATCCGTGGCCTCTTCCTCCCAGGGAGGACGTGTTGCAGCAGGGGCCCTGCGTGTTCCAAGACTTACCGCGGTTACGTTTGACGGCATGGCGGTTGAACACCAAATCCTAGCTAGGAAAGGTATTCCGGGGGAAGTCATCCCTACTCTAATCAAAGCTAGGAAGGAGGTAACGGCGAAACATTATCACCGTATCTGGAGGAAATATGTATCTTGGTGTGAAGTCAGGAATGCTCCTAAGGAAGATTTCCACCTGGGCCGTTTTCTCCACTTTCTACAGACAGGGGTGTATATGGGACTGAAGTTCGGCTCCATTAAGGTGCAGATTTCGGCCCTATCAATATTCTTTCAGAAGGAATTGGCTTCTCTCCCAGAAGTCCAGACTTTTGTAAAGGGAATGCTGCACATCCAGCCTCCTTTTGTGCCCCCAGTGGCACCATGGGACCTTAATGTGGTGGTACAGTTCCTTAAATCACACTGGTTTGAACCTCTTCAAACGGTTGAATTAAAGTTTCTCGCTTGGAAAGTAGTCATGTTGCTGGCCTTGGCATCTGCAAGGGACACTGGCTGACATATTATATACTGCGGAGGCTGTATATTAAAAACACCCCGCCAGTATAAAGAATTTGAGCGGGACCGAAGCCCACCGTTGAGGGGGCGGAGCTTGATCCTCCAGCACTAACCAGCGCCATTTTCTCCACAACACACTGCAGAGAAGCTGCTCCCCGGACTCTCCCCTGCTGATCAAGTACAGAGGGCAAAAACGAGGTGGGAGGGGCACATTTAATTGGCGCAGTTAATGTATTATTGATCTATAAAAGCACTGTACAGACTGGGATTTTGTTCCAGTGTCCAGTGGCGCTGGGTGTGTGCTGGCATACTCTCTCTCTCTGTCTCTCCAAAGGGCCTTATTGGGGGACTGTCCCCGTATTCATCCCAGTGTGTGTGGGGGTGTCGGTACGTGTGTGTCGGCATGTCTGAAGCGGAAGGCTCATCTAGGAAGGAGGTGGAGCAGATGATTGTGGTGTCTCCGTCGGCACCGCCGACACCTGATTGGTTGGATATGTGGAATGTTTTAAATGCAAATGTGACGTTATTACATAAAAGATTGGACAAAGCAGAGTCCAGGGAAAAAGCAGGGAGTCAATCCATGGCTTTGACGGTGTCACAAGGCCCTTCGGGGTCTCAAAAACATCCCCTTTCCCAGGTAGCAGACACTGATACCGACAAGGATTCTGACTCCAGTGTCTACTATGATGATGCACGGTTACACCCACGGGTGGCCAAGAGTATTCATTATATGATTATGGCTATAAAAGATGTTTTGCATATCACAGAGGACCCCTCTGTGCCTGACACGAGGGTATGCATGTTTAAAGAAAATAAACCTGATGTAACGTTTCCCCCATCTCATGAGCTGAACACCTTATTTGAAAAAGCTTGGGAAACTCCAGACAAGAAACTGCAGATTCCCAAGAGAATTATTATGGTGTATCCTTTTCCTTCACAGGACAGGTTACGGTGGGAATCCTCGCCCACGGTGGACAAGGCTTTGACGCGGTTGTCCAAAAAGGTGGCGCTACCGTCTCCAGACACGGCAGCCCTCAAGGATCCTGCTGATCGCAGACAGGAAACTACCTTGAAATCGATTTATACACATACGGGTGCCTTACTCAGACCGGCAGTTGCGTCGGCATGGGTGGGTAGCGCAATTGCAGCATGGGCAGATAACTTGTCATCTGACATTGACACCCTAGATAAGGATAGCATTTTATTGACCTTAGGTCACATTAAAGATGCAGCGTTATATATGAGAGAGGCTGCGAGAGACATTAGGCTGTTGGGTTCAAGAGCTAATGCCATGGCAATTTCTGCTAGGTGGTCCCTGTGGATCCGCCAATGGATGGGTGATGCCGATTCAAAGAGACATATGGAAACTTTACCTTACAAGGGTGAGGTTTTATTTGGCGAGGGCCTCGCGGACCTGGTTTCCACAGCTACCGCGTGTAAGTCTTCTTTTTTGCTTTATGTTCCCCCACAGCAAAAGAAAACATCTCAATATCAGATGCAGTCCTTTCGGTCGCATGAGTTCAGAAAGGGTCGGGGCTCTACCTTCATCGCCAGAGGTAAAGTTAGAGGGAAAAGAACGCCTGCTACGACTAGTTCCCAGGAACAAAAGTCCTCCCCGGCTTCTACAAAATCCACCGCATGACGCTGGGGCTCCGCTGAGGGAGTCCGCGCCGGTGGGGACACGTCTTCGACTCTTCAGCCAGGTCTGGGTTCAGTCGGATGTGGGTCCTTGGGCGATCGAAATTGTATCCCAAGGCTACAAACTGGAATTCGAAGAAGTGCCTCCTCGACGATTTTTCAAATCGGCTTTGCCAGCTTCTCCCCCAGGGAGGGAAATAGTTTCAGCTGCCATACAAAAGCTGTGTCAGCAACAAGTGATTATCAAGGTTCCCCTGATGCAACAGGGGAAAGGGTACTATTCAACCCTATTTGTGGTCCCAAAGCCGGATGGCTCTGTCAGACCCATTCTGAATCTAAAATCCCTGAATCTGTATTTGAAAAAGTTCAAATTCAAGATGGAATCTCTCCGGGCAGTGATCTCCAGCCTGGAAGGGGGGGATTTTATGGTATCACTAGACATAAAGGATGCATACCTTCATGTACCCATTTATCCCCCCCAATCAGGCGTACCTGAGATTCGCTGTACAGGACTGTCATTACCAGTTTCAGACGTTGCCGTTTGGCCTTTCCACGGCCCCGAGGATTTTCACCAAGGTAATGGCGGAAATGATGGTGCTCCTGCGCAGGCAAGGAGTCACAATTATCCCATACTTGGACGATCTCCTGATAAAAGCGAGATCGAGAGATCAGTTGCTGAAAAGCGTGTCGCTCTCCCTGAGAGTGCTGCAGCAACACGGCTGGATTCTAAATCTACCAAAGTCGCAGTTGATTCCAACGTCTCGGCTATCATTTTTGGGCATGATTCTGGACACTGAAGAGAAGAGGGTTTTTCTCCCAACGGAAAAAGCCCAGGAACTCCAGAACATGGTCAGAGACCTGCTAAAACCAAAAAGAGTGTCAGTTCATCAATGCACTCGTGTACTGGGAAAAATGTTGGCGGCCTACGAGGCCATCCCCTCCGGCAGGTTCCATGCAAGGACGTTTCAATGGGACCTTCTGGACAAGTGGTCGGGGTCCCATCTACAAATGCATCAGAAAATAAGCCTGTCCCCCAGGGCCAGGGTGTCTCTCCTGTGGTGGCTGCAGAGTGCTCACCTTCTGGAGGGTCGCAGGTTCAGCATTCAAGACTGGGTTCTGGTGACCACGGACGCGAGCCTCCGAGGATGGGGAGCAGTCACACAAGGAAGACATTTTCAGGGACTATGGTCAAGCCAGGAGGCTTGTCTACGTCAACGTGCTGGAATTAAGGGCCATATACAATGGCCTACGGCAAGCGGAGAATCTTCTTCGCGACCTACCCGTTCTGATACAATCAGACAACGTCACAGCCGTGGCTCATGTAAACCGCCAAGGCGGGACAAGGAGCAGAGCGGCAATGGCGGAAGCCATCAGGATTCTTCGCTGGGTGGAAAATCATGTAAGCGCTCTATCAGCAGTTTTCATTCCGGGAGTGGACAACTGGGAAGCAGACTTCCTCAGCAGACACGATCTCCATCCAGGAGAGTGGGGTCTTCATCAAGAAGTTTTTGCAGAGATAACAAGTCGTTGGGGACCTCCTCATATAGACATGATGGCGTCACGCCTAAACAAGAAGCTTCGGAGGTATTGTTCCAGGTCAAGGGACCCTCAGGCAGTAGCGGTGGACGCCCTGGTGACACCCTGGGTGTTTCAGTTGGTCTATGTGTTCCCTCCTCTTCCGCTCATCTCAAAAATATTGAGAATCATAAGACGAAAAAGAGTGCAGACAATACTCATTGTTCCGGATTGGCCCCGAAGGGCCTGGTATTCAGATCTTCAGGAAATGCTCACAGAAGATCCGTGGCCTCTTCCTCCCAGGGAGGACCTGTTGCAGCAGGGGCCCTGCGTGTTCCAAGACTTACCGCGGTTACGTTTGACGGCATGGCGGTTGAACACCAAATCCTAGCTAGGAAAGGTATTCCGGGGGAAGTCATCCCTACTCTAATCAAAGCTAGGAAGGAGGAATCGTCGAAACATTATCACCGTATCTGGAGGAAATATGTATCTTGGTGTGAAGCCAGGAATGCTCCTACGGAAGATTTCCACCTGGGCCGTTTTCTCCACTTTCTACAGACAGGGGTGGATATGGGCCTGAAGTTTGGCTCCATTAAGGTGCAGATTTCGGCCCTATCAATATTCTTTCAGAAGGAATTGGCTTCTCTCCCAGAAGTCCAGACTTTTGTAAAGGGAATGCTGCACATCCAGCCTCCTTTTGTGCCCCCAGTGGCACCATGGGACCTTAATGTGGTGGTACAGTTCCTTAAATCACACTGGTTTGAACCTCTTCAAACGGTTGAATTAAAGTTTCTCGCTTGGAAAGTAGTCATGTTGCTGGCCTTGGCATCTGCAAGGGACACTGGCTGACATATTATATACTGCGGAGGCTGTATATTAAAAACACCCCGCCAGTATAAAGAATTTGAGCGGGACCGAAGCCTGCCGTTGAGGGGGCGGAGCTTGATCCTCCAGCACTAACCAGCGCCATTTTCTCCACAACACACTGCAGAGAAGCTGCTCCCCGGACTCTCCCCTGCTGATCAAGTACAGAGGGCAAAAACGAGGTGGGAGGGGCACATTTAATTGGCGCAGTTAATGTATTATTGATCTATAAAAGCACTGTACAGACTGGGATTTTGTTCCAGTGTCCAGTGGCGCTGGGTGTGTGCTGGCATACTCTCTCTCTCTCTGTCTCTCCAAAGGGCCTTATTGGGGGACTGTCCCCGTATTCATCCCAGTGTGTGTGGGGGTGTCGGTACGTGTGTGTCGGCATGTCTGAAGCGGAAGGCTCATCTAGGGAGGAGGTGGAGCAGATGATTGTGGTGTCTCCGTCGGCGCCGCCGACACCTGATTGGTTGGATATGTGGAATGTTTTAAATGCAAATGTGACGTTATTACATAAAAGATTGGACAAAGCAGAGTCCAGGGAAAAAGCAGGGAGTCAATCCATGGCTTTGACTGTGTCACAAGGCCCTTCGGGGTCTCAAAAACGTCCCCTTTCCCAGGTAGCAGACACTGATACCGACACGGATTCTGACTCCAGTGTCGACTATGATGATGCACGGTTACACCCACGGGTGGCCAAGAGTATTCATTATATGATTATGGCTATAAAAGATGTTTTGCATATCACAGAGGACCCCTCTGTGCCTGACACGAGGGTATGCATGTTTAAGGAAAAGAAACCTGATGTAACGTTTCCCCCATCTCATGAGCTGAACACCTTATTTGAAAAAGCTTGGGAAACTCCAGACAAGAAACTGCAGATTCCCAAGAGAAATATTATGGCGTATCCTTTTCCCTCACTGGACAGGTTACGGTGGGAATTCTCGCTCACGGTGGACAAGGCTTTGACGCGGTTTTCCAAAAAGGTGGCGCTACCGTCTCCAGACACGGCAGCCCTCAAGGATCCTGCTGATCGCAGACAGGAAACTACCTTGAAATCGATTTATACACATACGGGTGCCTTGCTCAGACCGGCAGTTGCGTCGGCATGGGTGGGTAGCGCAATTGCAGCATGGGCAGATAACTTGTCATCTGACATTGACACCCTAGATAAGGATAGCATTTTATTGACCTTAGGTCACATTAAAGATGCAGCGTTATATATGAGAGAGGCTGCGAGAGACATTAGGCTGTTGGGTTCAAGAGCTAATGCCATGGCAATTTCTGCTAGGCGGTCCCTGTGGACCCGCCAATGGATGGGTGATGCCGATTCAAAGAGACATATGGAAACTTTACCTTACAAGGGTGAGGTTTTATTTGGCGAGGGCCTCGCGGACCTGGTTTCCACAGCTACCGCGTGTAAGTCTTCTTTTTTGCTTTATGTTCCCCCCACAGCAAAAGAAAACACCTCAATATCAGATGCAGTCCTTTCGGTCGCATAAGTTCAGAAAGGGTCGGGGCTCTTCCTTCATCGCTAAAGGGAAAGGTAGAGGGAAAAGAACGCCTGCTACGACTAGTTCCCAGGAACAAAAGTCCTCCCCGGCTTCTACAAAATCCACCGCATGACGCTGGGGCTCCGCTGAGGGAGTCCGCGCCGGTGGGGACTCGTCTTCGACTCTTCAGCCAGATCTGGGTTCAGTTGGATGTGGATCCTTGGGCGATCGAAATTGTATCCCAAGGCTACAAACTGGAATTCGAAGAAGTGCCTCCTCGACGATTTTTCAAATCGGCTTTGCCAGCTTCTCCCCCAGGGAGGGAAATAGTTTCAGCTGCCATACAAAAGCTGTGTCAACAACAAGTGATTATCAAGGTTCCCCTGATGCAACAGGGGAACGGGTACTATTCAACCCTATTTGTGGTCCCAAAGCCGGATGGCTCGGTCAGACCCATTCTGAATCTAAAATCCCTGAATCTGTATTTGAAAAAGTTCAAATTCAAGATGGAATCTCTCCAGGCAGTGATCTCCAGCCTGGAAGGGGGGGATTTTATGGTATCACTAGACATAAAGGATGCATACCTTCATGTACCCATTTATCCCCCTCATCAGGCGTACCTGAGATTCGCTGTACAGGACTGTCATTACCAGTTTCAGACGTTGCCGTTTGGCCTTTCCACGGCCCCGAGGATTTTCACCAAGGTAATGGCGGAAATGATGGTGCTCCTGCGCAGGCAAGGAGTCACAATTATCCCATACTTGGACGATCTCCTGATAAAAGCGAGATCGAGAGATCAGTTGCTGAAAAGCGTGTCGCTCTCCCTGAGAGTGCTGCAGCAACACGGCTGGATTCTAAATCTACCAAAGTCGCAGTTGATTCCAACGTCTCGGCTATCATTTTTGGGCATGATTCTGGACACTGAAGAGAAGAGGGTTTTTCTCCCAACGGAAAAAGCCCAGGAACTCCAGAACATGGTCAGAGACCTGCTAAAACCAAAAAGAGTGTCAGTTCATTAATGCACTCGTGTACTGGGAAAAATGTTGGCGGCCTACGAGGCCATCCCCTCCGGCAGGTTCCATGCAAGGACGATTCAGTGGGACCTTCTGGACAAGTGGTCGGGGTCCCATCTACAAATGCATCAGAAAATAAGCCTGTCCCCCAGGGCCTCTCCTGTGGTGGCTGCAGAGTGCTCACCTTCTGGAGGGTCGCAGGTTCAGCATTCAAGACTGGGTTCTGGTGACCACGGACGCGAGCCTCCGAGGATGGGGTGCAGTCACACAAGGAAGACATTTTCAGGGACTATGGTCAAGCCAGGAGGCTTGTCTACGTCAACGTGCTGGAATTAAGGGCCATATACAACGGCCTACGGCAAGCGGAGAATCTTCTTCGCAACCTACCCGTTCTGATTCAATCAGACAACGTCACAGCCGTGGCTCATGTAAACCGCCAAGGCGGGACAAGGAGCAGAGCGGCAATGGCGGAAGCCACCAGGATTCTTCGCTGGGCGGAAAATCATGTAAGCGCTCTGTCAGCAGTTTTCATTCTGGGAGTGGACAACTGGGAAGCAGACTTCCTCAGCAGACACGATCTCCATCCAGGAGAGTGGGGTCTTCATCAAGAAGTTTTTGCAGAGATAACAAGTCGTTGGGGACCTCCTCATATAGACATGATGGCGTCACGCCTAAACAAGAAGCTTCAGAGGTATTGTTCCAGGTCAAGGGACCCTCAGGCAGTGGCGGTGGATGCCCTGGTGACACCCTGGGTGTTTCAGTCGGTCTATGTGTTCCCTCCTCTTCCGCTCATCTCAAAAATATTGAGAATCATAAGACGAAAAAGAGTGCAGACAATACTCATTGTTCCGGATTGGCCCCGAAGGGCCTGGTATTCAGATCTTCAAGAAAAGCTCACAGAAGATCCGTGGCCTCTTCCTCCCAGGGAGGACCTGTTGCAGCAGGGGCCCTGCGTGTTCCAAGACTTACCGCGGTTACGTTTGACGGCATGGCGGTTGAACACCAAATCCTAGCTAGGAAAGGTATTCCGGGGGAAGTCATCCCTACTCTAATCAAAGCTAGGAAGGAGGTAACGGCGAAACATTATCACCGTATCTGGAGGAAATATGTATCTTGGTGTGAAGCCAGGAATGCTCCTACGGAAGATTTCCACCTGGGCCGTTTTCTCCACTTTCTACAGACAGGGGTGGATATGGGCCTGAAGTTTGGCTCCATTAAGGTGCAGATTTCGGCCCTATCAATATTCTTTCAGAAGGAATTGGCTTCTCTCCCAGAAGTCCAGACTTTTGTAAAGGGAATGCTGCACATCCAGCCTCCTTTTGTGCCCCCAGTGGCACCATGGGACCTTAATGTGGTGGTACAGTTCCTTAAATCACACTGGTTTGAACCTCTTCAAACGGTTGAATTAAAGTTTCACGCTTGGAAAGTAGTCATGTTGCTGGCCTTGGCATCTGCAAGGGACACTGGCTGACATATTATATACTGCGGAGGCTGTATATTAAAAACACCCCGCCAGTATAAAGAATTTGAGCGGGACCGAAGCCCGCCGTTGAGGGGGCGGAGCTTGATCCTCCAGCACTAACCAGCGCCATTTTCTCCACAACACACTGCAGAGAAGCTGCTCCCCGGACTCTCCCCTGCTGATCAAGTACAGAGGGCAAAAACGAGGTGGGAGGGGCACATTTAATTGGCGCAGTTAATGTATTATTGATCTATAAAAGCACTGTACAGACTGGGATTTTGTTCCAGTGGCGCTGGGTGTGTGCTGGCATACTCTCTCTCTCTCTGTCTCTCCAAAGGGCCTTATTGGGGGACTGTCCCCATATTCATCCCAGTGTGTGTGGGGGTGTCGGTACGTGTGTGTCGGCATGTCTGAAGCGGAAGGCTCATCTAGGGAGGAGGTGGAGCAGATGATTGTGGTGTCTCCGTCGGCGCCGCCGACACCTGATTGGTTGGATATGTGGAATGTTTTAAATGCAAATGTGACATTATTACATAAAAGATTGGACAAAGTAGAGTCCAGGGAAAAAGCAGGGAGTCAATCCATAGCTTTGACTGTGTCACAAGGCCCTTCATGGTCTCAAAAACGTCCCCTTTCCCAGGTAGCAGACACTGATACCGACAAGGATTCTGACTCCAGTGTCGACTATGATGATGCACGGTTACACCCACGGGTGGCCAAGAGTATTCATTATATGATTATGGCTATAAAAGATGTTTTGCATATCACAGAGGACCCCTCTGTGCCTGACACGAGGGTATGCATGTTTAAGGAAAAGAAACCTGATGTAACGTTTCCCCCATCTCATGAGCTGAACACCTTATTTGAAAAAGCTTGGGAAACTCCAGACAAGAAACTGCAGATTCCCAAGAGAATTATTATGGCGTATCCTTTTCCCTCACAGGACAGGTTACGGTGGGAATCCTCACCCACGGTGGACAAGGCTTTGACGCGGTTGTCCAAAAAGGAGGTGCTACCGTCTCCAGACACGGCAGCCCTCAAGGATCCTGCTGATCGCAGACAGGAAACTACCTTGAAATCGATTTATACACATACGGGTGCCTTGCTCAGACCGGCAGTTGCGTCGGCATGGGTGGGTAGTGCAATTGCAGCATGGGCAGATAACTTGTCATCTGACATTGACACCCTAGATAAGGATAGCATTTTATTGACCTTAGGTCACATTAAAGATGCAGCGTTATATATGAGAGAGGCTGCGAGAGACATTAGGCTGTTGGGTTCAAGAGCTAATGCCATGGCAATTTCTGCTAGGCGGTCCCTGTGGACCCGCCAATGGATGGGTGATGCCGATTCAAAGAGACATATGGAAACTTTACCTTACAAGGGTGAGGTTTTATTTGGCGAGGGCCTCGCGGACCTGGTTTCCACAGCTACCGGGTGTAAGTCTTCTTTTTTGCTTTATGTTCCCCCACAGCAAAAGAAAACACCTCAATATCAGATGCAGTCCTTTCGGTCGCATAAGTTCAGAAAGGGTCGGGGCTCTTCCTTCATCGCCAGAGGTAAAGGTAGAGGGAAAAGAACGCCTGCTACGACTAGTTCCCAGGAACAAAAGTCCTCCCCGGCTTCTACAAAATCCACCGCATGACGCTGGGGCTCCGCTGAGGGAGTCCGCGCCGGTGGGGACACGTCTTCGACTCTTCAGCCAGGTCTGGGTTCAGTCGGATGTGGATCCTTGGGCGATCGAAATTGTATCCCAAGGCTACAAACTGGAATTCGAAGAAGTGCCTCCTCGACGATTTTTCAAATCGGCTTTGCCAGCTTCTCCCCCAGGGAGGGAAATAGTTTCAGCTGCCATACAAAAGCTGTGTCAACAACAAGTGATTATCAAGGTTCCCCTGATGCAACAGGGGAAAGGGTACTATTCAACCCTATTTGTGGTCCCAAAGCCGGATGGCTCGGTCAGACCCATTCTGAATCTAAAATCCCTGAATCTGTATTTGAAAAAGTTCAAATTCAAGATGGAATCTCTCCAGGCAGTGATCTCCAGCCTGGAAGGGGGGGATTTTATGGTATCACTAGACATAAAGGATGCATACCTTCATGTACCCATTTATCCCCCTCATCAGGCGTACCTGAGATTCGCTGTACAGGACTGTCATTACCAGTTTCAGACGTTGCCGTTTGGCCTTTCCACGGCCCCGAGGATTTTCACCAAGGTAATGGCGGAAATGATGGTGCTCCTGCGCAGGCAAGGAGTCACAATTATCCCATACTTGGACGATCTCCTGATAAAAGCGAGATCGAGAGATCAGTTGCTGAAAAGCGTGTCGCTCTCCCTGAGAGTGCTGCAGCAACACGGCTGGATTCTAAATCTACCAAAGTCGCAGTTGATTCCAACGTCTCGGCTATCATTTTTGGGCATGATTCTGGACACGGAAGAGAAGAGGGTTTTTCTCCCAACGGAAAAAGCCCAGGAACTCCAGAACATGGTCAGAGACCTGCTAAAACCAAAAAGAGTGTCAGTTCATCAATGCACTCGTGTACTGGGAAAAATGTTGGCGGCCTACGAGGCCATCCCCTCCGGCAGGTTCCATGCAAGGACGTTTCAGTGGGACCTTCTGGACAAGTGGTCGGGGTCCCATCTACAAATGCATCAGAAAATAAGCCTGTCCCCCAGGGCCAGGGTGTCTCTCCTGTGGTGGCTGCAGAGTGCTCACCTTCTGGAGGGTCGCAGGTTCAGCATTCAAGACTGGGTTCTGGTGACCACGGACGCGAGCCTCCGAGGATGGGGAGCAGTCACACAAGGAAGACATTTTCAGGGACTATGGTCAAGCCAGGAGGCTTGTCTACGTCAACGTGCTGAAATTAAGGGCCATATACAACGGCCTACGGCAAGCGGAGAATCTTCTTCGCGACCTACCCGTTCTGATTCATTCAGACAACGTCACAGCCGTGGCTCATGTAAACCGCCAAGGCGGGACAAGGAGCAGAGTGGCAATGGCGAAAGCCACCAGGATTCTTCGCTGGGCGGAAAATCATGTAAGCGCTCTGTCAGCAGTTTTCATTCTGGGAGTGGACAACTGGGAAGCAGACTTCCTCAGCAGACACGATCTCCATCCAGGAGAGTGGGGTCTTCATCAAGAAGTTTTTGCAGAGATAACAAGTCATTGGGGACTTCCTCATATAGACATGATGGCGTCACGCCTAAACAAGAAGCTTCGGAGGTATTGTTCCAGGTCAAGGGACCCTCAGGCAGTGGCGGTGGACGCCCTGGTGACACCCTGGGTGTTTCAGTCGGTCTATGTGTTCCCTCCTCTTCCGCTCATCTCAAAATTATTGAGAATCATAAGACGAAAAAGAGTGCAGACAATACTCATTGTTCCGGATTGGCCCCGAAGGGCCTGGTATTCAGATCTTCAGGAAATGCTCACAAAAGATCCGTGGCCTCTTCCTCCCAGGGAGGACCTGTTGCAGCAGGGGCCCTGCGTGTTCCAAGACTTACCGCGGTTACGTTTGACGGCATGGTGGTTGAACACCAAATCCTAGCTAGGAAAGGTATTCCGGGGGAAGTCATCCCTACTCTAATCAAAGCTAGGAAGGAGGTAACGGCGAAACATTATCACCGTATCTGGAGGAAATATGTATCTTGGTGTGAAGCCAGGAATGCTCCTACGGAAGATTTCCACCTGGGCCGTTTTCTCCACTTTCTACAGACAGGGGTGGATATGGTCCTGAAGTTCGGCTCCATTAAGGTGCAGATTTCGGCCCTATCAATATTCTTTCAGAAGGAATTGGCTTCTCTCCCAGAAGTCCAGACTTTTGTAAAGGGAATGCTGCACATCCAGCCTCCTTTTGTGCCCCCAGTGGCACCATGGGACCTTAATGTGGTGGTACAGTTCCTTAAATCACACTGGTTTGAACCTCTTCAAACGGTTGAATTAAAGTTTCTCGCTTGGAAAGTAGTCATGTTGCTGGCCTTGGCATCTGCAAGGGACACTGGCTGACATATTATATACTGCGGAGGCTGTATATTAAAAACACCCCGCCAGTATAAAGAATTTGAGCGGGACCGAAGCCCACCGTTGAGGGGGCGGAGCTTGATCCTCCAGCACTAACCAGCGCCATTTTCTCCACAACACACTGCAGAGAAGCTGCTCCCCGGACTCTCCCCTGCTGATCAAGTACAGAGGGCAAAAACGAGGTGGGAGGGGCACATTTAATTGGCGCAGTTAATGTATTATTGATCTAGAAAAGCACTGTACAGACTGGGATTTTGTTCCAGTGTCAAGTGGCGCTGGGTGTGTGCTGGCATACTCTCTCTCTCTGTATCTCCAAAGGGCCTTATTGGGGGACTGTCCCCATATTCATCCCAGTGTGTGTGGGGGTGTCGGTACGTGTGTGTCGGCATGTCTGAAGCGGAAGGCTTATCTAGGGAGGAGGTGGAGCAGATGATTGTGGTGTCTCCGTCGGCGCCGCCGACACCTGATTGGTTGGATATGTGGAATGTTTTAAATGCAAATGTGACGTTATTACATAAAAGATTGGACAAAGCAGAGTCCAGGGAAAAAGCAGGGAGTCAATCCATGGCTTTGACGGTGTCACAAGGCCCTTCGGGGTCTCAAAAACGTCCCCTTTCCCAGGTAGCAGACACTGATACCGACACGGATTCTGACTCCAGTGTCGACTATGATGATGCACGGTTACACCCACGGGTGGCCAAGAGTATTCATTATATGATTATGGCTATAAAAGATGTTTTGCATATCACAGAGGACCCCTCTGTGCCTGACACGAGGGTATGCATGTTTAAGGAAAAGAAACCTGATGTAACGTTTCCCCCATCTCATAAGCTGAACACCTTATTTGAAAAAGCTTGGGAAACTCCAGACAAGAAACTGCAGATTCCCAAGAGAATTATTATGGCGTATCCTTTTCCCTCACAGGACAGGTTACGGTGGGAATCCTCGCCCACGGTGGACAAGGCTTTGACGCGGTTTTCCAAAAAGGTGGCACTACCGTCTCCAGACACGGCAGCCCTCAAGGATCCTGCTGATCGCAGACAGGAAACTACCTTGAAATCTATTTATACACATACGGGTGCCTTGCTCAGACCGGCAGTTGCGTCGGCATGGGTGGGTAGCGCAATTGCAGCATGGGCAGATAACTTGTCATCTGACATTGACACCCTAGATAAGGATAGCATTTTATTGACCTTAGGTCACATTAAAGATGCAGCGTTATATATGAGAGAGGCTGCGAGAGACTTTAGGCTGTTGGGTTCAAGAGCTAATGCCATGGCAATTTCTGCTAGGCGGTCCCTGTGGACCCACCAATGGATGGGTGATGCCGATTCAAAGAGACATATGGAAACTTTACCTTACAAGGGTGAGGTTTTATTTGGCGAGGGCCTCGCGGACCTGGTTTCCACAGCTACCGCGTGTAAGTCTTCTTTTTTGCTTTATGTTCCCCCCACAGCAAAAGAAAACACCTCAATATCAGATGCAGTCCTTTCGGTCGCATAAGTTCAGAAAGGGTCGGGGCTCTTCCTTCATCGCCAGAGGTAAAGGTAGAGGGAAAAGAACGCCTGCTACGACTAGTTCCCAGGAACAAAAGTCCTCCCCGGCTTCTACAAAATCCACCGCATGACGCTGGGGCTCCGCTGAGGGAGTCCGCGCCGGTGGGGACACGTCTTCGACTCTTCAGCCAGGTCTGGGTTCAGTTGGATGTGGACCCTTGGGCGACCGAAATTGTATCCCAAGGCTACAAACTGGAATTCGAAGAAGTGCCTCCTCGACGATTTTTCAAATCGGCTTTGCCAGCTTCTCCCCCAGGGAGGGAAATAGTTTCAGCTGCCATACAAAAGCTGTGTCAACAACAAGTGATTATCAAGGTTCCCCTGATGCAACAGGGGAAAGGGTACTATTCAACCCTATTTGTGGTCCCAAAGCCGGATGGCTTCAGTCAGACCCATTCTGAATCTAAAATCCCTGAATTTGTATTTGAAAAAGTTCAAATTCAAGATGGAATCTCTCCGGGCAGTGATCTCCAGCCTGGAAGGGGGGGATTTTATGGTATCACTAGACATAAAGGATGCATACCTTCATGTACCCATTTATCCCCCTCATCAGGCGTACCTGAGATTCGCTGTACAGGACTGTCATTACCAGTTTCAGACGTTGCCATTTGGCCTTTCCACGGCCCCGAGGATTTTCACCAAGGTAATGGCGGAAATTATGGTGCTCCTGCGCAGGCAAGGAGTCACAATCATCCCATACTTGGACGATCTCCTGATAAAAGCGAGATCGAGAGATCAGTTGCTGAAAAGCGTGTCGCTCTCCCTGAGAGTGCTGCAGCAACACGGCTGGATTCTAAATCTACCAAAGTCGCAGTTGATTCCAACCTCTCGGCTATCATTTTTGGGCATGATTCTGGACACGGAAGAGAAGAGGGTTTTTCTCCCAACGGAAAAAGCCCAGGAACTCCAGAACATGGTCAGAGACCTGCTAAAACCAAAAAGAGTGTCAGTTCATCAATACACTCGTGTACTGGGAAAAATGTTGGCGGCCTACGAGGCCATCCCCTCCGGCAGGTTCCATGCAAGGACGTTTCAGTGGGACCTTCTGGACAAGTGGTCGGGGTCCCATCTACAAATGCATCAGAAAATAAGCCTGTCCCCCAGGGCCAGGGTGTCTCTCCTGTGGTGGCTGCAGAGTGCTCACCTTCTGGAGGGTCGCAGGTTCAGCATTCAAGACTGGGTTCTGGTGACCACGGACGCGAACCTCCGAGGATGGGGAGCAGTCACACAAGGAAGACATTTTCAGGGACTATGGTCAACGTGCTGGAAATAAGGGCCATATACAACGGCCTACGGCAAGCGGAGAATCTTCTTCGCGACCTACCCGTTCTGATTCAATCAGACAACGTCACAGCCGGGGTTCATGTAAACCGCCAAGGCGGGACAAGGAGCAGAGCGGCAATGGCGGAAGCCACCAGGATTCTTCGCTGGGCGGAAAATCATGTAAGCGCTCTGTCAGCAGTTTTCATTCCGGGAGTGGACAACTGGGAAGCAGACTTCCTCAGCAGACACGATCTCCATCCAGGAGAGTGGGGTCTTCATCAAGAAGTTTTTGCAGAGATAACAAGTCGTTGGGGACTTCCTCATATAGACATGATGGCGTCACGCCTAAACAAGAAGCTTCGGAGGTATTGTTCCAGGTCAAGGGACCCTCAGGCAGTGGCGGTGGACGCCCTGGTGACACCCTGGGTGTTTCAGTCGGTCTATGGCCCTCATTCCGAGTTGTTCGCTCGGTATTTTTCATCGCATCGCAGTGAAAATCCGCTTAGTACGCATGCGCAATGTTCGCACTGCGACTGCGCCAAGTAACTTTACTATGAAGAAAGTATTTTTACTCACGGCTTTTTCTTCGCTCCGGCGATCGTAATGTGATTGACAGGAAATGGGTGTTACTGGGCGGAAACACGGCGTTTCAGGGGCGTGTGGCTGAAAACGCTACCGTTTCCGGAAAAAACGCAGGAGTGGCCGGAGAAACGGTGGGAGTGCCTGGGCGAACGCTGGGTGTGTTTGTGACGTCAACCAGGAACGACAAGCACTGAAATGATCGCACAGGCAGAGTAAGTCTGGAGCTACTCTGAAACTGCTAAGTAGTTAGTAATCGCATTATTGCGAATACATCGGTCGCAATTTTAAGAAGCTAAGATTCACTCCCAGTAGGCGGCGGCTTAGCGTGTGTAACTCTGCTAAAATCGCCTTGCGACCGATCAACTCGGAATGAGGGCCTATGTGTTTCCTCCTCTTCCGCTCATCTCAAAAATATTGAGAATCATAAGACGAAAAAGAGTGCAGACAATACTCATTGTTCCGGATTGGCCCCGAAGGGCCTGGTATTCAGATCTTCAGGAAATGCTCACAGAAGATCCGTGGCCTCTTCCTCCCAGGGAGAACCTGTTGCAGCAGGGGCCCTGCGTGTTCCAAGACTTACCGCGGTTACGTTTGACGGCATGGCGGTTGAACACCAAATCCTAGCTAGGAAAGGTATTCCGGGGGAAGTCAACCCTATTCTAATCAAAGCTAGGAAGGAGGTAACGGCGAAACATTATCACCGTATCTGGAGGAAATATGTATCTTGGTGTGAAGCCAGGAATGCTCCTACGGAAGATTTCCACCTGGGCCGTTTTCTCCACTTTCTACAGACAGGGGTGGATATGGGCCTGAAGTTCGGCTCCATGAAGGTGCAGATTTCGGCCCTATCAATATTCTTTCAGAAGGAATTGGCTTCTCTCCCAGAAGTCCAGACTTTTGTAAAGGGAGTGCTGCACATACAGCCTCCTTTTGTGCCCCCAGTGGCACCATGGTACCTTAATGTGGTGGTACAGTTCCTTAAATCACACTGGTTTGAACCTCTTCAAACGGTTGAATTAAAGTTTCTCGCTTGGAAAGTAGTCATGTTGCTGGCCTTGGCATCTGCAAGGTGGGTGTCCGAATTGGCGGCTTTGTCTCACAAGAGCCCCTATCTGATTTTCCACGTGGATCGAGCAGAATTGAGAACTCGTACCCAATTTCTGCCTAAGGTGGTTTCGTAGTTTCATATGAACCAACCTATTGTGGTACCGGTGGCTACGGGGGACTTGGAGGATTCCAGGTCTCTTGATGTAGTCAGGGCCTTAAAAATTTATGTAGCCAGGACGGCTCGAGTTCGGAAAACAGAGGCACGGTTTGTCCTGTATGCGGCCAACAAAGTTGGCGCTCCTACTTCTAAGCAGACTATTGCTCGCTGGATCTGTAACACAATTCAGCAGGCTCATTCTACGGCTGTATTGCCGTTACCTAATTCGGTAAAGGCCCATTCCACTAGGAAGGTGGGCTCTTCTTGGGCGGCTGCCCGAGGTGTCTTGGCTTTACAGCTTTGCCGAGCAGCTACTTGGTCAGGTTCAAACACTTTTGCAAAATTCTACAAGTTTGATACCCTGGCTGATGAGGACCTCATGTTTGCTCAATTGGTGCTGCAGAGTCATCCGCACTCTCCCGCCCGGTCTGGAGCTTTGGTATAATCCCCATGGTACTTACGGAGTCCCCAGCATCCTCTAGGACGTAAGAGAAAACAAGATTTTAAACCTACCGGTAAATCTTTTTCTCCTAGTCCGTAGAGGATGCTGCCCGCCCGTCCCAGTGCGGACTAATTTTCTGCAAGGCTTGTATATAGTTATTGCTTACATAAGGGTTATGTTACAGCTTAGATCAGTCTTTGGCTGATGCTGTTTTGTTCATACTGTTAACTGGTTCGTATATTCCATGTTGTATGGTGTGGATGGAGTGGGCTGGTATGTATCGTGCCCTTAGATTAACAAAAATCCTTTCCTCGTACTGTCCGTCTCCTCTGGGCACAGTTCTCTAACTGAAGTCTGGAGGAGGGGCATAGAGGGAGGAGCCAGTGCACACCCTTCTAAAGTCTTTAGAGAGCCCATGTCTCCTGCGGAGCCCGTCTATACCCCATGGTACTTACGGAGTCCCCAGCATCCTCTACGGACTAGGAGAAAAAGATTTACCGGTAGGTTTAAAATCTTATTTTCTTGCTTGAACTTCCTTAGAACCCTGGGCAGGAGTGACACCAGAGGGAACACATATGGCAGCCGAAAGTTCCATGGAATTGCCAGTGTGTCCACGAACGCTGCTTGAGGATCCCTTGTCCTTGATCCGAAGACCGGAACCTTGTGATTGTGTCGAGACGCCATCAGGTCTTCATCTGGTAGGCCCAACTTGTCCACTAGGATTTAAAAGACGTCCGGATGAAGACTCCACTCTCCAGCATGAACGTCCTGGCGACTGAGGAAATCCGCTTCCCAGTTGAGGACTCCGGGGATGAACACTGCCAATACTGCTGGCAGCTGGCATTCTGCCCATCGGAGGATTTTTGACACTTCCTGCATTGCCATGCGGCTTCGAGTGCCGCCTTGATGATTTATGTATGCCACTGTGGTGGCGTTGTGTGATTGTACTCGAACAGGCCTGTACTAGAGGCAGGGCCAGTGTCAACGCATTGAACACTGCCCGCAATTCCAGAATGTTTATCGGGAGGAGAGATTCCTCCTTGGTCCACCGACCCTGGAGAGAGTATTGCTCCAACACCGCACCCCAACCTCGCAGACTGGTGTCCGTTGTCAGGAGGACCCAGGTGGAGATCCAGAAGGGACGGCCCCTGCTCAACTGTTGGTCCTGTAGCCACCAGCTCAGTGACAGACGAGCCTCTGTAGTCAAGGAGATCATTTGACATCTGATCCGATGATGCAGGCCGTCCCACTTGGAAGGGATTAACCCCTGTAGAGGGCGAGAGTGAAATTAAGCGTTCTCTACCATGTCAAAAGCCGACACCATAAGGCCTAGTACTTGCATCGCCAAGTGTGTTGACACTCTTGGGTGAGAGAGGAAGTATCTGATCTTGTCCTGAAGTTTCAGGACTTTCTCTGGAGACAAACATTCTCTGGCTGTGTGTGTCCAGCAGTGCCCCCAGGTGCACCACACTCCTAGCAGGGACCAGCGAGGACTTTTTCCTCTTGATAAGCCACCCGTGGGCTTGTAGAAATTGGACGGTCAGTTCCAGATGACTGAGGAGAACCTCTTGGGAGTTTGCCAGGATCAGCAAGTCATCAAGATACCGCAGCATCCTGATTCCCTGACGACGGAGATGAGCCAAACTCACGGCCATTACTTTGGTGGAAATCCGAGGGACCGTGGTCAATCCAAATGGCAGGGCCTGAAATTGATAATGTAGGTTGCCAATAGCAAACTGCAGATACTGCTGATGCGACTTGGCAATAGGAACATGCAGGGAAGCATCCTGTATGTCCAGGGATACCATATAGTCTTCGGGTTCCATGGCCAGTACAATAAAGCGCAGAGTTTCCATACGGAAATTGGACACTCTTACAAATTTGATTTGAGGTTGAGTATAGGCCAGAAGGACCCATTTGGCTTCAGAACGAGAAACAGAGTTGAATAGTAACCCCTGCCGCTCTAAGACAGAGGTACCAGCACTACCACTCCCATATCCAGGAGGGATTGTACAACCAAGTGTAGAGCTTGCACTTTTAACAGATCCGCAGGGATAACTGTTGTGTAAAACTGGCGAGGGGGACGTCTCTTGAAAGAGATTACGTACCCGTGAGAGACAACTTTCCGCACCCAGGCATCCAAAGTGGTCTGCAACCAGGCCTGGGCGAACCGCAGAAGTTGGCCTCCCACCCTGTGGTCCCCCAGTGTGAGGCCTGCCGTGTCATGCGGCAGGCTTGTCTTGTTTGGAAGCAGGCTGATGGGCGGCCCAGGATTGTTTAGATTTAGGCTTAGTGGTTTTGGAAGCACGAGCCTGTCGCTGATACGCTTGACCCTTTGCCTTCCCTGGAGGTTGAAAGGAGTGAAAGGTGGTATTCGTAGCCTTTGGAGCAGAAGGATTAGTATTTGGGAGACACGCAGTCTTGGCAGTAGCCAAGTGAGTTACAATCTTGTTCAGATCCTCCCCAAATAGGATGTCTCCTTTAAAAAGGGTGCACCCCCAAAGTATTTTTGGAGTCCAGGTCCACCTTCCAGGACCTTAACCGCATAATTCGACGAGCCAGGATAGACGTAGTAGATGCCTTGGCAGCCATTACACCTACATCAAAGGCCGTCTCCGGAACATAGTGGGAGGCTGTGGTAATATAAGACAAATATTGTCTGGCAGTGTCAGAAAAATCCTGAGGCAGCTCATTCTCAATTGCCTGGACCCATGCTTCAATTCCTTTCGAAGCCCAGGAGGCTGCCATAGTGGGTCTATGTACAGCACCTGTAAGTGAGTAAATAGACTTCAGGCATCCCTCCACACGCTCATCCATTGGTTTCTTCAGGGAGGTGTCGGTGGTAACAGGTAGAGTAGATGACACCACAAGACGGGCGACATGAGAGTCCAATGGCAGTGGAGTTTCCCACTTTTTACTCAACTCTGTAGGGATAGTATAACAAGCTAGCATCTTTTTAGACGTCTTTTTAGATGGGTCACAAGTGTAGTTAGCATACTTGAGAACGCTGCCCAAGGTGGGTCCTGATTGGACATAGGCGCTGCAGATTGACTGGGTGTAGGGCACTCAGCACCTGAACCAGCAGCTAAAACTTCTCCCTCAGTACTGCAGGATACAGAAGCGTCCGAGGATTTCCCGCCCTGTGTGGCAGACATTATAAGGAATGTAGCCCTAGGGCTTAACAGTACAATATAGCCAGACAAACACAGTACCTGCAAATAACCCCCTATGTAATGTGGCAGCAAATACAGGACAGAACAGAGGATTTAAGCAGTATGAGGTGACAGAAAAACACAGGAAAAATACCAAATCGTATATTCGGTCTTCAATGCGTTGAACTTGGCCCAGCATTTAATTCAGAACCATCCTGTTCAAGTACAGTCGGACAACGCCACCACATAAATCATCAAGGCGGCACTTGAAGCCGTTTGGCAATGAAGGAAGTCTCACTGATTCTACGTTGGGCGGAACGCCATCTACCGGCCATATCGGCAATATTCATTCCGGGAGTCCTGAATTGGGAAGCGGACTTTCTCAGTCGTCAGGACATGCATGCCGGCGAGTGGGGCCTCCATCCAGAAGTGTTTCAACTACTCGTGGAAAAGTCGGGTCTTCCAGACGTGGATCTGATGGCGTCTCGACATAATCACAAGGTTCCGGTCTTCGGAGCAAGGACAAGGGATCCTCAAGCAGCATTTGTGGATGCGCTGGCGATGCCGTGGAGGTTTCGGCTGCCGTATGTGTTCCCTCCGGTGTCACTCCTGCCCAGGGTAATTCGGAAGTTCAAGCAAGAAAAAGGAAATCTGCTTCTCATAGCTCCAGCGTGGCCCAGACGGCACTGGTTCTCAGACCTGCAGGGCCTATCGTCAGAGTGTCCAATTCTACTTCCACAACGCCCAGACCTCCTCGTTCAGGGCCCTTGTGTCTACCAGGACCTAGCCCGGCTATCTTTGACGGCGTGGCTCTTGAGGCTTCCGTCTTGAGGGCTAAGGGGTCTTCTGAAGGGGTCATTAAAACTATGTTGCGGGCCCGGAAACCGGCTTCTGCTCGGATTTCTCATAGCGTCTGGCATTCCTACTTTGGTGCGCATCTCACAATTATGACGCTTCCAAGTTTAGTACAGCCAAACTTTTGGCTTTTCTGCAGCAAGGCCTAGATTTAGGCCTGCGTCTGGCCTCCCTTAAGGTTAATATTTCTGCCTTGTCAGTGTGGTTTCAGAGAAAATTGCGACTTTACCTGATGTTCATACTTTCACTCAGGGTGTGTTGCGTATCCAACCTCCCTATGTCCCGCCTGTGGCTCCTTGGGACTTGTCGGTAGTTTTGGAGGCGTTGCAGGAGCCTCCATTTGAACTCTTGGTTCAGCTGACCTTAAGTGGCTTTCCCTTAAGGTGGTGTTCTTGCTGGCTATTGCCTCTGCTAGAAGAGTGTCGGATCTGGGTGCCTTGTCTTGTAGTTCCCCATATCTGATTTTTCACTGTGACCGGGCGGCTCTTAGGACTCGTCCCGGATATTTACCTAAGGTGGTTTCTTCGTTCCACCTTAATCAGGAGATTATGGTTCCGGCCTTTGTCTCTCCTGATTTGTCTCCCAAAGAGCGGTCTTTGGATGTGGTACGGGCTCTCCGTATCTATGTGAAGAGAACTGCTTCTATTCGAAAATCTGATTCTCTTTGTTTTGTTTGGATTTCACAAACGTGGCTGGCCTGCTCATAAGCAAACTCTGGCCAGATGGATTAGAATGGTGATTGCACATGCTTATGTGAGGGCTGGTCTGTCAGCTCCTGCTCACATTACGGCCCATTCTACTCGGTCTGTTGGACCTTCTTGGGCGGCCCAACGTGGTGCGACCCTTGACCAATTGTGCAAGGCGGCTACGTGGTCCTCTGTGAACACGTTCATAAGGTTCTATGCCTTCGATACTGCCGCTTCCCAGGATGCTTCCTTTGGACGCCGGGTTCTTGTGCCCGCTACAGTGCGTCCCCTCCCATAAGGAACTGCTTTAGGACATCCCCATTGTCCATTCCTTGTGGAGCCCAGTGTACCCCGCAGCAGAAAACGAGTTTTATGGTAAGAACTTACCTTTGTTAAAACTCTTTCTGCGAGGTACACTGGGCTCCACAAAGCGCCCACCCTGACGCACTTAGCTTCTTTGGGTTGGTATGGCATTAGCCGCTGACACGTCTCCTGTCGTGAGAATGCGGTGTTGTGGCTACTAACCGTTGTCGTCTCTTTTCCTGCTACTGCATTGGGCTGGTTAACTAAAAACTGAGCTCCTGTGCTGGGAGGCGGGGTGATATAGGAGGCAGCGCTGTGCATTTTGGGAACAGTCAAAGCTTTGAGCCTGTTGGTGCCTCGGATCAAGATCCTATTCTACACCCCATTGTCCTTTCCTTGTGGAGCCCAGTGTACCTCGCAGAAAGAGTTTTAACAAAGGTAAGTTCTTACCATAAAACTCATTTTATATATATATATATATATATATATATATATATATATATATATATATATATATATATCCGAAAAGAGTACAGGCACTCACCACTTTCTTGATGATGAAAAATTTATTGCAACTCACAGGTGTATCTCACATAGAGACAGTCAACAGCATGTCAGCAAAAGGTGTCGACGTTTCGGCTCCATCTGAGCCTTTTTCAAGACAGATAAAATCACATCAGGTACACACCCAGCAGCCCATAACACACATCAGACCCTGAAGCACTTATATAGCAGAGGCATATCACAAACCCCGCCCATCAATCATCCAACAGGAAGTAACAAAAACACTGGTACTAAAGTATCTAATCTGGAGTATGAATAGAACCAATCCACTGTGTCATAACATCAAATATCTACATAACATGTGGACATGGTAACGGGTGTTTTCGGTCAACAAAACGGCTAATTGCGGCTAATAACCGCGTTACCGGAAGTGATGTGCATTCCATTGCCCGTGGAACGCACGCGTCAAACTAGCGGAGGTAGGCCATGGTACTGCACGTGGTGTGCGTTCCATTGTCCATGGAACGCACCCATGTGACCGGAAATGCACGCTGTGTAGGACGGCTGCCGGCCGTCGCTAAGCAACCTAACTAGCGATACTGGTCACTGTGATACACGCGATCACATGAGCAGACTGAGCTGTCATAGCAACAGGAGGAAACAAGCCGATAAAAACCTTTTGTTATAACGTGTGAAAAACACACCAAACACATGAATAAATAATGGATGCATTGAGCATAGGGCATGGACTCCATAATATTCTGGGTAAGGAATGAACACTTATCGCAATGCACACCTATTTGTTCAGTTTTAATAGATAATAAACAATTATATCACAGTAAATACAACTTTGTTCAATTTCGATATTAAGAGAATCATATTTCTATGACAAATACTGGTAGCCACCAGATAATATCCAGGTAGCCCATCCACACTCCCCTATATATACACAAAAGAGTTCATAAAAACTAAGGGGTACATTTACTAAGCAGTGATAAGAGCGGAGAAGTGAGCCAGTGGAGAAATTTCCCCATCAACCAATCAGCAGCTCTGTATCATTTTATAGTATGCAAATTATAGATGTTACTTCAGTGCTGATTGGTTGCCATTAGCAACTTCTCCATTGGCTCACTTCTCCACTCTTATCACTGCTTAGTAAATGTACCCCTAAATAGCTTAGCTAAAGGATGTGTACTGAGTGCTAAATCCACAGAATATGGATATGTATAACCCAGGACCTAATGGAGTCCACATACGGTGTGTGACATAGCCTCTGCCGTTAAGTAATCCAGGGTAATCACCAACATAGAAGACAATATAGAAGACAACAGACAAGACAACACACATGTATGTAATCATACATTTAATTAGTTATTAGCCGCAATTAGCCGTTTTGTTGACCGAAAACACCCGTTACCATGTCCACATGTTATGTAGATATTTGATGTTATGACACAGTGGATTGGCTCTATTCATACTCCAGATTAGATACTTTAGTACCAGTGTTTTTGTTACTTCCTGTTGGATGATTGATGGGCGGGGTTTGTGATATGCCTCTGCTATATAAGTGCTTCAGGGTCTGATGTGTGTTATGGGCTGCTGGGTGTGTACCTGATGTGAGTTTATCTGTCTTGAAAAAGGCTCAGATGGAGCCGAAACGTCGACACCTTTTGCTGACATGCTGTTGACTGTCTCTATGTGAGATACACCTGTGAGTTGCAATAAATTTTTCATCATCAAGAAAGTGGTGAGTGCCTGTACTCTTTTCGGATATGTTTTGGACTTCTTGAGAGCCCTTTACGGAGCACCGCCCATGTTGTGAATTGTAGCAGTGAGTGAGGACTTTCCGGATATATTGGGGAATGGTTTGTGATACAAATTGTTCCTGTAGTCCGACACCCGCCTTTATTTCTATATAAGATATTTTTGTGGAGATATTTTTGTGGAATTTTTTGTTCCCAACTAGCCCTTTTGCCATTCTTTTCGCTAGCATATGGTGATTTTTTAACTGTTTATTTTTTGTTAATCATCTGTGAACTCTAGTGTCGGCCCCTGGTCCAAACTCTGTGTTTGTCAGTAGATTAATTAAGTGTTGTTTAATTGTGTTGTGGTCAGTATGTCAAATGACCCTAATCAAGCACATAGCACTTTTCTTTCTTTGACTGATGACGACGCTGAAAAAGTGCTCTTTGACCATATTGAATTTGCCAAGTTACCGGATGAGACACAATTGGACTTGTTCCATAAAATATTGAGATTAAGAAAGCGGGAGGTCGATCTCACGTTACACGGCCAATTCCTCTCGGACTATTATAGGAATAAGAAAATCCCAAGAGGATTTCGAGTAAACAATGTACCCACTATTGGTCGCAATAGTCCAACGTTTTGCACCAAATGGTGTGGTTTTCTAAATAAGTGTTCATTGGACCTCATCCTCCTCATTATTGAGGAGGTTGGGGTAGAATTGAAACAAGTGGGAGAGGACTTGGTCGTGTTTAATGCCACACATCTGTCCACATTGGTGGTGGATACTGCTGACAAGTGGCTTGATCGTTTGACTGAACAAGTTAACACTTATCAGCAAGATCTCATCACGTTTAAGCGGAAGAAATTGGTTACTGTGAATGCCGATTACACCTATAATCAGGTTTACAGGTGGTTGAGGGGTGAATCTAAGGGCTATGCTGGTCGGAGACCACGTTTACAGACTAGAAATAGATATCAGGGTCCCTTGGATAACTCCTCATCTCAATCCAACTCTGAGAGTGAGGTGATTGATAACAGACCTCCCTCTGGCGCTTTTTAAGGGAAGAGCGCCCGGACCGATACCAACCCCAACAGAAACGCAGAATGAGGTTCCCCACGAGGAGGGGTGGTTATAAGGCGAAGGGGGCGCCCAAGGAAATATCAGTAGATGCTGTTTTCAATCTGTCAGAATACACGCTCTCACCTGTGGAATAGAAATATTAGCACTAGGCCTTTCATTTGTTCCCACTGTTCCACACAACAGATTTGGGTGGGTTGTAGACCATTACAAATTTGGGAGAAAACTTAGGTTACGTGAATTTTTATTCTAACAAAACAAACGAAATAACTCAGGTTACTGGTTTAACCAGACCGAGTGTGTTTGACCCCCAGTCAACAAATCCGAGCATACGGACATTTCTTCGGTTGACTGACAGTGAGATGTGTACCGGGGTTACACCACCACGGTACAACCACCTCTCTCCCGCACAAAGGGTTGCATTAAAGAGTTTGATCAACAATGAACAGATTGTGATTTGACAAGCCGATAAGGGCGGTGCCGTGGTGGTGCAGGACTGGTGTAAATACAATGCTGAGATACTCAGACAATTGGCAGATTCTAAGGTATACGTGAAGTGCAGAGGCAGTCCAATGTTACAGATTAAAAAACTTGTTGATACTACTATCAACCAGGCTTTGGTGAGTGGATGGTTGGACCAGAAAATAGCTGGTTATCTGACAGTGGACAGTCCAGTGTGTCCAATCATCTACACACTACCAAAAATACATAAATCTATGATTGACCCTCCCGGTCGCCCGATTATTTCGGCAATGGGCTCTGTTTTACAGCCACTGGCAATCTTTATTGATTCATTTCTTCAACCACTTGTAATGCTGATGCCTAGCTATATTAGGGATACTGCAGATCTTCTTGACAAGATAGATTCCCTTGGTATTATACCTGAGGATGCCTGGTTAATAACTATGGACATTCAGTCCTTGTACACAGTTATTCCGCATACAGAGGGCCTAGAGGCTATGCGTTCAATATCTGGTTTGAAGTGCATGTTGATTGATCATGTACCAAGACCTCCACGTGGGGGCGACTGGGAGAGGCTGTTACGACAACGAGAGGCCAAATGGATCTATGAGTTGGACACTCTAGCACCACGAGGACTAAATGAGGCAAATCCATTTAACATTTTTTTCGGATAGGGCTATGACTAGACATTTCTTTTTAATTATACATGTTGTTTAATTATACATGTTTCTTAAATGTATGATTACATACATGTGTGTTGTCTTGTCTGTTGTCTTCTATATTGTCTTCTATGTTGGTGATTACCCTGGATTACTTAACGGCAGAGGCTATGTCACACACCGTATGTGGACTCCATTAGGTCCTGGGTTATACATATCCATATTCTGTGGATTTAGCACTCAGTACACATCCTTTAGCTAAGCTATTTAGGGGTACATTTACTAAGCAGTGATAAGAGTGGAGAAGTGAGCCAATGGAGAAGTTGCTAATGGCAACCAATCAGCACTGAAGTAACATCTATAATTTGCATACTATAAAATGATACAGAGCTGCTGATTGGTTGATGGGGAAATTTCTCCACTGGCTCACTTCTCCGCTCTTATCACTGCTTAGTAAATGTACCCCTTAGTTTTTATGAACTCTTTTGTGTATATATAGGGGAGTGTGGATGGGCTACCTGGATATTATCTGGTGGCTACCAGTATTTGTCATAGAAATATGATTCTCTTAATATCGAAATTGAACAAAGTTGTATTTACTGTGATATAATTGTTTATTATCTATTAAAACTGAACAAATAGGTGTGCATTGCGATAAGTGTTCATTCCTTACCCAGAATATTATGGAGTCCATGCCCTATGCTCAATGCATCCATTATTTATTCATGTGTTTGGTGTGTTTTTCACACGTTATAACAAAGGTTTTTATCGGCTTGTTTCCTCCTGTTGCTATGACAGCTCAGTCTGCTCATGTGATCGCGTGTATCACAGTGACCAGTATCGCTAGTTAGGTTGCTTAGCGACGGCCGGCAGCCGTCCTACACAGCGTGCATTTCCGGTCACATGGGTGCGTTCCATGGACAATGGAACGCACACCACGTGCAGTACCATGGCCTACCTCCGCTAGTTTGACGCGTGCGTTCCACGGGCAATGGAATGCACATCACTTCCGGTAACGCGGTTATTAGCCGCAATTAGCCGTTTTGTTGACCGAAAACACCCGTTACCATGTCCACATGTTATGTAGATATTTGATGTTATGACACAGTGGATTGGTTCTATTCATACTCCAGATTAGATACTTTAGTACCAGTGTTTTTGTTACTTCCTGTTGGATGATTGATGGGCGGGGTTTGTGATATGCCTCTGCTATATAAGTGCTTCAGGGTCTGATGTGTGTTATGGGCTGCTAGGTGTGTACCTGATGTGATTTTATCTGTCTTGAAAAAGGCTCAGATGGAGCCGAAACGTCGACACCTTTTGCTGACATGCTGTTGACTGTCTCTATGTGAGATACACCTGTGAGTTGCAATAAATTTTTCATCATCAAGAAAGTGGTGAGTGCCTGTACTCTTTTCGGATATATATATATATATATATATATATATAAAAAACGAGTTTTATGGTAAGAACTTACCTTTGTTAAAACTCTTTCTGCGAGGTACACTGGGCTCCACAAGGAATGGACAATGGGGTGTAGAATAGGATCTTGATCCGAGGCACCAACAGGCTCAAAGCTTTGACTGTTTCCAAAATGCACAGCGCTGCCTCCTATATCACCCCGCCTCCCAGCACAGGAGCTCAGTTTTTAGTTAACCAGCCCAATGCAGTAGCAGGAAAAGAGACGACAACGGTTAGTAGCCACAACACCGCATTCTCACGACAGGAGACGTGTCAGCGGCTAATGCCATACCAACCCAAAGAAGCTAAGTGCGTCAGGGTGGGCGCTTTGTGGAGCCCAGTGTACCTCGCAGAAAGAGTTTTAACAAAGGTAAGTTCTTACCATAAAACTCGTTTTCTGCTGCGGGGTACACTGGGCTCCACAAGGAATGGACAATGGGGATGTCCTAAAGCAGTTCCTTATGGGAGGGGACGCACTGTAGCGGGCACAAGAACCCGGCGTCCAAAGGAAGCATCCTGGGAAGCGGCAGTATCGAAGGCATAGAACCTTATAAACGTGTTCACAGAGGACCACGTAGCCGCCTTGCACAATTGGTCAAGGGTCGCACCACGTTGGGCCGCCCAAGAAGGTCCAACAGACCGAGTAGAATGGGCCGTAATGTGAGCAGGAGCTGACAGACCAGCCCTCACATAAGCATGTGCAATCACCATTCTAATCCATCTGGCCAGAGTTTGCTTATGAGCAGGCCAGCCACGTTTGTGAAATCCAAACAAAACAAAGAGAATCAGATTTTCGAATAGAAGCAGTTCTCTTCACATAGAAACGGAGAGTCCGTACCACATTCAAAGACCGCTCTTTGGGAGACAAATCAGGAGAGACAAAGGCCGGAACCATAATCTCCTGATTAAGGTGGAACGAAGAAACCACCTTAGGTAAATATCCGGGACGAGTCCTAAGAGCCGCCCGGTCACAGTGAAAAATCAGATATGGGGAACTACAAGACAAGGCACCCAGATCCGACACTCTTCTAGCAGAGGCAATAGCCAGCAAGAACACCACCTTAAGGGAAAGCCACTTAAGGTCAGCTGAACCAAGAGGTTCAAATGGAGGCTCCTGCAACGCCTCCAAAACCACCGACAAGTCCCAAGGAGCCACAGGCGGGACATAGGGAGGTTGGATATGCAACACACCCTGAGTGAAAGAATGAACATCAGGTAAAGTCGCAATTTTCTCTGAAACCACACTGACAAGGCAGAAATATTAACCTTAAGGGAGGCCAGACGCAGGCCTAAATCTAGGCCTTGCTGCAGAAAAGCCAAAAGTTTGGCTGTACTAAACTTGGAAGCGTCATAATTGTGAGATGCGCACCAAACAAAGTAGGAATGCCAGACGCTATGATAAATCCGAGCAGAAGCCGGTTTCCGGGCCCGCAACATAGTTTTAATGACCCCTTCAGAAAACCCCTTAGCCCTCAAGACGGAAGCTTCAAGAGCCACGCCGTCAAAGATAGCCGGGCTAGGTCCTGGTAGACACAAGGGCCCTGAACGAGGAGGTCTGGGCGTTGTGGAAGTAGAATTGGACGCTCTGACGATAGGCCCTGCAGGTCTGAGAACCAGTGCCGTCTGGGCCACGCTGGAGCTATGAGAAGCAGATTTCCTTTTTCTTGCTTGAACTTCCGAATTACCCTGGGCAGGAGTGACACCGGAGGGAACACATACGGCAGCCGAAACCTCCACGGCACCGCCAGCGCATCCACAAATGCTGCTTGAGGATCCCTTGCCCTTGCTCCGAAGACCGTAACCTTGTGATTATGTCGAGACGCCATCAGATCCACGTCTGGAAGACCCCACTTTTCCACGAGTAGTTGAAACACTTCTGGATGGAGGCCCCACTAGCCGGTATGCACGTCCTGACGACTGAGAAAGTCCGCTTCCCAATTCAGGACTCCCGGAATGAATATTGCCTATATGTCCGGTAGATGGCGTTCCGCCCAACGTAGAATCAGTGAGGCTTCCTTCATTGCCAAACGGCTTCGAGTGCCGCCTTGATGATTTATGTAAGCCACTGTGGTGGCGTTGTCCGACTGTACTTGAACAGGATGGTTCTGAATTAAATGCTGGGCCAAGTTCAACGCATTGAAGACCGCCCGCAATTCCAGAATGTTAATCGAGAGGAGAGATTCCTCCTTGGTCCACCAACCCTGAAGGGAGTGTTGCTCCAGCACCGTGCCCCAACCTCTCAGACTGGCATCTGTCGTCAACAGGACCCAGTTGGATATCCAGAATGGACGACCCCTGCACAATTGCTGGTCCCGGAGCCACCAGTGTAGCGACAGACGAACCTCCGGAGTCACGACGATCATTTGAGATCTGATCCGGTGAGGCAGGCCATCCCACTTGGCTAGAATCAGCCTCTGGAGGGGGCGAGAATGGAATTGAGCATACTCCACCATGTCGAATGCTGATACCATTAGGCCCAGCACCTGCATCGCTGAATGTATCGACACTTGCGGACGAGAAAGGAAGCAACGAATCCTGTCCTGAATCTTCAGGACTTTCTCCTGAGACAAGAACAACCTCTGGTTGTGAGTGTCCAACACGCTCCCAGGTGCACCATGCTCTGAGCAGGGACCAGGGAGGATTTCTTCCAGTTAATGAGCCACCCGTGGGCCTGTAGAAACCGGACTGTCATATCCAGATGACGCAGGAGAAGATCTGGGGAATTTGCCAGGATTAACAAGTCATCCAGATACGGCAGTATACTGACCCCTTGACGGCAGAATACCACCGTCATCACCGCCATAACTTTGGTGAAGACTCGCGGAGCCGTTGTTAAACCAAAAGGTAACGCCCGAAACTGGTAATGTAGGTTGCCAATAGCAAACCTCAGGAATTGTTTATGTGACACTGCTATAGGAATATGCAGGTAAGCATCCTGTATGTCCAGGGAGACCATGTAGTCCCCAGGTTCCAAGGCCAGAACTATAGAGCGAAGGGTTTCCATACGGAACTTGGAAACCTTCACAAACCTGTTCAATGCCTTGAGGTTGAGAATGGGCCGGGAAGACCCATTCGGATTCAAGACTAGAAACAGCGGAGAGTAGTACCCCCGGCCCCTCTGAGCAGGAGGTACCTGTACTACGACTCCTGTATCCAGGAGGGTCTGTACCACCGAGTGTAGAGTTTTTGCCTTTGTCTGGTCCAAAGGGACGTATGTTTGGCAAAATCGATGAGGGGGTCGGTATTTGAAGGCTATGGCGTAACCTCGAGTGACGACTTCCCGTACCCAGGCATCTGAGGTGGTCTTCAACCATTCCTGGGTGTACCCTAGAAGCCAGCCCCCCACCATGGGATCCCCCAGGGGGAGGCCCGCCCCGTCATGCGGCAGGCTTATCGGTCTTGGCAGCTGGCTGACGGGCAGCCCAGGTTTTTTTGGGCTTCGGCTTACCAGGTTTGGAAGTGCGGGCCTGCTTATGGTACGCCTGACCTTTTGCTTTACCTGAAGGACGAAAGGGGCGAAAGGACGTACCTTTAGCCTTCGACAAAGAAGGAGCGGTATTAGGCAGACAGGCAGTTTTGGCAGTAGCCAAGTCAGCCACAATCTTATTTAAGTCCTCCCCAAACAGAATATCTCCCTTGAAAGGGAGTACCTCCATTGTTTTTCTTGAGTACAGATCCACAGACCAGGATCTCAGCCACAGTATACGGCGCGCCAGGACTGACGTAGTAGAGGCCTTGGCTGCTAGGATACCGGCATCAGAAGCCGCCTCTTTAATATATGGAGAAGCTGTGACAATATATGACAAGTATTGTCTAGCATGGCCAGAAGAGATTTCAGCTTCTAACTCCAAGGCCCATGCTTCAATAGACTCAGCAGCCCAAGTAGCTGCAATAGTGGGCCTTTGTGCAGCACCCATGAGGGTGTAAATCGCTTTCAGACAACCCTCCACACGTTTATCCGTAGGCTCTTTTAGAGACGTGACTGTAGTGACAGGTAGAGCTGAGGAAACCACCATCCTAGCTACATGTGAGTCTACTGGAGGAGGCGTTTCCCAATTTTTAGACAGCTCAGGAGCGAGGGGATAGCGAGCAAGCATCTTCTTTTGAGGCACAAACTTCGTACCCGGGTTTTCCCAGGGTTCCTGACGTATATCCACTAGGTGGTCAGAGTGAGGTAAAACTTGCTTAACCACCTTCTGATGCTTGAACCTATCTGATTTCTTAGGAGGGACGAATGGCTCGGGATCATCCGTAATCTGCAGAATTAATTTAATAGCATCCAAAAGATCAGGAACATCCACATGTGAACTACCCTCCCCATCAGCCGTATCTGAGTCAGAACCTGAGGGGTAAGTAAACGTGCCGTCTTCATCAGACGAGGTGTCAGTGACAGCAGTGGATTGTGAGGAGATAAGCGCTCGCTTAGAGGACCTCTTGGATTTAGGCGAGTGTAGGTCAGACTTTGTAGTAGTTCAACTTCTTTAATTGAGCAGATAAATTGTCCGCCCATGGCGGGTTAGCTGCAGGGACCACATACAGTTGTACCGGCATTGGGGGTCCCATAGGGGGAGTTAGTTTATGAACTAGCGTATGCAGAAGAGTGGAAAAAGTGGCCCACAGTAGGTCAGTATGTGCCTCCGTTGCCACAGTCCCACTGGGGGGCAAGGAGCCCCCAGAACCAGATCCCACAGCTGCTATATTCTCCTCATATGGCCCCGTGGCGTCAACAACACCGGCAGTGTGTTCAGCCCCAGAACCGTTACACACAGAAGCAGACATCATAGAACTTGTAGTATGAGGTTAACACAGTACAATTATCAGCAGCACTATATCTCTGAACGCAAACCCCTGCGCAGTGTAGTCAGCACTAGCAGAGATAATGGAGAGATATGGTGACTAAATCACAGAGAAAAATACGTAATACAGTATATCTTTGTGAAAATCCTATATTAGATAACACCTGATGCACCAAGCCCCCTCAGGTTATGGAATATAGGGATAGCAGGTTGAGTGAAAGACACAAAATGGACACCACTCAGCTATCAAATGCACACACAGAAAGTCACAGTTTGTACAATGCAGAGGTTATTACTGACAATAATACTGCACTGGACTAGCTTACACAGCTATATAACAATAGATATAACAGTACACAGTAAGAACTGGATATATATCACAGGGTAATTGTACTATAAAACCCTGACTAAGTGCACTCTTTCTTAACTATCACTGTCTAAAAAGGCAGGTAGAATACTTAAGTGCATGTAAAGGCACAGCGCTGACAACCAGGCAGCTTTACATTCACTGCTGGAGCTGCAGCAGTGAATGTCACAAGACATTTACCACCGCTGCTGCCCTTGAAGTCTTCACATTTTACCTCATAAAAAGCTTTTCTTAGGGCTGCCTGGAGCAGCCCCTCTGTTCAGTGCCTGCTTACTGCAGCACCAACTTACAAAACTGAGCTCCTGTGCTGGGAGGCGGGGTGATATAGGAGGCGGCGCTGTGCATTCTGGGAACAGTCAAAGCTTTGAGCCTGTTGGTGCCTCGGATCAAGATCCTATTCTACACCCCATTGTCCATTCCTTTTGGAGCCCAGTGTACCCCGAAGCAGAAATATATATATATATATATATATATATATATATATATATAGATATATATATATGGAATCCTGACTCCCCTAGCCCCTCAGGGTACAGAATATAGTGATAGCAATATGTGATACAGGAGAATGGAATCTCACACAACAGCTACAGGCACACTCAGTCACATGTACAATGCAAAAGTTATCTCCTATATAATAGCCCAGATCTGTGACTTTGTGCCTGTGTGTATAACGCATCTCTCTTTGGGTTAGTGGCAGGTCTATCAACCCAGTCCACAGCTGATTGGGCGAGAAAAGCCCTCCCACACAGATTACATCCAATGGGAGGCTCTGCCCTTTGCCTGCTGTGTTTTCACAGAGCAGGATTAGCAATGGGACTGATGGAGCTGCAGCTCCAGACCCACACCCCAAAATAGTCCCACTGCATCTGCAGCAACATACCCTCCAACAATGTACATATGAAAATGTATACAAATTCGAAAAGTGGATGTGGCCACGGGTACAGCTGCGTGACCACGCCCCTTTTCCTATACTTTCAATTGAAGCTTGGAGAGTCAAAAATCGGTATAGACCATAAAAAAAGGGACTGTACCTGCCAAAAAGGTGCAGCTGGAGGGTATGCCACTGCATCTGCAGCAAGTCTCTGCGCTGCAGATAGGAAGGGGGGAAAACTTTAACTGCAGCGTCCTATGTCCTGCTGCCAGTCCGCCTGCCCCCTCCAGCATTAACACACCCCACTCCCTAGCCGCGGCGCAGGTGGAACAAAAGCTGCTGCAGCCACTGGCATAGATGTGTATGAAAGCGGCACAGCAGAAGGCTTTCATAGCCCTCACTGCGCCGCATACTCTCTGAGCCCCGGAGCCTTCTCTGCGCGTGATGTCACAGAAGTGCCTGCCCGCCACAGCCGCGCCCAGATTCCCAGAGGCCCTGACTCCGCAACACAGCACCTGGGCTACCGGCCTGGAAGCCCCGAGATGGCTAATTTAACGGATAGAGTGGGTGATATCACGGAGGGTAATGTATGGACGCTGAATCAATGTAAAAGATGTCAGTGCTGTGCAGTGGGTGTGCAGTCTGGGCTGGTGCTAGGGTGTTCGGTGCCCCCCTGAAAACTATAAATTTGCACCCTTGCATACTTTACAAAGGCACAGCGCACATAATACCCCCTGTAGTAGAGACACTTACACATGTAACGCCCCCTGTACCAGTGACCATACACAAGTAACACCCCCTGTACCAGTGATGCTTACACACGTAACGCCCCCTGTACCAGTGATGCTTACACATGTAACGCCCCCCTGTACCAGTGATGCTTACACACGTAATGCCCCCTGTACCAGTGCCGCTTACACATGTAACGCCCCCCTGTACCAGTGACGCTTACAGAAGAAACACCCCCTGTAGCAGTGACGCTTACACACGTAACGCCCCCTGTACCAGTGACGCTTACACATGTAACGCCCCCTGTACCAGTGATGCTTACACACGTAACGCCCACCTGTACCAGTGACGCTTACACACGTAACACCCCCTGTACCAGTGCCGCTTACACACGTTATGCCCCCCCGTAGCAGTGACGCTTACACACATAACGCCCTCTGTACCAGTGCCGCTTAGACACGTAATGCCCTCTGTACCAGTGCCGCTTAGACACGTAATGCCCCCTGTATCTGTGATGCTTACACACGTAACGCTCCCTCTACCAGTGCCGCTTACATGCGTAATGCCCCCTGTACCAGTGCCGCTTACACACGTAACGCCCCCTGTACCAGTTCCGCTTACACACGTAATGAACACTGTACCAGTGCCACTTACAGGCGTAACGCCCCCTGTACCAGTGCCGCTTACACACGTAACGCCCCCTGTAGCAATGCCGCTTACACACGTAATGCCCCCTGTACCAGTGCTGCTTACACATGTAATGCCCCCTGTACCAGTGCCGCTTACACACGTAATGCCCCCTGTACCAGTGCCGCTTACACACGTAACGCCTACTGTACCAGTGACGCTTACGCACGTAATGCCCCCCGTAGCAGTGACGCTTACACACGTAGCGCCCTCTGTACCAGTGCCGCTTAGACACGTAATGCCCTCTGTACCAGTGCCGCTTAGACACGTAATGCCCCCTGTATCTGTGATGCTTACACACGTAACGCCCCCTCTACCAGTGCCGCTTACATGCGTAATGCCCCCTGTACCAGTGCTGCTTACACACGTAACGCCCCCTGTACCAGTTCCGCTTACACACGTAATGAACACTGTACCAGTGCCACTTACACGCGTAACGCCCCCTGTACCAGTGCCGCTTACACACGTAACGCCCCCTGTAGCAATGCCGCTTACACACGTAATGCCCCCTGTACCAGTGCTGCTTACACATGTAATGCCCCCTGTACCAGTGCCGCTTACACACGTAATGCCCCCTGTACCAGTGCCGCTTACACACGTAACGCCTACTGTACCAGTGATGTTTACACACATTATGCCGCAGTCACACATACACACACAGCAGAAACACACACATATATATATATATATATATATATGTGTATATGAAAAGTCCCGGCACTCCTCTGTAAAAGTAATAAAGCTGCGGTGCCCTCCCAAAGGTGTTGACCTCATAAACATGTAGAAAGAATGGAGGCGGCACTCACGCAGACTTTTGAAGGTGTAGAAAGGTCAGTTTAATGTACCGACATGTTTCGGGGACTAGCCCCGTCCTCAGGGCTCGTTAAGGCCCTGAGGACGGGGCTAGTCCCCGAAACATGTCGGTACATTAAACTGACCTTTCTACACCTGCAAAAGTCTGCGTGAGTGCCGCCTCCATTCTTTCTACATATATATATATATATATATATATACACAAACAAACACACACACACACACACACACACACACACACACACACACACAGTGTGTACATACATTGCATACATACACAGTCACACATATATACAGTATACACAGACACTGTATATACACACACACACACACTCACTCTCTTTCCATACACTTACCTAAGGACGTCTGGCTGGCCGAAGCTGCAGCAGCTCATCCTCTTGCTGCAGCATGGTCCTGTCTAGTACCGACCCTTATTCCCATCTAGCTCTGCCCCCTTTGGCTCCCGCCCGGCCACTGAATGTCACACAGGGGAGGGGAGGGAGAGAGGAGACTTTGTGCTGCCGGCGCCGAGGGGGAGAGGAGGTTTTGTGCTGCCGGCGTCGCTGCATGTGTGCCAGCAGCCGGCAGCAGGAATAGCAGCAGCAGCAGCTCAGCAGAGGGATGCAGAGCAGGGAGAACGCCTCTCCTTCCTGGTGCCTCCCTGCACTGCATCCCTTTGCTGAGCGGCTAGCGTCGGGCCTGTGTGCACTGTCACTGACACTGCACAGCACTCTCACCTCTCTCAGTTCTGCTAGCCAGTCACTATTGTTAGCACCAGTGTCCCAATGCGCCACATTACATGGAAGTAGACGCATTAAATAAACTACAGCTCCCAGCAGCCCTTAGCGCTGACGCATTATGGCCCTTAGGGCTGTTGGGAGCTGTAGTTTATTGAATGCATCTTCTTCCCTGTAATGCAGCGCGTTGGGACACCGGCGCTAACAATAGTGACTGGCTGCTGTGCGAGTCTCCGGGAGAGCCACTGCCAAAGGGAGGACAGCAGCTTAGCTGCTGACAGGAGGAGAAGCATTACCCGCCCCTCCCCCACTCGCAGTACCTCCGGGCCCCATCCGCGGCACCCGCACACACACCCTCCAGCACCCACGGTAGCTCCGGACCCCCACCCACAGCATCCCCGCACCCGCCCCTCCCCCAGCACCACCGCATTGGCCCCTCCCCCACCCGGGGCACCCCTGCAACTGCTCCTCCCCCACCCGCGGTGGCTCCAGACCCCCACCTGCGGCACCACCACACCAGCCCCTCCCCCACCTGCAGCACCACAGCTACTGCCCCTCCCCCTCGCGCGGCACCCCCGGATCCCATCCGCGTCTTCCCCGCACCCGCCACTCCCCCAACCAAAGCACCTACTAGGTGATTCATCAGGCCCTGCATGCGCTGTTCACGCCATTGCAAGGGGCTTCTACCCCTTAACCATTGCACGCCCTTTGTCCGTGCAGTATTTAACCACTCACACAATTATGATAGGAGGTAATACTCCCATATAATAAAAATATTGCACGCCACAAGGCTGTGCAAGGGTTAAGGGGGCGTAGCACCTTACGACGGTGTGAAGAGCACCCGTAGGGCGCGATGAATCACCTAGTTACATATAAACAATAAAACTGCACTGGACTAGTAATTTACATATTACTATGTATGAGTATAGATATAACAATGCACAGTAGATAATGGATGTATATCACAGAATACTTGTACCAAATATTGAGCTAGCAGTACACTTGTTCTTAACTAACACTGTCTAAAATGACATGTCTAAAATTAGTGATGAGCGGGTTCGGATCCTCGGGATCCGAACCCCCCCGAACTTCACCTTTTTTTTCACGGGTCCGAGCGACTCGGATCCTCCCGCCTTGCTCGGTTAACCCGAGCGCGCCCGAACGTCATCATCCCGCTGTCGGATTCTCGCGAGATTCGGATTCTATATAAGGAGCCGCGCGTCGCCGCCATTTTCACACGTGCATTGAGATTGATAGGGAGAGGACGTGGCTGGCGTCCTCTCCGTTATAGTAGAAAAGACTGAGTGACTTATAATTGTGGGGAGGATTGGGGACGGGGAGCAGCTGTTAGGGAGTACAGTGCAGGGTTTTGATTATACCACCAGTGAGTTTAATCCGTTGTTTCTCTGCCTGAAAAAAAACGCTCCACCATATCTGTGCTCACTCAGTGTGCTGCACTGCTGCATATATCTGTGCTGAGTGCACTGCTCACACTGCCTAATTGTGGGGACTGGGGAGCAGTTATAGCAGGAGTACAGTGCACAGTTTTGCTGACAGTGACCACCAGTCCAGTATACGTTTGTCTGCCTGAAAAACACTCCTGTGGTGGCTTTTTTTTCCTTCATACTAGTTTAGCAGTCTGCTGACAGTGTCCACCAGGTCCGTTATTATTATACAGTATATTATATATATATATATAGCAGTACGGTAGGCCACGGCTGTACCTACCTCTGTGTCGTCAGTGCACTCGTCGTCCATAAGTAATATAATACTATACTATAGTATCCAATCCATCCATCTACATTGTATACCTGTGGTGGTTTTTTTTTCTTCATACTAGTTTAGCAGTCTGCTGACAGTGTCCACCAGGTCCGTTATTATTATTATTATTATACAGTATATTATATATATATATATATAGCAGTACGGTAGGCCACGGCTGTACCTACCTCTGTGTCGTCAGTGCACTCGTCGTCCATAAGTAATATAATACTATACTATCCATCCATCTACATTGTATACCTGTGGTGTTTTTTTTTTCTTCATACTAGTTTAGCAGTCTGCTGACAGTGTCCACCAGGTCCGTTATTATTATTATACAGTATATTATATATATATCTATATATATATATAGCAGTACGGTAGGCCACGGCTGTACCTACCTCTGTGTCGTCAGTGCACTCATCGTCCATAAGTAATATAATACTATACTATCCATCCATCTACATTGTATACCTGTGGTGGTTTTTTTTTTCTTCATACTAGTTTAGCAGTCTGCTGACAGTGTCCACCAGGTCCGTTATTATTATTATACAGTATATTATATATATATATATATATATATATATAGCAGTACGGTAGGCCACGGCTGTACCTACCTCTGTGTCGTCAGTGCACTCGTCGTCCATAAGTAATATAATATTATACTATCCATGAATCTACATTGTATACCTGTGGTGGGTTTTTTTTTCTTCATACTAGTTTAGCAGTCTGCTGACAGCGTCCACCAGGCCCGTTATTATTATTATTCAGTATATTATATATATATATATATATATATATATATAGCAGTACGGTAGGCCACGGCTGTACCTACCTCTGTGTCGTCAGTGCACTCGTCGTTCATAAGTAATATAATACTATACTATAGTATCCAATCCATCCATCTACATTGTATACCTGTGGTGGCTTTTTTTTTCTTCATACTAGTTTAACAGTCTGCTGACAGTGTCCACCAGGTCCGTTATTATTATTATACAGTATATTATATATATATATATATATATATATATATATATGTAGCAATAGAGGAATAGGCGCCTTTGGGATGTACTTCCTCCCAATAATAAATAGGATTCAGCAGGAATCTCTAGACGTATATTAATATATGTTTGCTCAATATTTTAGAGCATAAAAATCACATTAACATGTTCCATATAAAATTTATTAAAACATAAAAACACAAGCAATGGTACAATGAATTAAGTATCCATCCTTAACAAATGACACCGAACAATTATACAGAGGACAAGTAGAATAACTTTTACAGACTCCTCCTTCTCCTTATAGCAAGTTTGGAGATTGGTGTGACAAATAGAAAAACCCAACGCGTTTCGTCTTGCTCAAAGACTTCATCAGGGGTATATCTATAAGCGTAAAATAATTTATCAGAATATTCCACTAATTATACATATATAAAAATACAAAAATAAAGATATAAAAAATGGGAACATGTCAATAGATGAAAAAGGTACAGGAACATGCAAAAACAGAGCTGGATAATAAAGTGCAAATCTACACCAATCGGGAACATTTACTACACTAAAGTACTTTCAAATAAGTTGACAATGAGTCACAAAGGTTAATGATTATACACAGAAAAAAGAGAAAGAAAAAGAAGAAGAATGAGAACATCAGAACATGTCAAGGAAACTTCATATGACATACCTCGAATGCTTGATAAAAATTGATAGACTGTCAAATGAATTAACAAATAGGCGTTCAGGATACTTGAATACTACCCACACATCAGTGGGATATATAGATGAAAAATAGATTGGGCCTAGTTAGGGAAATATTAGTTTTAGTAACTTTAAAACCACATGATATGTACATAATAACTAATTTATAAATCAATCAATCAGTGTGCTGGTGAATGGGAACACATACCTTTTATTTCAAATGCTTGACTGACAAGTTCAAATACACAGGTCTAACAAGGGTTCATATAGATGTGTGACCTGATAAAATTATTGATATTAGCCAATTAGAGAGATAACCTCACTGGTCTACATAAATTCAAGAGGCTTACCAAGTATATTTATATTCTCTAGGACATTAAAAATGCAGAATTTTGATAGGGAATATCTACCAATCTATACCGCCTCAACCCAAATCTTAGACTCAAACAGTTTTATTTATTTATTTATATATATATATAGTACTGGTATTATAATTAACTTCCCTCATTGTCTATATGAATTCTAATTCACAGTAACATAATACCATAAAAAATGTGGGAATAATTACAGACCAATCAAAATAGTAAATGGAGCCATATTTTAGGGTGATGCCTTCATAGTATCACATAAAGAAGTCCTTACCCTCCAGCAGATCAGCAGTGTTCAGCTCAGTTCCAGTGGAATGAAACTGTGTTCTAATTGTTACCCTTAAATAGGGGGAAGGTGATGACATCACTTCCCATTAGTGCAGTGATTGGAAGTCAAATAAAACTTAAAAAATACCTTTATTTATGGCATAATTAATTCTATATACCCAACATACATTAACCAGTTTATTTAGGGGTCAGTACTTAACAAATATCCTTATATCTTATATAGATTTAAACATAAATATCCTTAATTGATTAATGTGTCCCATAATGCATCTATTTGGACCGGGACTAGGTGTTTCATGATTGACAGCAATGTTCACCAATAGAACCACTATAGGACCTATGATATAAATGATATATATAACCTCTTTCAATGTGCACACTATTAAACCAAGTGAGTGATAGGAGATACTATATGAATAAACCTAATCAGAGTGCAAACCAAGGACACCACAGTAGAATTCGAACGCTGATTTAGCCACCCGCATCCCTTGATATACCTAATCCCGCGGCGCTGGAACAAGAGCACTTATGCTCCTGCGTCGCCTCAATAAGTGCTCCACAGGGCCAAAAGTGTCCTGATCGCGCCGGAGAGCAGAGCTTCCTGCGTTCCAGCGGTCTGCGACTTTGCGTTCCACCGGGCCGTGATGACATTTCACGTCACGTGATCATACCTCGTGACTAATGGACATGTGATCCGGACGGCCAATAGACGCGTTCCCCTCTGTAACCTAGGAGATCGCGCCGGAGAGCAAAGCTTCCTGCGTTCCAGCGGTCCTTGACTTTGCGTTCCACCGGGCCGTGATGACGTTTTATGTCACGTGATCATACCTCGTGACTAGTGGACATGTGATCCGGACGGCCAATAGACGCGTTCCCCTCTGTAACCTAGGAGACCGCTGAGGTTATAACTAATGTGGTTGATACTCGTCAAGGACTATTATACAATGTTATATATAATATAACTAATTATCAGTGTATACATAACATCATTAGTGTGTTAATAAACATATATTATTAAAGTGTAAAATGTATAGTTATTTATTAAATATAATAAATATAATCATAGACACACCCCATAATTATTAAACTATTAAACTATTAAACTACACCCACTATTATATCCCAAAAACCCCAATAACTCTAATAGTGATGAATCTATATGGACAGCTGGGAACGTGAGACCATCTATGCCGATAGTAATTTTCGTTGTTCAAACATCAAATTCTATAAGAGGTATATCGATGACTTGATCCTCATTTGGGACGGAGGGGTGGAGAATTTGGAAGATTTTGTTTCGGAGATCCAAAATAATTCTTTTAATCTCAAGTTTACTTCAAAACAACACCCTGTAGTTATCGATTACCTAGATGTTCTATTAAGTATTGATGATAAGGGCATTCTCAATACCAAAACATTTTTCAAGGAAACGGACGCAAACAGTTTCATACCGGCAGACAGTTGCCATCTGTCTAGATGGAAAACCTCGGTACCTTATTCACAGTTTGTGAGAGTCCGGAAAAACTGTAGCCGTTTAGAAGAATACTGGAAACAGTCTTCCGTCTTGGTTGAACAATTCATTGATAGGGGTTATAATGAGACTCACTTAAAAAGTGACCAGATCCGTGCATCCAAAATTGATAGGAATAGCCTATTAGAAGCTAAAACAAACAAGAATGAAAAACGCCCCACTGAAAGACCTTTCATCACGCAGTATAACCAAGAGAGTACTAAGATCAAGTACATCATGAACCGACATTGGCATCTTCTTCTAAAAGATCCATTATTGGGTCCACATTTATCCACCAGACCCAATATAATTTTTAGGAAATCTAGGAACCTTAAGAGCATACTGGCTCCCAGTCAACTACAGAAAGGCAGAGTCAAAGATGAGATCCCGGTTGAACATCCAGTAATGAAGAGATCAGGGCTTTTTCCGTGTAACAAATGTAAATGTTGTCGCTTCATAGACAAGAAAGGTTTCTGTTGGAGAGATGACAGCAAACGTATCTTCAAGTTGAGGACCATAGTTACCTGCAATACCAACTATGTTGTTTACAAAATTGACTGTAGTTGCAAACTCTCTTATATAGGTAAAACTAAAAGATGTCTTAAGATTAGAATACAGGAGCATTTACGAAATATTACTAATAAGGTTCAAAATCATAGCCTACCACGACATTTCCAGGAGAAACATAATTCTGAAGTTTCAGGTCTTTCATTCACGGTCGTTGAACACATTTTGTTAGATAAGAGAGGAGGTGATAGGGATAGACGGTTAGCCCAGCGTGAATCCTTTTGGATTTATACATTGAATACCCTTATCCCTTTTGGCCTAAATGAAAGTATAGATATGGTGGCATTCTTGTAGGGGTTCATGTATAGATTTTATACTTTTCATATTTTATACTTTTTGTAATAAGTACCCATTTAATTATTTCTGAATACCAAGATACCATTTAATTAATGTCACCTTGTAAAAATGGAGCCAATTTTTGGGGATGGTGCTTTAACACGCTGATAGGTAGTTCTTATTAGATAGGATATTATTAAGTATAATATTATTCATTGAGTAATATTTTCCATTCATCACTATTAGAGTTATTGGGGTTTTTGGGATATAATAGTGGGTGTAGTTTAATAGTTTAATAATTATGGGCTGTGTCTATGATTATATTTATTATATTTAATAAATAACTATACATTTTACACTTTAATAATATATGTTTATTAACACACTAATGATGTTATGTATACACTGATAATTAGTTATATTATATATAACATTGTATAATAGTCCTTGACGAGTATCAACCACATTAGTTATAACCTCAGCGGTCTCCTAGGTTACAGAGGGGAACGCGTCTATTGGCCGTCCGGATCACATGTCCACTAGTCACGAGGTATGATCACGTGACATAAAACGTCATCACGGCCCGGTGGAACGCAAAGTCAAGGACCGCTGGAACGCAGGAAGCTTTGCTCTCCGGCGCGATCTCCTAGGTTACAGAGGGGAACGCGTCTATTGGCCGTCCGGATCACATGTCCATTAGTCACGAGGTATGATCACGTGACGTGAAATGTCATCACGGCCCGGTGGAACGCAAAGTCGCAGACCACTGGAACGCAGGAAGCTCTGCTCTCCGGCGCGATCAGGACACTTTTGGCCCTGTGGAGCACTTATTGAGGCGACGCAGGAGCATAAGTGCTCTTGTTCCAGCGCCGCGGGATTAGGTATATCAAGGGATACGGGTGGCTAAATCAGCGTTCGAATTCTACTGTGGTGTCCTTGGTTTGCACTCTGATTAGGTTTATTCATATAGTATCTCCTATCACTCACTTAGTTTAATAGTGTGCACATTGAAAGAGGTTATATATATCATTTATATCATAGGTCCTATAGTGGTTCTATTGATGAACATTGCTGTCAATCATGAAACACCTAGTCCCGGTCCAAATAGATGCATTATGGGACACATTCATCAATTAAGGATATTTATGTTTAAATCTATATAAGATATAAGGATATTTGTTAAGTACTGACCCCTAAATAAACTGGTTAATGTATGTTGGGTATATAGAATTAATTATGCCATAAATGAAGGTATTTTTTAAGTTTTATTTGACTTCCAATCACTGCACTAATGGGAAGTGATGTCATCACCTTCCCCCTATTTAAGGGTAACAATTAGAACACAGTTTCATTCCACTGGAACTGAGCTGAACACTGCTGATCTGCTGGAGGGTAAGGACTTCTTTATGTGATACTATGTAGGCATCACCCTAAAATATGGCTCCATTTACTATTTTGATTGGTCTGTAATTATTCCTACATTTTTTATGGTATTATGTTACTGTGAATTAGAATTCATATAGACAATGAGGGAAGTTAATTATAATACCAGTACTATATATATAAATAAATAAATAAAACTGTTTGAGTCTAAAGGTGCATACACACGGAGAGATTTTGGCTATGAGAGATTTTGACTAACTTTTCCCTTGAACTGGCAGTAGGAGATTTTGACTAACTTTACCAGAGATTTTGTCTAACTATGCAAGAGATTTTGGCTATGGGAGATTTTGACTATCTCATTTAAATAAGGGGATGAGTGTCATATATAGGACGATTTTACAGGGTGGCTGGTATTTAAATAGCTGAAAGTTAAAAAAAAAATTTGCGTGGGGTCCCCCCTCCTATGTAAAACCAGCCTCGGGCTCTTTGAGCCAGTCCTGGTTGTTAAAATACAGAGGAAAAAATGAGTAGGGTTCCCCCATATTTAGACAACCAGCACCGGGCTCTGCGTCCGGTCCTGGTTTAAAAAATACGGGGGACAAAAGACATAGGGGTCCCCCGTATTTTCCAAACCAGCACCGGGCTCCACTAGCCAGGGAGATAATGCCACAGCCGGGGGACACGTTTATATTGGTCCCTGCGGCCGTGCCATTACCCCCCCAACTAGTCACCCCTGGCCGGGGTACACTGGAGGAGTGAGGACCCCTTAAATCAAGGAGTCCCCCCCCTCCAGCCACCCAAGGGCCAGGGGTGAAGCCCGAGGCTGTCCCCCCCATCCGTGGCCCGGTGGATGGGAGGCTGATAGCCTTTCAATAGTAATATTGTTCTTTACAGGAGGCCTACAGGTCCCAGCAAGCCTGCCCCAGCATGTTGGCACTTGGAGAACCACAAGTGCCAGCATGCCCGGACATAAAGGGCCCGCTGGAACCTGTAGTCCACCTGTAAAGAAAATATAAAAAAAAAAACACAACACATTCTTTTAAAAATCCTTTATTAAACTGGGTCTTCACCTGGGGGCGGCAGCCTTTAAGCTCTTTTGCATGGCCGCCGCCTTCCCAGGGCTTCCGGCGTCTTCACCTGGGGGGGCGCCACCTCCCCAGGGCTTCTGTGGTCTTGCTCCGGCATCTTCACCTGGTGGGCGGCGGCTGCTAAGCTCTTTTGCATAGCCGCCGCCCATCCAGGACTTCCACGGCGTCTTCAGGAGCTCTTCTCCGCTCCTCCTCCGCCGTCGGACTGACAGCCGCTGCCTCGCGCTGACTTATATAAGTCAGCGGGAGGGGGCGGGGCGATGACGCGGCGAGCCGTGATTGGCTCGCGGCGGCCATCTTGAATTTCAAAAATGACGCTGAGGCGCCATTTTTGAAACTGGTACCGCTCCGCTGCCAAACTCTGCAATAGAAAGGTAAATTTCCCCCGCCCGCACCGCTGCCGCAACCCGCCGCCGCCCGCACCGCCGCCGCCCGCACCGCCCACACCGCAACCCGCCGCCGCAACCCGCCGTCGCCCACACCGCCACCGCAACCCGCCGCCGCCCGCACCACCGCCGCCTGCACATCGCTATCGCTGGGCAAAATCGCTGGCCTCTTAAAGTGTTAGCGATTTTGCCTAACTTTTGCAGCGACATAGTCAAAATTGACTTGCCTGCACTGACTATTTTTCCCAGCGATAGCGACCTAGCGGGGACGCGCATCGCTATCGCTGGCTGTGTACACACGGAGCGATCTGCACTAACTTTCTGAGCGATTTTGACTATATAGTCAAAATCGCTCAGTTATATCGCTCCGTGTGTATGCACCTTAAGATTTGGGTTGAGGCGGTATAGATTGGTAGATATTCCCTATCAAAATTCTGCATTTTTAATGTCCTAGAGAATATAAATATACTTGGTAAGCCTCTTGAATTTATGTAGACCAGTGAGGTTATCTCTCTAATTGGCTAATATCAATAATTTTATCAGGTCACACATCTATATGAACCCTTGTTAGACCTATGTATTTGAACTTGTCAGTCAAGCATTTGAAATAAAAGGTATGTGTTCCCATTCACCAGCACACTGATTGATTGATTTATAAATTAGTTATTATGTACATATCATGTGGTTTTAAAGTTACTAAAACTAATATTTCCCTAACTAGGCCCAATCTATTTTTCATCTATATATCCCACTGATGTGTGGGTAGTATTCAAGTATCCTGAACGCCTATTTGTTAATTCATTTGACAGTCTATCAATTTTTATCAAGCATTCGAGGTATGTCATATAAAGTTTCCTTGACATGTTCTGATGTTCTCATTCTTCTTCTTTTTCTTTCTCTTTTTTCTGTGTATAATCATTAACCTTTGTGACTCATTGTCAACTTATTTGAAAGTACTTTACTGTAGTAAATGTTCCCGATTGGTGTAGATTTGCACTTTATTATCCAGCTCTGTTTTTGCATGTTCCTGTACCTTTTTCATCTATTGACATGTTCCCATTTTTTATATCTTTATTTTTGTATTTTTATATATCTATATAATTAGTGGAATATTCTGATAAATTATTTTACGCTTATAGATATACCCCTGATGAAGTCTTTGAGCAAGACGAAACGCGTTGGGTTTTTCTATTTGTCACACCAATCTCCAAACTTGCTATAAGGAGAAGGAGGAGTCTGTAAAAGTTATTCTACTTGTCCTCTGTATAATTGTTCGGTGTCATTTGTTAAGGATGGATACTTAATTCATTGTACCATTGCTTGTGTTTTTATGTTTTAATAAATTTTATATGGAACATGTTAATGTGATTTTTATGCTCTAAAATATTGAGCAAACATATATTAATATACGTCTAGAGATTCCTGCTGAATCCTATTTATTATTGGGAGGAAGTACATCCCAAAGGCGCCTATTCCTCTATTGCTACATATTTCTATTTTTAGTCCCTCCTAACAAGGGACTTAGCGGAATTTGGGCAGCCATATCTTATTCCCCATTTTTCTTGTTGTGTTAAAGCGCAGAGGGAGAGTATTTGTCTTTATATATATATATATATATATATATATATATATATAGCAGTATGGTAGGCCACGGCTGTACCTACCTCTGTGTCGTCAGTGCACTCTTCGTCCATAAGTAATATAATACTATACTATCCATCCATCTACATTGTATACCTGTGGTGGTTTTTTTTTTCTTCATACTAGTTTAGCAGTCTGCTGACAGTGTCCAGAAGGTCCGTTATTATTATTATACAGTATATTATATATATATATATATATATATATATATATATAGCAGTACGGTAGGCCACGGCTGTACCTACCTCTGTGTCGTCAGTGCACTCGTCGTCCATAAGTAATATAATACTATACTATCCATCCATCTACATTGTATACCTGTGGTAGTTTTTTTTTTCTTCATACTAGTTTAGCAGTCTGCTGACAGTGTCCACCAGGCCCATTATTATTATACAGTATATTATATATATATATATAGCAGTACGGTAGGCCACGGCTGTACCTACCTCTGTGTCGTCAGTGCACTCGTCGTCCATAAGTAATATAATACTATACTATCCATCCATCTACATTGTATACCTGTGGTGGCTTTTAGTTGTGCGCATTAAAATATGGAGAACAAAAATGTGGAGGTTAAAAAAATAGGGAAAGATCAAGATCCACTTCCACCTCGTGCTGAAGCTGCTGCCACTAGTCATGGCCGAGACGATGAAATGCCATCAACGTCGTCTGCCAAGGCCGATGCCCAATGTCATAGTACAGAGCATGTAAAACCCAAAACACAAAAGATCAGTAAAATGACCCAAAAATCAAAATTAAAAGCGTCTGAGGAGAAGCGTAAACTTGCCAATATGCCATTTACAATACGGAGTGGCAAGGAACGGCTGAGGCCCTGGCCTATGTTCATGGCTAGTGGTTCAGCTTCACATGAGGATGGAAGCACTCATCCTCTCGCTATAAAAAAGAAAAGACTTAAGCTGGCAAAAGCACAGCAAAGAACTGTGCGTTCTTCGAAATCACAAATCCCCAAGGAGAGTCCAATTGTGTCGGTTGCGATGCCTGACCTTCCCAACACTGGACGGGAAGAGCTTGCGCCTTCCACCATTTGCACGCCCCCTGCAAGTGCTGGAAGGAGCACCCGCAGTCCAGTTCCTGATAGTCAAATTGAAGATGTCAGTGTTGAAGTACACCAGGATGAGGATATGGGTGTTGCTGGCACTGGGGAGGAAATTGACAAGGAGGATTCTGATGGTGAGGTGGTTTGTTTAAGTCAGGCACCCGGGGAGACACCTGTTGTCCGTGGGACGAATATGGCCATTGACATGCCTGGTCAAAATACAAAAAAAATCAGCTCTTCAGTGTGGAATTATTTCAACAGAAATGCGGAGAACTGGTGTCAAGCCGTGTGTTGCCTTTGTCAAGCTGTAATAAGTTGGGGTAAGGACGTTAACCACCTCGGAACATCCTCCCTTATACGTCACCTGCAGCGCATTCATAATAAGTCAGTGACAAGTTCAAAAACTTTGGGCGACAGCGGAAGCAGTCCACTGACCAGTAAATCCCTTCCTCTTGTAACCAAGCTCCCGCAAACCACACCACCAACTCCCTCAGTGTCAATTTCCTCCTTACCCAGGAAAGCCAATAGTCCTGCAGGCCATGTCACTGGCAAGTCTGACGAGTCCTCTCTTGCCTGGGATTCCTCCGATGCATCCTTGAGTGTAACGCCTATTGCTGCTGGCGCTGCTGTTGTTGCTGCTGGGAGTCGATCGTCATCCCAGAGGGGAAGTCGGAAGACCACTTGTACTACTTCCAGTAAGCAATTGACTGTCCAACAGTCCTTTGCGAGGAAGATGAAATATCACAGCAGTCATCCTGTTGCAAAGCGGATAACTCAGGCCTTGACAACTATGTTGGTGTTAGACGTGCGTCCAGTATCCGCCGTTAGTTCACGGGGAACTAGAGAATTGCTTGAGGTAGTGTGCCCCCGTTACCAAATACCATCTAGGTTCCACTTCTCTAGGCAGGCGATACCGAGAATGTACACGGACGTCAGAAAAAGAGTCACCAGTGTCCTAAAAAATGCAGTTGTACCCAATGTCCACTTAACCACGGACATGTGGACAAGTGGAGCAGGGCAGACTCAGGACTATATGACTGTGACAGCCCACTGGGTAGATGTATTGCCTCCCGCTGCAAGAACAGCAGCGGCGGCACCAGTAGCAGCATCTCGCCAACGCCAACTCGTTCCTAGGCAGGCTACGCTTTGTATCACCGCTTTCCAGAATACACACACAGCTGAAAAACTCTTACGGCAACTGAGGAAGATCATCGCAGAATGGCTTACCCCAATTGGACTCTCCTGGGGATTTGTGGCATCGGACAACGCCAGCAATATTGTGCGTGCATTACATCTGGGCAAATTCCAGCACGTCCCATGTTTTGCACATACCTTGAATTTGGTGGTGCAGAATTATTTAAAAAACGACAGGGGCGTGCAAGAGATGCTGTCGGTGGCCAGAAGAATTGCGGGCCACTTTCGGCGTACAGGCACCGCGTACAGAAGACTGGAGCACCACCAAAAACACCTGAACCTGCCCTGCCATCATCTGAAGCAAGAGGTGGTAACGAGGTGGAATTCAACCCTCTATATGCTTCAGAGGATGGAGGAGCAGCAAAAGGCCATTCAAGCCTATACATCTGCCCACGATATAGGCAAAGGAGGTGGAAAGCACCTGTCTCAAGCGCAGTGGAGAATGATTTCAACGTTGTGCAAGGTTCTGCAACCTTTTGAACTTGCCACACGTGAAGTCAGTTCAGACACTGCCAGCCTGAGTCAGGTCATTCCCCTCATCAGGCTTTTGCAGAAGAAGCTGGAGGCATTGAAAGAGGAGCTAAAACAGAGCGATTCCGCTAGGCATGTGGGACTTGTGGATGGAGCCCTTCATTCGCTTAACCAGGATTCACGGGTGGTCAATCTGTTGAAATCAGAGCACTACATTTTGGCCACCGTGCTCGATCCTAGATTTAAAACCTACGTTAGATCTCTCTTTCCGGCAGACACAAGTCTGCAGAGGTTCAAAGACCTGCTGGTGAGAAAATTGTCAAGTCAAGCGGAACGCGACCCGTCAACATCTCCTTCACATTCTCCCGCAACTGGGGGTGCGAGGAAAAGGCTACGAATTCCGAGCCCACCCGCTGGCGGTGATGCAGGGCAGTCTGGAGCGACTGCTGATGCTGACATCTGGTCCGGACTGAAGGACCTGCCAACGATTACTGACATGTCGTCTACTGTCACTGCATATGATTCTCTCACCATTGAAAGAATGGTGTAGGATTATATGAGTGACCGCATCCAAGTAGGCACGTCAGACAGTCCGTACGTATACTGGCAGGAAAAAGAGGCAATTTGGAGGCCCTTGCACAAACTGGCTTTATTCTACCTAAGTTGCCCTCCCTCCAGTGTGTACTCCGAAAGAGTGTTTAGTGCCGCCGCTCACCTTGTCAGCAATCGGCGTACGAGGTTACTTCCAGAAAATGTGGAGAAGATGATGTTCATTAAAATGAATTATAATCAATTCCTCCGTGGAGACATTCACCAGCAGCAATTGCCTCCAGAAAGTACACGGGGACCTGAGATGGTGGATTCCAGTGGGGACGAATTAATAATCTGTGAGGAGGGGGCTGTACACAGTGAAAGGGGTGATGAATCGGACGATGATGATGAGGTGGACATCTTGCCTCTGTAGAGCCAGTTTGTGCAAGGAGAGATTGATTGCTTCTTTTTTGGTGGGGGCCCAAACCAACCAGTCATTTCAGTCACAGTCGTGTGGCAGACCCTGTCGCTGAAATGATGGGTTTGTTAAAGTGTGCATGTCCTGTTTATACAACATAAGGGTGGGTGGGAGGGCCCAAGGACAATTCCATCTTGCACCTCTTTTTTCTTTCATTCTTCATTGCGTCATGTGCTGTTTGGGGAGTATTTTTTTGAAGGGTCATGTGCTGTTTGTGGAGTATTTTTTTGAAGGGCCATCCTGCGTGACACTGCAGTGCCACTCCTAGATGGGCCAGGTGTTTGTGTCGGCCACTAGGGTCGCTTAGCTGAGTCACACAGCTACCTCATTGCGCCTCTTTTTTTCTTAGCGTCATGTGCTGTTTGGGGAGTATTTTTTTGAAGGGCCATCCTGCGTAACACTGCAGTGCCACTCCTAGATGGGCCAGGTGTTTGTGTCGGCCACTTGGGTCGCTGAGCTTAGTCACACAGCTACCTCATTGCGCCTCTTTTTTTCTTTGCGTCATGTGCTGTTTGGGGAGTATTTTTTTGAAGGGCCATCCTGCCTGACATTGCAGTGCCACTCCTAGATGGGCCAGGTGTTTGTGTCGGCCACTAGGGTCGCTTAGCTTAGTCACACAGCTAGTCAGCTACCTCATTGCACCTCTTTTTTTCTTTGCGTCATGTGCTGTTTGGGGAGTATTTTTTTGAAGGGCCATCCTGCGTGACACTGCAGTGCCACTCCTAGATGGGCCAGGTGTTTGTGTCGGCCACTAGGGTCGCTTAGCTTAGTCACACAGCTAGTCAGCTACCTCGTTGCGCCTCTTTTTTTCTTTGCGTCATGTGCTGTTTGGGGAGTATTTTTTTGAAGGGCCATCCTGCGTGACACTGCAGTGCCACTCCTAGATGGGCCAGGTGTTTGTGTCGGCCACTAGGGTCGCTTAGCTTAGTCACACAGCTACCTCATTGCGCCTCTTTTTTTCTTTGCGTCATGTGCTGTTTGGGGAGTATTTTTTTGAAGGGCCATCCTGCGTGACACTGCAGTGCCACTCCTAGATGGGCCAGGTGTTTGTGTCGGCCACTAGGGTCGCTTAGCTTAGTCACACAGCTACCTCATTGCGCCCCTTTTTTTCTTTGCGTCATGTGCTGTTTGGGGAGTATTTTTTTGAAGGGCCATCCTGTCTGACACTGCAGTGCCACTCCTAGATGGGCCAGGTGTTTGTGTCGGCCACTAGGGTCGCTTAGCTTAGTCACACAGCTACCTCATTGCGCCTCTTTTTTTCTTTGCGTCATGTGCTGTTTGGGGAGTATTTTTTTGAAGGGCCATCCTGCGTGACACTGCAGTGCCACTCCTAGATGGGCCAGGTGTTTGTGTCGGCCACTAGGGTCGCTTAGCTTAGTCACACAGCTACCTCATTGCGCCTCTTTTTTTCTTTGCGTCATGTGCTGTTTGGGGAGTATTTTTTTGAAGGGCCATCCTGTCTGACACTGCAGTGCCACTCCTAGATGGGCCAGGTGTTTGTGTCGGCCACTTGTGTCGCTTAGCTTAGCCATCCAGCGACCTCGGTGCAAATTTTAGGACTAAAAATAATATTGTGAGGTGTGAGGTGTTCAGAATAGACTGGAAATGAGTGGAAATTATGGTTATTGAGGTTAATAATACTATGGGATCAAAATGACCCCCAAATTCTATGATTTAAGCAGTTTTTTAGGGTTTTTTGAAAAAAACACCCGAATCCAAAACACACCCGAATCCGACAAAAAAAATTCGGTGAGGTTTTGCCAAAACGCGTTCGAACCCAAAACACGGCCGCGGAACCGAACCCAAAACCAAAACACAAAACCCGAAAAATTTCCGGTGCACATCACTATCTAAAATACTTAAGTGTCTGTAAAAGCACAGGGCTGATGAGGCAGGCGGCTTTACAGAGCCCTGCAGTCCCGGAGATAAGCCCCTCTAGTAGTGAAGATGGTGCCAAAATCTCAGTCAGGGAGTGAGGGACAGTGAAATGCAGCTCCAGGGCGGGAACACCAGCAGTAGATGGCGGCCGAAGCTGGGGGAGGGGCTACAGCTCAGCGCCTTATTCCATATGCTGGTCCTCCCCACCGGGTACTGTGGAGCCTATAACAAACGGATTTTTAGTAAATCCGACCTGTGCTCCCTTGCCCTGGTGGATGTAGTGGGGTCCCTGTGCAGTACAGTGTCCACGGCAGCAGCGCTGTCCATCTCCTGGGACCGCGACCGAATCGCAATTTACCGGAAGGTCCCACATGGGGGGCCCTCTTATCTCCTCCCTGATGTGCAAGCACGCGATCCAGGAGAGCGTCAGCGGTGTGTGTCTGAAGTCCGGTGCGCCTCCGCCGCAAGTACCCGGGAACCAGGCCGCGGGAGTATTTAGCGCTGCTGGGGAGGTGATGGAGCCGCAGCACAGAATGTCAGACTGACATAAATAGTGCTGCGGCCCTTGAAGTCTTAAAAAAAAAACTATTTTCAGGGCTGCCTAGCGCAGCCCCACCTGTTAGCTGCCTGCACTGCGGGCACCAACTTACAAACTGAGCTCCAGTGCTTATAGAGGAGCCGGTGCAATGCATCCTGGGAAGAGTCAAAGCTTTAGCCTGTTGGTACCTCGGATCAAGATCCAACTCTACACCCCGATGTCATCCCCTGTGTAATACCAGTGTACTCCGCTGCAGAAAGACGTATTTATTGATCTTCCTATAGTTTGTTTGTATTGTATATATATATTTTTTTTTTATATTTTATATGTTTATGCTTGAATGATATTAACTGATTAAATCAAAACACTTTTGGATACTTGTGAGTATTGTGTTGTTTTTTTGTAGCCTCACCAGTGTGTTTCCATTTCACAGACAAATGTTTTGGAAAAGCATGCTCTATAACAGCTGCGGTGGCAAAACATGACTCCACCATTAGGAAATTGGCTTTTTAATTTAGTCTGAAAAATATATTTTTCTGTGTCTCTATGTATTTTGAAAATATGGGGGGAATTCAACTGAGGGGGAATGGATTTTCCCCGTTTAATATGCGCAGCAGCTGCGCTTTATGGCAGCGGGATATCCGTCAAAAGTGTTTGCTACCCCACAGGCAGGGATGCAGTCAATTTACCTACAATCAAAATCCCAACGGTCATAATCACGACAACCATTGACCAATGGTCAAAATCCCGACAAGGTCAAAATCCTGACATGCTCAAAATACCGACATTTAAAATACTGACAAAGTCATAATACCGTCATTTAAAATGTCGACAGGTCAAAAAGTCGACATGAGTTTTTCATGATTTTTTCATTGAATCCGACTTGTTTATACTTTACCATCCCAGTGGACCTGGAGAGGGAATATAAGCGAGGGGATGCGGTACACTTATACGGTGTCCATGTTGACCTATGTCAACATACACACCCAAAAACAATGAAAAACTATTGTCGACTTTTTAACTTGTCGACATTTTAAATGTCGGTATTTTGACCGTGTCGGTATTTTACCTGTCGGTATTTTGACCTTCGGTCAATTGTTGTCGGGATTTTCATTGTCAGGATTTTGATTGTAGGTATTTCGTACTGATCACCACAGGCAAATTTGGCAGGATGAAGGGTGCAAGTCAGACAGTAGTAGCCGCCATTTTACCACAGTGGCAATGGCAATTTGCACCCTTTGCCCTCATACGAATTCCCCAGTATGTGTCATGTTTTTATCAGTAATATATAATTTAATAATGCATTGCCCTATAGGCAGTATTGTGCAAAAGTATTATTATTATTATTATTATTATTATTATTATTATTTTCTTTCCTTTTTCATTTGGCAGTCAAAAAATAATTGACATGGCTTGCACTGACTTGTTAACTAAAGAATAGATTCTTATCAGAGAGCCATTTCACATCTATCATGCTGAAATCACAACGACTGCCAATGTTGTTTATTATGAGTCTTTTTAAGGGAGCACACACTAGGTGATGTACCCAGGGGCTAAATATACTTTTTAGAGACCGCAAACTTTTTTTTATATTGTCATTTATTTGTGAGAAGCCACATTGTTATTCAGTGGCCAAGAGAGGAGAAAACTGTACATATATAAAACAGGAACGTACTATGAAGAATAAATATATGGTAGAGAAGGCCGTGCTAATGAGAGCATGACAAAAAGATGGGAAGAGGGTAGAACTGAGACAAGAGGAGGTACTGTATGAGTAGCGCATATGTGCGTTCTAATCAAATGTTATGGATTTCAAAGTGCACTTGAAGATTTAAAGGCATGGGGTGGGGGAACAGTGGCGGATTTTACCTATGGGCTGCAGGTAAAATCAGCCCACAGGTAAAATCTCAGCATCAGTCAGCCCTTCTCAGTGTCAGTGAAACCAGATGCAGTCCGTGGGGTAAATTTACTAAGGTGGGAGATTTTTAGAACTGGTGATGTTGCCCATAGCAACCAATCAGATTATAGCTATTATCTGCTAGAAGCAGCTAGATAAATGGTAAATAGAATCTGATTGGTTGCCATGGGCAACATCGCCAGTTCTAAAAATCTCCCACCTTAGTAAAGTTACCCCCGTGACTGCACTGGCTTCACTGTGACTGACAGTGACTTCCTATTTGAAAGTCCTACCTGCCAATCACAGAGACACTATGCAGTCCCTTTCTCCGGGACTGGGCTGCGATAGGCAGAGAGCTGGCTCTCTGTATGATGCCACTTTCTGCCTTTCACACAGACCAATACGGCTTCTATGGCCTGCAGGCGGTACAGTCCATAGAAGCCAGGGGTTTGTGTATGCGCAGTTACACCACAGCATCTGAGGCTAACCACGCGCTGGTCTCTGCACCTGCCAAATCCAATGCGCAGGTGCCAGGATCTGGGGCTCCATGTCTCCTCTCCTCTCTGGGCTAGGGGTAACGGCAGACCCCCTACTTAAAGTAATTAGGAGCAGCTGCGGGGGGGGGGGGGGGGGAGAGTATGGTTGGACATGATAGAGCATTGGTTAAGTAAGTAAGTTTAGAGTTTGAGAATAAGAGGTGGTTGAGTGCCAGTGTACATACTGTGTTTTGACTGGACAACTGAACTGTAATTAAGAAACAGGGCCCTTTGGTAAACTGGTATAGAATTGGTGAATTGCAGGCGACATGCCAAGCCAGGGAGCACTGTGGTAGATGATGAAGAGAACTGCCATGTAGCAGAGTCTGAAGGTAGATCAGATGTGTCATCTGACGAGTTAGTGAAGTAGTACAACAGAGCCCATGCACAATCCAGGATGGATCCTGGAACTGGTACAGAATGATGCACAGTGCAGAGTGGATGTAGACACTTGCAGGACAGACGCACCGCTCAATATAGTAACAGAATATTGCTGAGTGGGTGCACCACACTTTGCTTACTGAATGAAGTGTACAGAATAAAATGGATACTGATGCTTGCTGGATGAAGTGCACAGCTTAGAATGGATGCTGGTACTTGCTGGATGAAGTGCACAGCGTAGAATGGATACTGGTATGCTGGATGAAGTGCACAGCATTGAATGGGTACTAGTATTTGCTGGGTGAAGTGTACAGTATAGTATGGATTCTGGTTCTTGCTGGATTATGTGCACAGTGTAGAATTGATGCTTGCATTAGCAGACAGGAACGTATTGCCTAGAACTGGAACACACCAAAGAATAGAGGCCTGATTTCAGTAGCAGGCCACAGGAGTAAAGTTGTTCTGGCACTGGACTGATCACTGGAACAGCCATAAATTGGGCACCCAATCCCCTAGTAGGCTTACTGGGTCAGCTGGTCCTACAGCAACCTATGGTTAGTGGTCAGAAAGTCAATTGATAGGAATCAAGATGGCAGTGCCTATGGGTTGTCATTGTAGGAGATGATCCTGGAGAAATGCCAACCACCTGACGTATTGGCAGGTAACAGACTCAGGAACGTCTTCGGTGGCCCATGGGAGCCCCTAAGGCCAGGAAGTGCTAGTGCTGTGTCAGGTAACATGGCATCGATGTGTGACAGGGTGACTGTCTGTTATTACGCAGTTATTAGTCAGTCTTGTTTTATTACTATTTAGAAACTTAGAAACCGTGGCCACGCAGCCCAGCGTCGTGGTTGCTTCAAAACCGTCAGGGCTGCTGGGTAGAAGTGCTCCGACGTCCCGGTTGCCTAGGAACCACCAGGACCCGGCAGGGAGATGAGCCACGGTGGCAACTCTTAACAGCACCTGGGCAAAACCATCCTGGACTATAGATGGAGCAGATGTAAAATGTGCAGAAAGATTTGGATTTGGGTGGGGTGTGTCCAAACTGATATCTAAATTACAGTGTAGAAAATAAAGCTGTATAACATTTGTGGACTACATGCAGAAGCAGCCAGTATTTACCCTGCACATAAATAATATAAATGTATTTGCTCCCATTGCATTGCAAAATGGCTTGTTCCAGATACAAAGTTACTAGCTTTTTTGCTTTACTCCCGAATCAGACCCCATAAGTGCTTGGAAGCAAAATGATTGCAAAAGGATCTATAATATATAATAGAAATATAGGGGGTGATTCAGACCTAATCGCTGGGCTGCTAATTTTGCTGTCCTGCGTTCACATATTTGCCGCCTCCAGGGGAGTGTAAATTCGCTGTGCAAGTGTGCGATCCTTTGTGTACGCTGAGCTGATAAAATCCACTTTGTGCAGTCTCTGCGCAGCCCAGGACTTACTCATACAGAGCGATCACAACAGGCTGATCAGGGCCGGAGCTGACGTCAGACACCCTCCCTGAAAACACTTTGGCACACCTGTGTTTTTACGGACACTCCCAATAATCGGTCAGTTACCACCCACAAACGACTTCCTCCTGTCAATCACCTTACGATCGGATTTTTGCACCATCCCGGCGCTGACTGACGATGCCCTTTGTTGCTGTCTGATGCGCGTGCGCATTGCGGTGCATATGCATGCGCAGTTAGTATCTGACCGCCCGTTGTGTGAAAACGTACAGCAGCGATCAGGTCTGAATCACCCCCAGAGTTTAGATGATTTGATTTAGACATTAGAAACAAATAATACAAATAATTGATTGCTTCTTTTCTGATTTGCATTCATAGAACCTAATGTGCACTTTCTTACTAAGGTAGATGAGATCATCCAAAGGAGACGGTAGTACCCAGGTAGCCGGTTCATCTTTGATGTGGTCTGAGAGGCCTTTCCAAAAAGTCCTCAATAATTCCAGAAGAACCACAGCAAAAACACTAAGATCACCCAAATTGGACAAAGTGTTCAGTAGGATGTCCAACTAAATGCAAACACTTCATTAGTAGACTATGACTACAGATTAGGGTTAGGCACTAGGGGGAGGTTTGGAGTTAGGATTAAAATAATTTAAAAAAAACACACGACTGTATCAACCTTTTCAATGTTGAACATTTGCATGTTGACCTTTTGACCCAGTCAACCTAAGTCAATGTTGACCATGTTACTGTCAACGTTTTGGCCCTGTCGATCATCTGGTGTTGACCTATTGACTATCCATATACTGTTGATGTTTTAATCTACACCTGTAGTAATCTATATCTGCAAGCATCACAATAGTGACCCTCAATACCAGCACTATACTGGATACTCTCCACAGTACCCTCTCTTAATTATATATTTACAAGCTTCTATTGGTAATAAGTGACAGTAGTACCGTGTATTGTCAGATCTCTACTTGTACATGTGCCAACATCGATAAAAAATTTGGCTTCACTTTTGAGGAGAAACGCCATTAAACCTCCAAGTTTCTTACATTCAGTCTCCAACCATACACAACCCTCGGGTCTTGCTCCGAGTCCAGAAAACCCACAGATCCTAGCAGTGGCCATGTGTGTTCAGGTGTAGTGGCTGGTTAAGATTACCATTGACGCTGAGCAGCTGAGCGTCAATGGTAATCTGGCTATAATGAATCCATAAATTATTTCATGGATCATTACTCCAATATAAAAAATTCTATATATTATATACTCTAGACCACTTATGAGAATAATTTTTGAATACAAATCAAAGCTCCCTTTAAATATATTAATATTTACAGTAAGCGTCTTGTAGCTACAGACCATATGTACAAACCCATGAGAACCACCACCCAGAACTACATAAAAACAAGGTTACTATAAGAAAATAAACTTTATGGATCAACTTTTTAAGAGGGAAGGTACTAGGCAAACCATTTCAACAGGGTCATAGATGCTGTTCCAAACTACAATGTGTGCAAGTCTTTCTTTTATGCTTCTTCATGGTGGGGTAATTAGCAATTAATGATATATTTTGCCTTTCGGCTGTTCAGAATTTTCATTTTCCAACAGTATCAAGCAAGAGACATATAATTAACTTATAAAATGAACAAACAGAAACTTAAAACATACAAGCAAGTAACTAGTAGAGATTAGTGAGGAGCGGGTTCGGTTTCTCAGAATCCAAACCCCCCCGAACTTCACCCATTTCACACGGTTCCGAGGCAGACTCGGATCCTCCCGCCTTGCTTGGTTAACCCGAACGTTCCCGAACGTCATTATCCCGCTGTCGGAGTCTCGCAAGATTCGTATTCTATATAAGGAGCCGCTCATCGCCGCCATTTTCACTCGTGCATTGGAGATGATAGGGAGAGGACGTGCAGCGTTCTCTCAGTTTCTATGTTCAGTGTGCTGCAAATATCTGTGCTCAGTGTGCTGCAAATATCTGTGCTCAGTGTGCTTGTAAATATCTGTGCTCAGTGTGCTGAAAATATCTACGTTCTCTCTCTGAAAAACGCTCCATATCTGTGCTGCATTGTAGTATAGGAGGACAGTGCAGAATTTTGCTGACCAGTGACCACCAGTATTATATAGCAGTACGGTACAGTAGTCCACTGCTCTACCTACCTCTGTGTCGTCAAGTATACTATCCATCCATACCTGTGGTGCATTTTAGTTGTGCGCAGTATTATATAGTAGGAGGGCAGTGCAGAATTTTGCTGACCACCAGTATATAATATATAGCAGCACAGTGCAGTAGGCCACTGCTCTACCTACCTCTGTGTCATCAAGTATACTATCCATCCATACCTGTGGTGCATTTTAGTTGTGCGCAGTATTATATAGTAGGAGGACAGTGCAGAATTTTGCTGACCACCAGTATATAATATATAGCAGTACGGTACAGTAGTCCACTGCTCTACCTACCTCTGTGTCGTCAAGTATACTATCCATCCATACCTGTGGTGCATTTTAGTTGTGCGCAGTATTATATAGTAGGAGGACAGTGCAGAATTTTGCTGACCACCAGTATATAATATATAGCAGTACGGTACAGTAGTCCACTGCTCTACCTACCTCTGTGTCGTCAAGTATACTATCCATCCATACCTGTGGTGCATTTTAGTTGTGCGCAGTATTATATAGTAGGAGGACATTGCAGAATTTTGCTGACCACCAGTATATAATATATAGCAGTACGGTACAGTAGTCCACTGCTCTACCTACCTCTGTGTCGTCAAGTATACTATCCATCCATACCTGTGGTGCATTTTAGTTGTGCGCAGTATTATATAGTAGGAGGACAGTGCAGAATTTTGCTGACCACCAGTATATAATATATAGCAGTACAGTACAGTAGGCCACTGCTCTACCTACCTCTGTGTCGTCAAGTATACTATCCATCCATACCTGTAGTGCATTTTAGTTGTGCGCGGTATTATATAGTAGGAGGACAATGCAGAATTTTGCTGACCACCAGTATATAATATATAGCAGTACGGTACAGTAGGCCACTGCTCTACCTACCTCTGTGTCGTCAAGTATACTATCCATCCATACCTGTGGTGCATTTTAGTTGTGCACAGTATATATAGTAGGAGGACAGTGCAGAATTTTGCTGACCACCAGTATATAATATATAGCAGTACGGTACAGTAGGCCACTGCTCTACCTACTTCTGTGTCGTCAAGTATACTACCCATCCATACCTGTGGTGCATTTTAGTTGTGCGCAGTATTATATAGTAGGAGGACAATGCAGAATTTTGTTGACCACCAGTTTATAATATATAGCAGTACGGTACAGTAGTCCACTGCTCTACCTACCTCTGTGTCGTCAAGTATACTATCCATCCATACCTGTGGATGAGGATATGGGAGTTGCTAGCGCTGAGGAGGAAATTGACAAGGAGGATTCTGATGGTGAGGTGGTTTGTTTAAGTCAGGCACCCGGGGAGACACCTGTTGTCCGTGGGACGAATATGGCCATTTACATGCCTGGTCAAATTACAAAAAAAATCACCTCGTCGGTGTGGAATTATTTTAACAGAAATGCGGACATTTGTCAAGCCGTGTGTTGCCTTTGTCAAGCTGTAATAAGTAGGGGTAAGGACGTTAACCACCTAGAAACATCCTCCCTTATACGTCACCTGGAGCGCATTCATCAGAAGTCATTGACAAGTTCAAAAACTTTGGGTGACAGCGGAAGCAGTCCACTGACAACTAAATCCTTTCCTCTTGTAACCAAGCTCCTGCAAACCACACCACCAACTCCCTCAGTGTCAATTTCCTCCTTAGACAGGAAAGCCAATAGTCCTGCAGGCCATGTCACTGTCAAGTCTGACGAGTCCTCTCCTGCCTGGGATTCCTCCGATGCATCCTTGAGTGTAATGCCTACTGCTGCTGGCGCTGCTGTTGTTGCTGCTGGGAGTCGATCATCATCCCAGAGGGGAAGTCAGAAGACCACTTGTACTACTTCCAGTAAGCTATTGACTGTCCAACAGTCTTTTGCGAGGAAGATGAAATATCACAGCAGTCATCCTGCTGCAAAGCAGTTAACTCAGGCCTTGGCAGCCTGGGTGGTGTTAAACGTGTGTCCGGTATCCACCGTTAATTCACAGGGAATTGGAGAATTTATTGAGTTAGTGTGTCCCCGGTACTAAATACCATCTAGGTTCCACTTCTCTAGGCAGGCGATACCGAGAATGTACACAGATGTCAGAAAAAGACTCACCAGTGTCCTAAAAAATGCAGTTGTACCCAATGTCCACTTAACCACGGACATGTGGACAAGTGGAGCAGGGCAGACTCAGGGCTATATGACTGTGACAGCCCACTGCTTTGTATCACTGCTTTCCATAAGAGGCACACAGCTGACAACCTCTTACGGAAACTGAGGAACATCATCGCAGAATGGCTTACCCCAATTGGACTCTCCTGGGGATTTGTGACATCGGACAACGCCACCAATATTGTGCGTGCATTACATGTGGGCAAATTCCAGCACGTCCCATGTTTTGCACATACATTGAATTTGGTGGTGCAGAATTATTTAAAAAACGTCAGGGGCATGCAATAGATGCTGTCGGTGGCCCGAGGAATTGCGGGCCACTTTCGGCATTCAGCCACCGCGTGCCGAAGACTGGAGCACCAGCAAACACTCCTGAACCTGCCCCGCCATCATCTGAAGCAAGAGGTGGTAACGAGGTGGAATTCAACCCTCTATATGCTTCAGAGGATGGAGGAGCAGCAGAAGGTTATTCAAGCCTATACAGCTACCTACGATATAGGCAAAGGAGGGGGAATGCACCTGACTCAAGCGCAGTGAAGAATGATTTCAACGTTGTGCAAGGTTCTGCAACCCTTTGAACTTGCCACACGTGAAGTCAGTTCAGACACTGCCAGCCTGAGTCAGGTCATTCCCCTCATCAGGCTTTTGCAGAAGAAGCTGGAGAGATTGAAGGTAGAGCTAAAACAGAGCGATTTCGCTAGGCATGTGGGACTTGTGGATGGAGCCCTTAATTCGCTTAACCAGGATTCACGGGTGGTCAATTTGTTGAAATCAGAGCACTACATTTTGGCCACCGTGCTCGATCCTAGGTTTAAAGCCTACGTTGTATCTCTCTTTCCGGCAGACACAAGTCTGCAGAGGTGCAAAGACCTGCTGGTGAGACACTTGTCAAGTCAAGCGGAACATGACCCGTCAACAGCTCCTCCTTCACATTCTCCCGCAACCGGGGCTGCGAGGAAAAGGCTAAGAATTTCGAGCCCACCCGCTGGCGGTGATGCAGGGCAGTCTGGAGCGAGTGCTGACATCTGGTCTGGACTGAAGGACCTGCCAACGATTACTGACATGTCGTCTACTGTCACTGCATATGATTCTGTCACCATTGAAAGAATGGTGGAGGATTATATGACTGACCGCATCCAAGTAGGCACGTCAGACAGTCCATACGTATACTGGCAGGAAAAAGAGGCAATGTGGAGGCCCTTGCACAAACTGGCTTTATTTTACCTAAGTTGCCCCCCCTCCAGTGTGTACTCCGAAAGAGTGTCTAGTGCAGCCGCTCACCTTGTCAGCAATCGATGTACGAGTTTACTTCCAGAAATGTGGAGAAGATGATGTTCATCAAAATGAATTATAATCAATTCATCCGTCGAGACATTCACCAGCAATTGCCTCCAGAAAGTACACGGGGACCTGAGATGGTGGATTCCAGTGGGGACGAATTAATAATCTGTGAGGAGGGGGATGTACACAGTGAAAGGGGTGAGAAATCGGAGGGTGAGGAGGAGGTAGACATCTTGCCTCTGTAGAGCCAGTTTGTGCAAGGAGAGATTGATTGCTTCTTTTTTGGTGGGGGCCCAAACCAACCAGTCATTTCAGTCACAGTCATGTGGCAGACCCTGTCGCTGAAATTATGGGTTTGTTAAAGTGTGCATGTCCTGTTTATACAACATATGGGTGGGTGGGAGGGCCCAAGGACAATTCCATCTTGCACCTCTTTTTTCTTTCATTTATCTTTGCATCACGTGCTGTTTGGGGACAATTTTTTGAAGTGCCATCCTGTCTGACACTGCAGTGCCACTCCTAGATGGGCCAGGTGTTTGTGTCAGCCACTTGGATCGCTTAGCTTAGCCATCCAGCGACCTTGGTGCACCTCTTTTTTTCTTTGCATCATGTGCTGTTTGGGGACTATTTTTTAAATCGGCCATCCTGTCTGACACTGCAGTGCCACTCCTAGATGGGCCAGGTGTTTGTGTCGGCCACTTGGGTCGCTTAGCTTAGCCATCCAGCGACCTTGGTGCACCTGTTTTTTTCTTTGCATCATGTGCTGTTTGGGGACTATTTTTTAAATCGGCCATCCTGTCTGACACTGCAGTGCCACTCCTAGATGGGCCAGGTGTTTGTGTCGGCCACTTGGGTCGCTTAGCTTAGTCATCCAGCGACCTCGGTGCAAATTTTAGGACTAAAAATAATATTGTGAGGTGTTCAGAATAGACTGGAAATTAGTGGAAATTATGGTTATTGAGGTTAATCATACTACGTTTATTTTCTTGCTTTTTACATAAAAATATCGAGATCAAATCATCACAATTGAATCTCCTGACGATTAAGAAACTGAAGAAACAACACATCTACAACTGATAAGGGACGTATATGTTATATGTGTTCTGTTATTCATTAGGGCACTTATACTGGAAGAGTTTGTCTTCTTTTTTTGCAATTTCTGTTTCAGTGGGGTGTGGTGACAACCTGTTAGACAATCATTGCCGGTTAAAGTTGCCTTGCGCACATTTTGAGTTCCCCATTCTCCTGCTGCCATTGTCACCCTCCCCGCTTCACCAATATTGATCCAGAAGGGGGTAAAAAGATGACTACCCAGACAGAGTTATGGAGCCTGAGCAACATTGCTTACAGCCTCAGTTTAGGGCTCCAGTACTACTCAGTTTGCAGATCTGACTCAGATGCATTTAGTTTTCACTGAAGTTATCTCTAAAGTTCCGCTGGTTCCAGCCTGGTCAGGTTAATCGTCAAGTACAGCTAAGCCTATTGTTCCACCAGTTCCAGCCCGGTCCAGTTAATCTTCAAGTCCAGCATGGCCTATTGTTCCATCAGTTCCAGCCTGGTCCAGTTAATCATCAAGTCAAGGCTTTGCTCAGACCATAGCTCTGGTTATCCGGTGCAATCCGAATCCGTCTAACCACAATTCCAGTTATCCCTTCTACTGCTCAGTATACTATTCATCATCATCATCATCATCATCATCATCATCATCATCTATGAGGAAGACATATCTGTTCACCTCAATTCTTGCACTCTAATCCCACTACTCCATTTTCAAGCAAGTTTGGGCAAGAGTTACAGCCAGGCACTTCTCTGAGTGTCAGCAAGCCTATTGTGACAATAAGGTATCTCTAGATACTTGATAAACTATTGCTTCTCAATTACCTTCTGTCACAACTGAGGGCTGGTGCTGACCAGGGGGAAGCCTCAGTTGTAGGGGCTGAGGTATGTATGTGTACCTGGGAGGCAGTACAGGGTTCTTGGACATGCAAGGAACCTTTAGAACAAATGCCCGAAGGCGTGACCACGACAACAAGGGAAAGTTCAAAGGTTTTATTAAACACAGTTCAGAGGAATACTGATGACTTGGTACTGGTAATAGGAAACACAGTTCAGAGAAATACTTGGGATCGATGACGGAACACCGATGGTGACTTGGAATCGATGACGGAACACCGATGGTCACTTTGGGATCGTTGGTAAGCTTTGAGTGAAGCTGGGGTTCGCAGATAGAAATGCACTATTGTACTTAGAAGCACAGGTGAAGCATGAAGTGATGCTGGGGATCGCTGGAGAATGGCTGCTGGGAAGCCGGAGTTCAGACACTGGTGAATCAGGGTAGACTGTAGAGGGTTAATCACTGGAGTGTCGGGTTACACTGCAGAGTATAATCACCAGGGAGTCAGGCTGTACTGCAGAGAAAGTCCATGGGAGAACTGCACACTGGAATCACTGAAGACAATTGAAGCACTGACATCTTTCCACCCCAGGAACAGGATATTTATACCTGCTGGGAAGCAGGGATTGGCTGGCTGATTAACCAGAGACCAGAGTGCAGCTGCTGTGTAATCAGGCTGAGAGCAGAGAGCAGCTGATAGGCTGAAAGGTAACATGTGATTAGGAAAACATGGCTGCGCCCATGGTAGCTTTTGGAGGGAAAGATTGTTTGTAACTTGAATGTGAGCTTTAACCATGAAGCTGCCAGAATCACAGTAAAGAGATTTGAGACAATGAGATGCAGCGTGCTGCACACAGACAGTGCAGATGGAATCCAGGCTTGGAACACTGGGACAGTCTCAGGAGGCATTTGGAAGGTAAATACTGATAAGGAATTACCTAGATCATGACAGCTTCATGTTGTCTATTTCTAGCATGGTCTCCTTGTGATCTGTGATAGTCCAATAATTGTGGGCACAGGCAGTTTTTCATCAAACCTGTCTGCCTTCATTGACCTCCTCTTGCAAAAAAGGACTTGGAGGATACAATTAAGATATTACTGTCACAACTGAGGGCCTGAGCTGACGGAAGGCAGCCTCAGTTGTAGGGGCTGAGATGTACCGGAACCTGGGAGGTTGTATCAGACCCCTGGACATGTAAGTAACATGAAGAGAAACCGCCCGAAGGCGTGACCACGACAACTTGAGTAAAAGTCAATGATATTTATTTATGACAAACTCCATGCATCACAGTAGCAGTAAAAAGAAACATAAAAATCAGCAGAGAAATAATAATACAGTTCCTGGGTACTACAGGGTGGCAGGGGCCACAGAGCTCTGGTGGTATGAGACAGTTCTTATTATCTGCAAGTTGGAAAGTCCTTACCAGGCTCAACTGTAGCAATGAGGAAAGCCCAGGTTCGTACCAGCTGGTGTTCCAGGGAAAGCTGGACTGCTGTAGATAAAATGCTGCTGTGGGTACTGGGTAGAACCAGACAGGTGTTGGCACGGAGTGGATACTGGCTGGAACCAGTTAAATAATAAATAAAGCTTGAGAGCGATGCAATATAGATGAAATGTAGAATTTGAGAGCGGAGAAATAATAATACCGGTGGAGAGTGGTAAACTGCAGAAAGGACACCGGCCCTTTAAGAGAAGCTGTACACTGCTGGAAGCTGATCTGGAAGCAGGTGATGTTGTAGCTGGAAACAGGTGAGTCCAGAATGGATCGGAGAGTCAGGCTACACCGCAGATGGAATGCTGGTGCGGGTCTCTATAGCAGAAGTCTGGAGACAGGAGCTGGAACCTGGAAGACAATCACAGGAGAGAGACAAACTGGAACTAGGTTTGACAACCAAAGCACTGACGCCTTCCTTGCTCAGGCACAACCTATTTATACCTGCAGCAAGGAAGGCATTGGCTAGGCAATTATGCAAATTAATAATACTGACAACGGATTGGTAGGAAAGATCAGCTGACAGAATCCAAGATGGCTGCGCCCATGCAGACACTTGGAGGGAAGTTTGGATTGTAATCCATGTGGTCTGGAAAACAGTAATGGCGGCGCCGGCCACCGGAGACAGGAGACGCCAGGCTGACCGATGCACATCCGACCACGCGGACACAGCGGAGGCCGCGGCTGACGTAATCGCCACTCTGAATGCAGAAGCTCAGGGACGGCGGCGGAGGCCGCAGGAGACGCCATGCCAGATGTATAAGGCGTTACTGTGACTGCGTCCAGAGAGACAGGAGAGGATGCGGGAATGTGCACATCAGGATAACAGATGGAATCCGGTCCTGGAGCGCTGAGCCAGCCTTAGGAGGCATCTGATAGGTAAGAAATGGCGTCCAGATACCCGGATCGTGACAGCACCCCCCCCTTTAGGAGTGGCCCCAGGACACTTCTTTGGCTTTTGAGGAAACTTGGAATGGAATCTCCGGACCAAGGCAGGAGCATGGACATCAGAAGCATTGGTCCATGAACGTTCCTCAGGGCCATAACCCTTCCAGTCAATAAGATACTGAAGTTGACCGTAACGGTGACGTGAGTCCAGGATCTTGGCTACTTCATACTCAACGCCTCGTTGAGTTTGGACTTTCGGAGTTGGAGGAAGTGAGGAATGAAACCGATTCAAGATTAGCGGTTTCAACAGGGAAACATGGAATGTCCTGGGTATTTTTAAGAAGGGAGGCAACTGGAGTCTGTAAGCAACAGGATTGATGACTTGATCAATTTTAAAAGGACCGATGTAGCGAGGTGCAAACTTCATACTGGGAACTCTTAACCTCAAATTCTTTGTGGATAACCATACCCGATCACCCACCTTGAGAGCAGGAACTGCTCGGCGCTTCTTATCCGCAAACTTCTTGTACCTGAACGATGCCTTGAGCAGAGCTGATCGTACGCTCTTCCAGATATTGGCAAACTGATGCAAGGTGATATCCACTGCGGGAACAGAAGTTGCTGGAAGCGGTTGGAACTCAGGGACTTTAGGGTGGAATCCAAAGTTGGTGAAGAATGGTGTTGAAGAAGATGAAGAATGATACTGGTTGTTATGACAGAACTCGGCCCAGGGAAGTAATTGAACCCAGTCATCTTGAGAGGAGGACACATAGATGCGGAGGAAGGACTCCAAGTCCTGATTCACCCTCTCAGTTTGACCATTGGTCTGAGGATGGTAAGCCGTGGAAAACTTTAGCTTGACTTGGAGGACTTGACATAAACTTCGCCAGAATTTGGCTGTGAATTGAACTCCTCGATCTGAGATAATTTCTTCTGGAAGACCGTGGAGTCGAAAGATCTCTTGTATGAATACTTGAGCCAACTTGGAAGCTGACGGAAGACCGGTAAGAGGAATGAAGTGTGCCATCTTGGTGAACCGGTCAACTACCACCCAGATGGTATTAAACTTGTTGCACATGGGCAAATCTATAATAAAATCCATCGACAAATGGGTCCATGGTCGACGGGGAACAGATAGTGGAACCAGTTGCCCCGCAGGCGACTGGCGGGATACTTTATGTTGAGCACAATTTGGGCAAGATGCAATAAACTCCAAAACGTCCTTTTTCAGAGTTGGCCACCAATAGGACCTAGAGATAAACTCCAGGGTTTTTTGGATACCTGTATGTCCGGCAAAGCGGGAAGCATGGGCCCAATGCATGAGCTTCTTCCTTAGTGTCGGCTTCACAAAACTTTTCCCTGATGGGGGCGTAGAGTCCATCCCTACCGTGGAGAATGCCAACGGATTTATAATAGGATGCTTGTCTGAAGACTCTGACTCATTTTCTTGCTCCCATGAGCGGGAAAGGGCATCGGCCTTGCGATTCTGAGAGCCCGGACAGAACTGGAGTTTAAAGTCGAACCTGGAAAAGAAAAGTGCCCATCTGGCCTGACGAGGGTTGAGACATTGTGCGCCTTTCAGATATAGAAGGTTCTTGTGGTCTGTAAGGATGGTGATTGAATGAGAAGCTCCCTCCAACAGATATCTCCACTCCTCTAGAGCGAGCTTGATGGCTAGCAACTCCTGGTCGCCAATGGCATAGTTGCGCTCCGCTGGGGAGAACTTCCGTGAGAAGAAACTGCAAGGATGTAAATGGCCATCTTTAGCCCTCTGAGATAACACCGCTCCTACTCCAACGGAGGAGGCATCCACCTCTAAGATGAAAGGAGAGTCGATGTCAGGCTGTTTCAGGACAGGCGCAGAGATGAACCTCTGTTTTAAAAGATGAAAAGCTTGCATGGCTTCTTCAGACCACTTGGACGGGTTAGCACCCTTCTTGGTGAAAGCAGTAATAGGCGCCACAATGGTGGAAAAGTCTCGTATAAACTTTCGGTAATAATTGGCGAACCCTAAGAACCTCTGGACCCCTTTGAGGGTTAAGGGTACCGGCCAATTCTGGATTGCTTGTAGTTTCTCAGGATCCATCTCTAGTCCGGAACCGGACACAATGTACCCTAGAAACGGAATGGACTTGACTTCAAAGACGCATTTCTCTAATTTGCAATAGAGATGATTGACACGGAGACGGGACAGAACCTCCTTTACCCAAAAACGATGTTCCTCTAAATTGTTGGCAAAAATGAGGATATCATCTAGATAGACCACGACATGACGGTATAGAATGTCTCTGAAAATCTCATTGACGAAATGCTGGAAGACAGCTGGAGCATTGCTCAATCCGAAGGGCATGACGAGGTACTCATAATGTCCGTCACGGGTGTTAAATGCGGTCTTCCACTCGTCACCCTCACGGATCCGGATGAGATTGTATGCACCTCTCAAGTCCAGCTTTGTAAAGATGGTAGCTCCGCTAACTCTGTCAAAGAGCTCAGTAATCAGGGGTAAAGGATAGCTGTTCTTGATGGTAATGTCGTTCAAACCTCTGTAGTCGATGCACGGCCGCAGACCACCATCTTTCTTTTTTACAAAAAAGAAGCCTGCGCCGGCTGGAGAAGAAGAAGGTCGAATGAACCCCTTTGCTAGGTTCTCTTTAATGTATTCCTCCATAGAATGCGTCTCAGGCAGAGACAACGGATAAGTTCGGCCTCGAGGTGGAACCTTCCCTGGAACGAGATCAATCGGGCAGTCCCATTCTCTATGAGGAGGAAGGATATCAGCAGAAGCTTTACTGAACACATCCGTGAAATCTTGATATGGAGGAGGTGGAACATCAGACGACCTGGGGGAGGAAGAACAGACAGGCAACACTTTAAACAAACATGTCTCAGCACAGGAGGGACCCCATGCCAGAATTTGCGTAGTCGTCCAATCAATTGTAGGATTGTGAAGACGGAGCCATGGAAGGCCCAGGACCACAGGATGTGTGGCTCTTGGAATCACTAAAAGTGAAATAAGTTCGGAATGAAGAACTCCCACTCTCAGACGAACTGGTAGAGTCCTTAGAGCAATAACTGTATCAAAAATTTTACTGCCATCCACGGCAGTTAAGGAAAAGGAGGAAGGAAGTCTCTCGGTGGGTAGGGACCACCGTTTAACATAGGCTTCGGTAATAAAGTTCCCAGCTGCTCCGGAATCCAGGAGGGCAATGACGTTCTGATAACGTTGAGCAACTTGAAGCGAGACTGGGAGATTACAATCTTGAGGAGATGGAGAGGAGATCATTACTCCTAGCCGGCCCTCTCCTTGGCGAGCTAGGATTTGGAGTTTCCCGGACGTTTGGGACAGGCATTAATAGTGTGAGACGGAGCTGCACAATACAGACAGAGAGACTCAGAGAGACGTCTTCGGCGCTCAGCAGGAGTTAAACGGGAACGGCCAATTTGCATGGGTTCATCTTTAGTTGGTGACAGTTGGCGAGGAGGAGGAGCAGAAGATTTTGGAGCAGATGATCTTCCACGCTCAGTTGCTCTCTCTCTGAAACGTAAGTCAACTTTCGTACAAAGTGAGATTAGCTCATCTAACTTGGAGGGTAAGTCTCTGGTAGCTAACTCATCTTTAATACGCTCGGATAAACCATGCCAGAATGCAGCATACAGGGCTTCGTCGTTCCATGCCAGTTCAGATGCCAGAATCTGGAACTGTATAAGATATTGTCCTACAGTACGTGATCCCTGGCGTAAACGGAGAATCTCAGATGAAGCTGAAGTTACCCGGCCTGGCTCGTCGAAGATGCGCCTGAATGTTGACACGAATGCAGTGTAAGAAGATAGCAGGGTGTCGGACCTCTCCCATAATGGTGATGCCCAGTCGAGGGCTGAGCCACTGAGAAGAGAGATGATGTAGGCAATTTTTGTACGGTCACTGGGAAAATTGCCAGGTTGTAGCTCAAACTGAATCTCACACTGGTTGAGAAATCCTCTGCAGAATCTTGGAGATCCGTCAAATTTTGCTGGCGTTGGAAGATGAAGACGTGGAGCAGAAACGGGTAAGGTGGGTGGGGTTATAGTTGGAGTCACTGTGGTTGACGCCCCAGATGCGCCTGATCCACGGAGAGTTGTCTGAATCCCATCCAGCCGAGTAGAGAGATCCTGGATACAGCGGATGATGTGGCCCTGTGCAGCCTCCTGATGTTCAAGTCGGGCTGCCAGTTCTTGCATCGGCCTAGCCGCTTGATCCTGGTCTCCGGCTGGATTCATTTGGTCAGTGCTTACTGTCACAACTGAGGGCCTGAGCTGACGGAAGGCAGCCTCAGTTGTAGGGGCTGAGATGTACCGGAACCTGGGAGGTTGTATCAGACCCCTGGACATGTAAGTAACATGAAGAGAAACCGCCCATCGGCGTGACCACGACAACTTGAGTAAAAGTCAATGATATTTATTTATGACAAACTCCATGCATCACAGTAGCAGTAAAAAGAAACATAAAAATCAGCAGAGAAATAATAATACAGTTCCTGGGTACTACAGGGTGGCAGGGGCCACAGAGCTCTGGTGGTATGAGACAGTTCTTATTATCTGCAAGTTGGAAAGTCCTTACCAGGCTCAACTGTAGCAATGAGGAAAGCCCAGGTTCGTACCAGCTGGTGTTCCAGGGAAAGCTGGACTGCTGTAGATAAAATGCTGCTGTGGGTACTGGGTAGAACCAGACAGGTGTTGGCACGGAGTGGATACTGGCTGGAACCAGTTAAATAATAAATAAAGCTTGAGAGCGATGCAATATAGATGAAATGTAGAATTTGAGAGCGGAGAAATAATAATACCGGTGGAGAGTGGTAAACTGCAGAAAGGACACCGGCCCTTTAAGAGAAGCTGTACACTGCTGGAAGCTGAGCTGGAAGCAGGTGATGTTGTAGCTGGAAACAGGTGAGTCCAGAATGGATCGGAGAGTCAGGCTACACCGCAGATGGAATGCTGGTGCGGGTCTCTATAGCAGAAGTCTGGAGACAGGAGCTGGAACCTGGAAGACAATCACAGGAGAGAGACAAACTGGAACTAGGTTTGACAACCAAAGCACTGACGCCTTCCTTGCTCAGGCACAACCTATTTATACCTGCAGCAAGGAAGGCATTGGCTAGGCAATTATGCAAATTAATAATACTGACAACGGATTGGTAGGAAAGATCAGCTGACAGAATCCAAGATGGCTGCGCCCATGCAGACACTTGGAGGGAAGTTTGGATTGTAATCCATGTGGTCTGGAAAACAGTAATGGCGGCGCCGGCCACCGGAGACAGGAGACGCCAGGCTGACAGATGCACATCCGACCACGCGGACACAGCGGAGGCCGCGGCTGACGTAATCGCCACTCTGAATGCAGACGCTCAGGGACGGCGGCGGAGGCCGCAGGAGACGCCATGCCAGATGTATAAGGCGTTACTGTGACTGCGTCCAGAGAGACAGGAGAGGATGCGGGAATGTGCACATCAGGATAACAGATGGAATCCGGTCCTGGAGCGCTGAGCCAGCCTTAGGAGGCATCTGATAGGTAAGAAATGGCGTCCAGATACCCGGATCGTGACAATTACAAGGCATCACATGGGAACCAGATATGTATTTAGTAACTGCAGATGTCACATCACTCTATATGGTTATTGAACATTGCCAGAGCATAGAGGCAATGTATTGGTACCTTAAACAAACAGAATACTAAGCAGCAATGAAAGACTGCTAAGGATTTAATCAAGTTCATACTGGAGAACTTTTTTTTTCTTCAATAGCAACTACTACCTCCAAAAGAAGGGGACTGCCATGTGGATTTACCTTGCCCCAAGTTATGCTAATTTATTCATGGCCTTTTGGAAATTTCATGAAATTTACTCTAGCATAGCTCGGGGCACTCAGCTTCTCAAATGGGGTCATTACATAGATGATATTATTTTTATTTAGAGAGGCAGTAAAGAATTCTGCAATAACTTCAATAATAAATAAACATCCATCTTGCATTCAATAAGAGTAACAAAGAAGTACATTTTTTGGACTTATCCATATACATCAAGGATAACTTTATCCATACGAGAATCATAAACCTACTGACACTCAGAATTATATCTCTACGGACAGTGAACATCATCATAACTGACTGAATGGAAATCCAAAAAGTCAGCAGAAATTGTAGTGAGGACACAGTTTGTTCAGCAACAATACAGGAAATGAAAAAAGAATTCAGGAAGTAAGGATACACCCAACAAGATCTTGATAAAGCAGCAGACTTTTCATCTTTGATTGAAAACAAACCCCACAAGAAAGCCAACAATCAAAAATTTCAATGGTCCTTTATAACGGGTTAATATTTCAGGACACAAATAAGTTGAGTTAGCCATTAAAAAACACTGGCACATTCTGTGTAAGGATTCTATCCTTAATAACATCATCCCTGCAAAACCAAACTACATTTACAGGAAAGCTGACAACCTAAAATACCATCTAGTCAGGAGTGCTCTACCTTTTAAATCAACAAACTGAATCAGGGCTACAAACAAGTCAAGACAGAAACATCTAAATATATGAAAATCTTCATGAATGGTTGTAGCATCAAAATAAAGGACTTTATAACCTGCAACATCACAAATGTGGTGTACATGATTGAATGTACCTGTGGAAAAGTATATATTGGGAGAACAGCTCTGAAAACTCAGGAGAACATCTCAGGAACACTAGAAAAGGACTCATAATGCACCATTTTTCAGAGCACTTTCTAACCCATCATCACTGTTCCACCAATTCAATCATTTACCTCAACATATTAAATCCACATGGCGGGACAGGAATATTGGGGAAAAAATGAGCTAAAGCTGAAATTAGAACAATTTTTAAGCTACAAACATTATCATCCACAGGTCTAAACCAAGATCTTGAGATCAAATGCTTATAAAATTTATTATGTCTATCCTTTCCTTCCATTTCAGTCATCCTCCAAGTATAAACTTTGGAACCCCATTATCTCAACTATGTTATTTTGTTACATAAGTTTTTTTATACGCTAATACCTACTCCTTTCTCTTTTATGAGGAATACCCCCACGGAAAACTTAAGGATTACAAACCGATATGAATTTGGAGGGAAAAACACCTTTATTAATGAAGAGACAAACATCAATTGCTCAAATATTAACACAAGCTACATCAATTTATTCATGTGATCAAATCTGGGGAACTGTTGGTCTACTAGTAAATGGCATGTCAAGCACTTCTGGTACATATCACTAAGAAACTGGCGTTTCTGGCACTTACGTCATCCTCGTGATTGGCAGCCTTGCATCTACCTAAAAGGACAAAAGTGAAGCTGTCACAATCCTACTATTAATTCAACTAAAAACTCACAATCCAATCTGGCGGGATCATTAGAAAAATCACCGGACCACTGAATCCATATCGCGTGACTTCCACTTCCGGTATTCCGGAACCAGAAGTGACCACCCACTATGTGGCCACATGAATATACAGGCTATTACTTCAACATTAAAGGGCGCAAAGGGCACAGGGTAACTATAAGCCTTGAAGAAGAGACCTGTGCATCTCAAAACGCATTGACGGACTACCCCTGTGCCTCCCGGACTTACTGATATCTGGAGGTCAAACCAATCTGGGTAAAGTGTAGGAGCCTTGGCAGGTATACCCGGGATACTCTGCAACATGTTAAGCACCACCTGCAGATCCTTCTATTCAGATTTGGTACGGTTCACACTTGTTCATTTTGTACATTGTATGTGGACTTTTATCTTTAAATTATTTGAATATTTTCCAGCTTTTGTTCTCATATTATTTTGTTTTATTTATTAAATTGTGTTTTATCTAATACAAACTAGCCTTATTCAGCGCTGATTTACTGATACGTCATGGTATAACTTTATATTCATATTGGATTTTGCATGAGTTGTTTCAGTCCTATTTTTGGGATTCCAACTTCACAATAACATCCCTACTGCTAAACGTTTACTGTGGTTAAAACAGGGCTTCATGTTTACCACTCTGTGTAAGGATTGGTAAATGTATACAATTATTACACATACTATCTATTATTTCCATGGTTTTATCTGAGTAGTGTTCAATATGTGACATACGCACTCTATTGTACAGACGATTATTGCTTATAGCTTTAGGAACATCTAGTAATGCACATTTGTCTTCTGTGCCTTTCTATATTGTATATTAACTTTCGAGACCTTATTTGGTATATTGCTGTAGCTATAAGCAAATGTTTTGCTTTCTCTCCAGATTTTTTTTTTTATTGTAATTTTAGTGGTAGGTGACATGTTGTAATCATGATTTCATATGGGCATATACTGGAAGAGACACAGAGAGGGTAAGAGTACAGGTTGAATGGGTATAAGGTAATATTTTTGTCGTATGTTTCGATCCCTGCTGCACCCCCCCAGCGCTGTTCTGTCCCGACACCCCTCTCACAACTCTCTCACTGTTATGAGCCATGGCTGTGGCTCATTCCTGTTTTGCATGTCGGTTAGGTATTTTATGTTATACTTCTGTTTATGTTCCCCGTGGGTGTCATGGGGTGCTTGGAGCTCTCCCTTAAGGAGAGGATACTGTTATGAACCAAAGGTAGTGGTTCATTCCTATTTTATGTTTATAGTTCTCTTGCAGGCCAGGATTTCCCTTTGCTCTGGTTTAGAGGATTATTGTTTGCTGTCAGTGGTCAGTCTGTGTAATTGCAGTCTGTTCCCATGTGTTCAGCCTCACCTGGCTGCTAAATGCATCTTGTCAGTTTGGAGTCATGCAACAGGGCAGCTGCATGACATTATTAATTAGGCCTCTCTGTTATATGCTGGCTGAGTGCAATTCACAGACGCTGGTGATATTTCTAGGTTTCCAGTCTGCTTGAGTTCTGAGCTTGTTCCTGCCAGTTCCTGAGCTCCTGTGTAGCAGTGTCTGTCGAGCTGCTTCCTGTGTCGATTCCTGTGTCAGTCCCTGCGTCGATTCCTGTGTCTGATCCCGTGTCCTGCCGTGTAGCGTTCCTGTCCAGAAGTCCTGTGGCTTTGCCTATGCCTGGTCGAGTTTCTGGCTTCTTGGTGTCCACCGGTCTGTCGTTTGGGATTCTGCCTGTCCTCCAGTTCTGAGAGTCTGTGTCGGCAGCATTGGGGGTTCCTGTCCGTTTGCCAGTATTCGTACCGGTTCCGTGAGTAGCGGCTCTGCCGCGTCCGTCGGCCTAGGCCGCTGTATTCCGTTATTATTTCTGTCACTGGTGTTTTGCAGAGGGTTCTGCTTATGCTGTCACCGCCGGTACACAAAAGTATTGTGTCGGCGTGTGGTGAGCATTTCCTTTGTTGTTCTTTTCCTTTGGCGGCAAGCCACACATACTTTGGTTTTAGGTTTGTTAGTAGCCCCTGGCCTTGTTGTTTAGTTAGAGGGCCCCTTGTTATCACCCTGTCTCGGTTCACTCTTTGTCTCTCATTAAGACCTGAGGGGGCATCGAAGTTGGGCAGACGTAATCCGCCCTTCAAACGCGGCTGCCATGGGCTCAAGCAACCATAGTCTCACAAGAGTGTACTGACAGCACGGGCGAGACAACGGAGATAGGGCGCCAGGGGCCATTCCCTTTCCATTCCCCTTTCCCAGCATTACGTCCTGGTGCTCTGGACTCACTTCATAACATCTCCCTTGTTCTGAGCACCAGGAACCTAACATTATCACCAGCCATACCACAACAAAGAAATAAATCTTTTTTCTTTTTTGGCCCAGTCCAGTGTCTAGTCTAGAATCCAGTCCGGTGTTTAGAATCCAGTCCTGTCTAGAATTCAGTGTGCAGAATCCGTCCAGTGTCTAGTCTAGAATCCAGTCCGGTGTTTAGAATCCAGTCCGGTGTTTAGAATCCAGTCCGGTGTTTAAAAAAAACAGTCTTGTTTTGTCTAGTTTAAAAATTCAGTCTTGCCTTGTCTAGTCTTGCCTTGTCTAGTCTTGCCTTGTCTTGTCTTGCCTTGTCTAGTTTTAAATCCTCCTATGTCTACTATGCAAGCCCTGCAGGCATCTCTCTCAGCTCTGAACTCTGCTTTCAGTGCTTTGAGACCAGAGCGACTAGAAGTTTTGCAGCAATCCTTAAAGCAACTGCAAAACCTTCTGACTGAAATCTTGCTCCTCTTGCCAGAAGTCGTTGAGAGTACATCTATCTCTAAAGAGACTCTTGTTCACAGTATGGTGACAAGAGAATCCTCTGGTTTAATTGAAGAGAAAAGGTTTAAAAGTTTTCTGCGGCCAAGGCTCTCAGAAGAGGAGCGTCTGCGTCGCAGAAACTTAAACTTATGCCTATATTGTGGGGGTTTAGGCCACTATCTGCAGACCTGTGAGTTGCGCAAGCCAAAGTGTGGTGACGAGTCTTGCCCTCTGGCCAAGTTGAGTCAGGATACAAGACCTACTCCTGTCTCTACTGTGGCAGAGGTACTTGTCACACAACCCACACTAAAAAGCTCTCTGTCCTATAATTGGGGTCCTTGGGCAAGGGAGCCCCATTATAGATTCAGGAATCAAAAGAGAATGTTTCTCTCCTCTCTTGAGGTTCCTGTTGAAGCAGAGTTGCAAGCCATTGGAGTGGTGCCCGATGCCCAGGTTCCTGGAGTGGTGCCCGATGCCCAGGTTCCTGGAGTGGTGCCCGTTGCCCAGGTTCCTGGAGTGGTGCCCGATGCCCAGGTTCCTGGAGTGGTGCCCGTTGCCCAGGGTCCTGGAGTGGTGCCCGTTGCCCAGGGTCCTGGAGTGGTGCCCATTGCCCAGGGTCCTGGAGTGGTGCCCGTTGCCCAGGGTCCTGGAGTGGTGCCCGTTGCCCAGGGTCCTGGAGTGGTGCCTGTTGCTCAGGATCTTGGTGCGGTACCCAATGCCCAGAGTGCTGGAGCGGTGCCCGATGCCCAGAGTGCTGGAGCGGTGCCCGATGCCCAGAGTGCTGGAACGGTACCCGATGCCCAGAGAGCTGGAGCGGTACCCGATGCTCTAGTTTATAGAGGGACATCAAATATTATAGCTCAGGTTTCCATACCAGAAGGGGTCTCAGAAGCTGTTACCCCAGGTAGGGACTTAAAGAGCAAAACCCCATAAGGGATCTTTGAAGTAATATCCCCAAGTGGGGTCTCGAGAGACGCAGCCTCAAAGAAGGGTCTAGAGGTCGCTTCCCCAGGAAAGAACTTAAGAGGCATAGCATTTGTGGAGGTTCTGAAGGTTATAGCTTCAGCAAAAGTCCCGGAAGTCATAGTTCCGGGAGAAGTTTCGATAATTATCGACTCAGAGAGGGAGGTCAATGGCTCGCTCCCGGTGAGGGAAGCCGATGGCTCGGTCCCAGTGAGGGAGGCCGATGGCTCGGTCCCAGTGGGGGAGGCCGACGGCTCGGTCCCAGTAAAAGAATCCGAGGTGCTGACCCCAGCGGGGTTCCCGGAGGCCACTGCCCCAGCGGGGTTCCCGGAGGCCACTGCCCCAGCGGGGTTCCCGAAGGCCACTGCCCCGGGTGGGGTTCAGAAAGTCACTGCCCCGGATGGGGTTCAGAAAGTCACTGCCCCGGGTGGGGTTCAGAAAGTCACTGCCCCGGGTGGGGTTCAGAAAGTCACTGCCCCGGGTGGGGTTCAGAAAGTCACTGCCCCGGGTGGGGTTCAGAGAGTCTCAGCCTCGAGTAAGGTCAATAGTGACCAGGTCCTAGCAAAGCACTCCAGTCAATCAGATGGAAGGAAACAGATCCTGACTCTGTTGATATCTCAACATCCATAATCTTTGATGGGGACTTAGCCCAATTTCTTGCGCTTTACAAACACTATTACATTATTATGTTGTCTAGACCATTTCTGGGCATCACTTCAGAAAACCTTGTGCTCTATCTGATTTATTCTTTTAGAGGAAAGCCTTTTGAGTGGGCGACCAGCCTAATGAAAGCTGAAGATCCCATTCTTCAGGATCCCCCAGCATTCAGTGATGCAATTATTAAAAGACATGGTTCCAAAGAAATTGGTTCAGGTTCCTCTAAGTCACCCGTCTTGTCTGCTGAGAGTCCACCAAATACTGTAAACTCGGCACAAGAGTCTCAGCCCGTTGTTTTGACTGCAGGATGTGCTTTTCTGACTTCTTCTTCTAATAGGAGTACTTTGCCTGAAAGTTCAGCTCCCAAGGGTAAGAAACCTATCTCTGAATTGAATGCAGCCTTGCTGGGTGGTACCATCAGTTCAGACAATGTTTGGGGAACTACCTTGGTCAGACCTAAAGAGCTTTGTAAAAAGAAGAAGAAAAATAAATAATTTTTGACTCTTGCTTTGATAAAAAAAAAGAAAAAGATTTTTTTCCTTGTCTTGTGTCCAGTGGCCACCGTCAAGGGGAGGGCACTGTTACAAGCTGTTGTTACAGCTTGTTTCTGTTTTCTTGTCTGTTAGACCAGTGTGTCAGGTTTTTTTTGTATCCCTTGTTTTGGATAGTCTGTATTTTGGGGTCCTTTGACCCCTCCTCAAGGGGGGGGGGTACTGTTATGAGCCACGGCTGTGGCTCATTCCTGTTTTGCATGTCGGTTAGGTGTTTTATGTTATACTTCTGTTTATGTTCCCCGTGGGTGTCATGGGGTGCTTGGAGCTCTCCCTTAAGGAGAGGATACTGTTATGAACCACAGGTAGTGGTTCATTCCTATTTTATGTTTATAGTTCTCTTGCAGGCCAGGATTTCCCTTTGCTCTGGTTTAGAGGATTATTGTTTGCTGTCAGTGGTCAGTCTGTGTAATTGCAGTCTGTTCCCATGTGTTCAGCCTCACCTGGCTGCTAATTGCATCTTGTCAGTTTGGAGTCATGCAACAGGTCAGCTGCATGACATTATTAATTAGGCCTCTCTGTTATATGTTGGCTGAGTGCAATTCACAGACGCTGGTGATATTTCTAGGTTTCCAGTCTGCTTGAGTTCTTAACTTGTTCCTGCCAGTTCCTGAGCTCCTGTGTAGCAGTGTCTGTCGAGCTGCTTCCTGTGTCGATTCCTGTGTCAGTCCCTGCGTCGATTCCTGTGTCTGATCCCGTGTCCTGCCATGTAGCGTTCCTGTCCAGAAGTCCTGTGGCTTTGCCTATGCCTGGTCGAGTTTCTGGCTTCTTGGTGTCCAACGGTCTGTCGTTTGGGATTCTGCCTGTCCTCCAGTTCCGAGAGTCTGTGTCGGCAGCATTGGGGGTTCCTGTCCGTTTGCCAGTATTCGCACCGGTTCCGTGAGTAGCGGCTCTGCCGCGTCCGTCGGCCTAGGCCGCTGTATTCCGTTATTATTTCTGTCACTGGTGTTTTGCAGAGGGTTCTGCTTATGCTGTCACCGCCGGTACACAAAAGTATTGTGTCGGCGTGTGGTCAGCATTTCCTTTGTTGTTCTTTTCCTTTGGCGGCAAGCCGCACATACTTTGGTTTTAGGTTTGTTAGTAGCCCCTGGCCTTGTTGTTTAGTTAGAGGGCCCCTTGTTATCACCCTGTCTCGGTTCACTCTTTGTCTCTCATTAAGACCTGAGGGGGCATCGAAGTTGGGCAGACATAATCCGCCCTTCAAACGCGGCTGCCATGGGCTCAAGCAACCATAGTCTCGCAAGAGTGTACTGACAGCACGGGCGAGACAACGGAGATAGGGCGCCAGGGGCTATTCCCTTTCCATTCCCCTTTCCCAGCATTACGTCCTGGTGCTCTGGACTCACTTCATAACATCTCCCTTGTTCTGAGCACCAGGAACCTAACACTCCCCTCCCCTGCTCCCATACTTTTCCTGGTGGCTAGTCCTCCTCTACTAAGAATTGTTATGTCTCCTACATATACATGTAAATACCCTTTTGATTACTGGTTCTCTTTGATTATATGTAGGGATGGCCATCGACCATCAATGATCCTCCTCTACTAAGAATTGTTATGTTTCCATGTCTCCTACATATACATGTATATACCCTTTTGATTACTGGTTCTCTTTGATTATATGTAGGGATGGCCATCGACCATCAATGATTCATAATTATTCATGGTCTATGGCTGATGTTGAATGCTTTTGCCATCTATGGAGGAGAACTAGATGGTTTCCCTCCATCGATAGCACATCATAAATGAATGTTGTTGTTTTTTTAAAAGGTGCTGGGATGCAAAGCATAGCTCTGCCCCCTAAAACCAAAGCCCCTCTCCCAGGTCATGATTGGCTCATAGCCAGTCAGTCAAAGAACAGGGATGACCATCGGTCAGTAAACCATCCATAGTCATCCATTGCATAGTTGGCAACCATCAATGGCCACTTGTCATATCTATAGCTTTGGATTTGCACACAATGATTAACAAGTACAACTCATTATTTAGTACTTACATCTGTAGAATATACAGATGCAAAGGGTAATAAGCATATATGGAGAAATGTATTTCTGTTGAAGATGTACACTCATCATACATCCAGATCTTTAATAATTTAAACTGGGATCCGGACTATTGGTCGACATACATTAGGTCGACAGACAATAGGTTGACCCCAAATAGTTGACAGGCACTAGGTCAACATGGGCAAAAGGTTGACATGGACAAAAGGTTGATATATCATACCTCCCAACATGACCCTCTCCAGGAGGGACACAATGCTCTGCTTCTGGACTTTTGTCTTAATTTAGGATTGATGGCACCTGTTTTGAACAGGTTACTGGATAAGAAAGGCGTTTCGGTACAGGTGATGGCAATCATACATTAAGAGGGAAGTCCAGGAGCAGAGCATTCTGTCCCTCCTGGAGAGGGTCATGTTGGGAGGTATGATATATGAAAGGTTGACACTGGAAAAGGTTGACAGGTTCAAAAGGTTGACAGGTTCATATGGTTGACATGAGAATAGTCGACATACATAGGGTTGATACATGTTTTTTATTTTCTTGACTATTCATGTCACTAATCATCACCTTTATTAACCTTGTGGTGATTGAAGTAGTGCGAAACATTGTGCCGAAGCCTGGTGAATGAATTGAGCCCGTGAGGGGATGCATTTCAACAATTGGTGGTCCCAGATGCCAAAACTATGCAAAAAAAAGGTGTGTCAACCATTGTCATGTTGACCTTTTGTACCTGTCGACCTTTCATATGTTGACCTTTTGTCCATGTTGACCTAGTGCCTGTCGACCATATGGGGTCGACATAATGACTTTAGATCTAATGCATATAGATCTTCTATACCACACCAACTTAAACTAAACTCCTACAAAAGTATATTGCAACTAAAAAAATTATTTGATTCAGCATACTTAATACAAATTTTATTTGGAACATTGACATAAAGCTATAATGTGCCAAATACTTGTGTCAAAGTTTGCTTTGGGCGTTGTCAAGATTGAGTTGAAAACATGCTGTATAATCTGCAGCTATAACAGTATTTACATTAAAATTTAAATAAGATACCTCCAGGGGTTACAAGCAATATTTGACCTGTTTACGCAGCCACCTGTACAGTAAGACATGGGAAAATTACAGGTATGATTATAGTAGAGCATTTATACTGGGGATGGGTATGTTAGAAAACACCTTGGGGCTTTTCTAGAATTTTGAAGCAAGACTACAAAGATTAATTATCTGATAAGCTTGTCTGTATTAGACACAGCTGAAAAAAAGAAGATTGAGAATCTAAGATGGAAGATACATTTGATTAGCAATGATTTTAAAGCTGCTTCATAGTGACTATGGGTTTCATTTATTAAAATGTCCATGACACTCAGCTGCTCTGGTTAAAGCTAGGTATACACTAGATCAGTGGTTCTCAACCTCGGTCCATAAGTACCCCCAACAGTTCATGTTTTCCAGGACTCCTCACAGGATTGCAAGTGAAATAATTTGCTCCACCTGTGGGTCTTTTATAATGTGTCAGTGAGTAATGAATACACCTGTTCAACTGCTAGGTGACCTGGAAAATATGAACTGTTGGGGGTACTTGAGGACCGAGGTTGAGAACCACTGCACTAAATCATAGGTCTGCAAACTCGGCCCTCATTACCCCACACAGTGCATGTTTTGCAGGTCTCCTCACAGAATCACAAGTGAAATAACTCCACCTGCGGACCTTTTAAAATGTGCCTGTGAGTAATTAATACACCTGTGCACCTGCTGGGTTACCAGCAAAACATGCACTGTGTGGAGTAATGAGGACCGAGTTTGCAGACCTATGCACTAGATCAAATGTGTCAAACTCGTGCATACTTTCGCGGCCCAATCTTAATTTTTTTTTAAATAATGGAATGAGGCCCTCCACTGCCGGATGAGTTACTGTTGGCCTGTCTGCTGTGATTTGAGCTTAGCTCTGATTGGGCAGCATTCACCGTTCTGCACATGCAGGAGAAGATAGTGATAGAGATGGGGAAATGTCCACAGGAGGAGCTGCTGCCCATGCCCGGCTGCCTTTGCAAAGCACTGCATCCCTGAAGCCATCACACCCTGTTGTTTGTTTGCCTGACTGCCCTGTGTACTCAGCTGCTCTAATGGCAGGAGGATTCTTCTGGAATCTGGATAGAAAATCTCAACGAAGTAGGTAAATTGTAGGGCCTGGCACATGGTTTGGAGGCTGAATAGATGGTGGCGCCAAGAGGTATACCTGTGCTGTGACCGTGGCGTCATGTTCCCGGTGATCTCTTTGGGAACATGGTGCTGCATATAGAAATCAAAGATGTTTGCTCTCTAGTGCCTAGCATCATCTTCCCAAATATCACTGGGAAGACCGTGCTGGCTGTGGAGGAGAGATCCACTTCCTGTTCAAGGAAGTGGGTACCAGTACCCTCAATCCCACGCACTTCTGTCCCCCCCTCTTTTAAAATTGCCCCCGTCCCCCCACCCTGCAATTGATTTTGTCACAACTGAGGGCTGGTGCTGACCAGGGGGAGCCTCAGTTGTAGGGGCTGAGGTATATGTGTACCTGGGAGGCAGTACAGGGTTCTTAGACAATCAGGGAACCTTTAGAACAAATGCCCGAAGGCGTGACCAAGACAACGAAGGAAAGTTCAAAGGTTTATTAAACACAGTTCAGAGGAATACGGATGACTTGGTACAGGTAACAGGAATCACAGTTCAGAGAAATACTTGGGATTGATGACGGAACACCGATGGTGACTTGGAATCTATGACGGAACACCGATGGTTACTTTGGGATCGATGGCTGAACATCGATGGTTACTGGAGATCGATGGCGGAACACCGATGGAGACTTGGGATCGATGGCGGAACACCGATGGAGACTTGGGATCGATGGCGGAACACCGATGGAGACTTGGGATCGATGGCGGAACACCGATGGAGACTTGGGATCGATGGCGGAACACCGATGGAGACTTGGGATCGATGGCGGAACACCGATGGAGACTTGGGATCGATGGCGGAACACCGATGGTGACTTGGGATCGATGGCGGAACACCGATGGTGACTTGGGATCGATGGCGGAACACCGATGGTGACTTGGGATCGATGGCGGAGCACCGATGGTGACTTGGGATCGATGGCGGAGCACCGATGGAGACTTGGGATCGATGGCGGAACACCGATGGTGACTGGGGATCGATGGCGGAACACCGATGGTGACTTGGGATTGATGGCGAAACACCGATGGAGACTTGGGATCGATGGCAGAACACCGATGGTTACTGGGGATCGATGGCAGAACACCGATGGTTACTGGCAGGGCAGAGCACCGCTGGAAGCTAGAAGCTGGAAGCCGGTCTCAGGTAACTGCCAGTCACAGGGAGCAATGTAGACACTGCAGAGTCAGGCTGTACAGCAGAGAAAGTCCATGGGAGGACTGCACACTGGGATCACTGAAGACAATTGAAGCACTGACAAATCTTTCCAGCCCAGGAACAAGATATTTATACCAGCTGGGAAACAGGGATTGGCTGGCTGATTAAGCAGAGTCCAGAATGCAGCTGCTGGGTAATCAGGCCGAGAGCAGAGTACAGCTGATAGGCTGAAAAGTAACATGTGATGAAAACAAACATGGCTGCGCCCATGTTTGAACTTGGAGGGAAAGACTGTTTGTAACTTGCATGTGAAACTTAACCCTGATGCTGCCAGAATCACAGTAAAAGAGATTAGAAACAATGAGATGCAGCGTGCTGCACACAGACAGTGCAGATGGAATCCAGGCTTGGAACACTGGGACAGTCTCAGGAGACATTTGGAAGGTAAATACTGATAAGGAATTACCTGGATCGTGACAGCACCCCCTCCTTTAGGAGTGGCCCCAGGACACTTCTTATAAATTCTTTACCTGAACAAACGGAAGGATCTAGATTGAATCCTGATGAACTTGAACTGGCTGGAACCAGATGAGACTGTACTGGACCTATGGACGAGACCAGATTGAGTCCAGACAAACTTGAACCGGCTGAGACCGGCGGAGACTTTGGACCGACGGATAGGACTGGATTAGATCCGAAGATACTGGAATCGGCTGGAACCGAAGGAGACTGATCCGGACAGACGGATGGGACCGGATTGGGTCCAGAAAAACTTGAACCGGCTGGGACCGGAGGAGTCTTTGGATTGATATTCGAATCAGCTGGAACTGAAGGAGTCTTTGGACCTACGGATGGAACCGGATTGAGTCTGGAGACAGTTGAATCAGCTGGAACTGAAGGAGTCAGAATCCGGTTAGAACCGGAATGAGTTGTATCCGAGTGTTCAGTTAGACCATCCTGGACCTGGTCCATGCTGGATGCCAACAGGGTGGTGCTCTCTGAAGACGGCAAACTGGAGTTCATAACTGCATCTGTAGCACAAAAATTTCCATCTGGACACTTGGCTCTGGATACTTCCCTTGGGGCTGAAATTTCGGTGACCCCTCCTGGGATTGACGAATCAGACACCTCTCTCAGGGTTGTTTTCTCCAGCACCCCTCCTGGGGTTGACAGATCAGAAACTCCTTTTTGAGAAGACTCATATGCCCCTACTAAAGCTTGAACATTGGATACCCCTCCTAGGGCTGTAGACACAGACGCCCCTCCTTGGGCTGTAGACACAGACGCCCCTTCTTGGGCTGTAGACACAGACGCCCTTCCTTGGGCTGAGGAAAGTTCGGACACTAGGATCTGGTACTGTACCAGATATTTACCGACTGTTTGTGTCCCCTGACGTAGCCGGAGGACATCAGAGGAGGCTGAGGTCACAGACCTGGTTCATCAAAGATGCACCTGAAGGTTGCCACGAAGTCTGCATATGAAGAGAGCAGGGCATCAGACTTCTCCCATAGAGGTGATGCCCAATTGAGGGCGGAGCCACTGAGGAGGGAGATGATGTAAGCAACCTTTGTGCGGTCAGTTGGGAAACTGCCAGGCTGTAACTCGAAATATATCTCACACTGATTTAGGAAACCCCGACAGGCTTTTGAGGAACCATCAAACTTGGCAGGTGTCGGTAAATGGAGACAAGGAGCAGAAACGGGAATGGTGGGTGGGGATACCACCAAAGGTACTGCAGTCGGCACACTGGGCGCCCCTGAACCACGGAGGGTTACTTGTATTCCATCCAGCCGAGAGGAGAGGTCCTGGAGACAGCGGATCACGTGGCCCTGTGCAGTCTCCTGACGTTCAGGGCAGGCTGCAAGTTCTTGCATCGGCCTGGTCGCTTGGACCTGGTCTCCGGCCGGATCCATGAGGTCAGTGCTTACTGTCACAACTGAGGGCTGGTGCTGACCAGGGGGAGCCTCAGTTGTAGGGGCTGAGGTATGTGTGTACCTGGGAGGCAGTACAGGGTTCTTAGACAATCAATCGATGGCGGAACACCGATGGTGACTTGGGATTGATGGCGAAACACCGATGGAGACTTGGGATCGATGGCGGAACACCGATGGTTACTGGGGATCGATGGCAGAACACCGATGGTTACTGGCAGGGCAGAGCACCGCTTGAAGCTAGAAGCTGGAAGCCGGTCTCAGGTAACTGCCAGTCACAGGGAGCAATGTAGACACTGCAGAGTCAGGCTGTACAGCAGAGAAAGTCCATGGGAGGACTGCACACTGGGATCACTGAAGACAATTGAAGCACTGACAAATCTTTCCAGCCCAGGAACAAGATATTTATACCAGCTGGGAAACAGGGATTGGCTGGCTGATTAAGCAGAGTCCAGAATGCAGCTGCTGGGTAATCAGGCCGAGAGCAGAGTACAGCTGATAGGCTGAAAAGTAACATGTGATGAAAACAAACATGGCTGCGTCCATGTTTGAACTTGGAGGGAAAGACTGTTTGTAACTTGCATGTGAAACTTAACCCTGATGCTGCCAGAATCACAGTAAAGAGATTAGAAACAATGAGATGCAGCGTGCTGCACACAGACAGTGCAGATGGAATCCAGGCTTGGAACACTGGGACAGTCTCAGGAGACATTTGGAAGGTAAATACTGATAAGGAATTACCTGGATCGTGACAGATTTGACATAGAAATACTTTTATATTGACATCTCTTTGATTATACTTTACTGTTGGCTTTTCTAATAAATCTTTCAAAATTGCATATAAGACTTTTTCTTTTTATTGCAGCCCACACAAGACTTGTAGGCTCTACACACTGGCTGACATCACTCAAAGATATGAACGATCTCGTTCATTAATGAACGAGATACCATTCATATCTTTGAGTGTGGAGGCACCAACGATGAGCGGCCCCGCTCATTCATCGCTGGTGCCTTGTCGGCTGTGCATGCAGGCCAATATGGACGATCTCGTCCATATTTGCCTGCACTGCTACGGAGCCGGTTGACGGGGGGAGTGAAGTTGCCCGTATCCCTACGGCGGATCAGCCAATGTGTAGGGCCCTTTAGACCTTGAATATTTGGCCCAGTTGGGAATTTGAGTGTGACATGTTTGCACTAGACCAACTTTCATCCAAATAATCAACTGTCCAGCTAAAATGGCAATCCATACAGCTAAACATCTTTATCATCAGACCAGTCAACTTCTCTCCAACTTGTTGTGTCACAGAAGTAGTCGGACCGTTTCTGCTTACTTCTGCATGTTTAAAATAAATACATATTTTAAAATAAGAAAAACAGCTTTTATATGTGTATGTATTTTTTTTCTCTTTCTTTCTTTCTTTCTTTCTTTCTTTCTTTCTTTCTTTCTTTCTTTCTTTCTTTCTTTCAAATGTATCAAATGTTTTAAAGAGGATAAGTGAAGGTGTTTTCCCAAAGCAATCAGCTTCTAGCTATCATTTATCTAATACAGTCTATAAAATGTAACTATAGGCTGATTAGTGGCTATCTGCAACTTCTCCATCTGTGTTCTTTAGAAAATTTGATGTATCTCCCCCTTTATGGTGAACTACAGGTCGCAGCATGGCCCTTCAGCCAACATGACACTTGGAGAACCACAAATAAATATGTGTGGCTAGCCAAAAATCAGGAGGAAACCTGACATGGAGGTCGCCATTTGAAATCAGGGTAACTAGCACTGGGCATTGCCAGCCTGGGCTGTTGGAATCATAGAGGTGGTTCTCACAGCATGGGGGTTCCACCATGCCTCCAAACTGCCCCAGGTCGGGTGGTATCATGTTTTTTTTTCGTTAGAGAGCAATGTGCTCTGGCACTGTCTCCTTTACTGCATAAAAACCAGGCTCTAGGACCCGGATGCTCCGGGAGGTCTGACCTGTGACCTGATGTCACATATAGGCTACTGAGCATGCACACCTGGCACCATCTTTTCTGTATAGATTGTCACAGTACATAGCTCCCATATGTGAGACCATATACCGCTGTTATAGCCACCGCTGTGTTATTGCTGGGTACTGCTATTAACCCCAGCATTACCACTGTTAACTGTGTTTGATACCAATAAACTAGGTTAGGCACTGTGTGGCCTAACAGTAACTTTCACATCTGCTGTGCACTATACTTGTCTACCTGACCCTCTCCATGAGGGAGAAAATGCTCTGTTCCTGGACTTTCCTGGTAATATATGATTGCCATCACCTGTGGTGAGCCAGTTAATTGATAAGAAAGGTGTTTCACCATAGGTGATGGCAATCATACATTACCAGGAAAGTCCAGGAACAGAGCATTTTCTCCCTCATGGAGAGGGTCAGGTAGGCAAGTATGCTGTGCACCTATTGTGATTGCCCCATTAAGCTATGCCAGTAGGTTATAGGCCTAGGCACTACATGGTGCAGCTGCATGCATGTATTTTACCAGGTTCAGAGAACTAATCCACATGAATGTTCGATATGGAGACGCAGCTGAAAAAAAAGCTGTGAAAAATCACAAATAAACCAGGTGAGAATCCAAATTCTGGTAAAGTGGCTAGGGCCAGGGGAACCATGGGCCTAGCTGTAGAGCATCATGTTTATTCCATAATTCACGGGAAAGAGTCAGTACATGACATGTGGATAGCCCTGCAAGCAACATATGAAGATAAGGGTCTCATGAGGAAAATAAACCTGAGGAATACACTGCATGGTTTCAAAATTGGGTGCATGCAGAGACATGAATGAGTACACTGGACCTTATGCGGGTTTGTTAGCAAACTAAAAAAGCAAGCAAATGGGAAAAACCATGTTACACTGCAGGTGGGGCAGCTGTAACATGTGCAGAGAGATTTAGATTTGGGTGGGTTATATTGTTTCTGTGCAGGGTAAATGCTGGCTGCTTAATTTTTACACTGTATTTCAGTTTAAACACTCCCCATCCAAATTGAAATCTCTCTACACATGTTACATATGCCCCACCTGCAGTGCAACATGGTTTTGCCCAGTTGCTTGCTTTTTTCATTTGCTAACAAACCTGAATAGCCCCCATTGACAAGATGTTATCCATATTTCAGCAACTCACTGGAATAGTGGTGGAAGATGTGTATATTCGCCCCAGGTTTCTTACCTATGTGTTTTAAAACGCCATGAATATTGTGTTGGTTCTGCTGAGAACTTTTGGCTTTTGGTAAAACCAGATTAATTTTATGGGGCAGTGCCGGATTTCCCATTAGGGACGGCACCTGCTGGGGCCAGCACAGAATCCCCACCCCCACCTTGTGTTGTACATGCGGCGGGGCTAGTAGGGCAGGCACTGGGCCGGCCGGATAATTATGTACAGTACGCAGCGGCATGCTGAAGGCCGCTGGCACTGTCATGGTTTGCTGCGCCCCCGACAAAGTCCAATGCAGCTTTCATTTACTGACCAGTAACCAGCGCTCACCGCTCGCCAGCCTCCGTGCATTTGCGGCAGCTCCTCCAAGTGCCAGAGCTCTCTCTGTGCGTGTGCGTAGGTTAAAGGAGGATGGCAAAGAGGAGCTGTTGTGTGCAGTCCAGTTGCTACTCAAATGCCACTGCGGAGCCTCCACTCTCCTCTCCTCCTTGCAGTGCCAGCACCAGTGGTGAATCACCCTCCAATTCAAGTTGTAGACTGAGAGTGTGTATGGACTGCAATTATCTGTCTGCATGGGGGAAGGGGCTGTTTGCAGTCTGCAATCTGAGTGGATTTATGGAGGGGAGACAGTCTGTAGTCCAAGTGTGGGGGATCCGCGTATCTGTGTGGAGTTGAGGTAGTCTACAGTTTTTAGTGTCTGTGACTGTGTGTGGGAAAGGGGCCAGGCGGGTTGGGAGGAATGGCTGTAGAGGAAAAGAGCACCCGAGCAAAGGTACAGCTGGTGAGTTATTAACCACTTCCCTGGCATGGTTGCATCAGATGCGACCATGCCTGCAAGTGCTTTATCTGACCTGGTCGCAGAGGGGCCCTCATTCCGAGTTGTTCGCTCGCTAGCTGCTTTTAGCAGCATTGCAGACGCGAGGCCGCCGCCCTCTGGGAGTGTATCTTAGTTTAGCAGAATAGCGAATGAAAGATTAGCAGAATTGCTAATAAATATTTTCTTGCAGTTTCTGAGTAGCTCCAGACCTACTCCTAGATTGCGATCAGCTCAGTCCGTTTAGTTCCTGGTTTGACATCACAAACACGTCCTGCGTTCGGCCAGCCACTCCCCCGTTTCTCCAAACACTCCCGCGTTTTTCCCTGACACGCTTGCATTTTTTAGCACACTCCCGGAAAACGCTCAGTAACCACCCAGAAACGCCCATTTCCTGTCAATCATTCACCGATCAGCAGTGCGACTGAAAAGCGCAGCAGGAACACCAGCAAATATACTAAGTTTTGTGTAAAATAACTTTGCGCATGCGCTCTGCGTACCATGCGCATGCGCATTTAGCAACAAAACGCAGCATAGCGAAAATCGGCAACGAGCGAACAACTCGGAATGACCACCAGGATGCGATGAGTCAGATAGAGAGTGTTTGAAGCGGCAGGGAAGGGAAACTTCCCTCTGCTGCTGCTGTCAGAGGGTCCGGAAGGTCCCTCTGCCTCCCTGCACTCTCCCCCACTGATTGGCGTGCTGCCGATCACTGCTGTTCGGTCAGCACGGCAGGATCCCCCCCCCCTCCCCCTCCCGCGGCTGCAGACAATAGCAGCCGCTGGTAAGTGTATTTTTTCGTTTAGTAAATTAGGATTATCCTTTGTTTAGTTAGTGCCAGCTGGCAAGGTATTTTATTGTATTTTTATTTCTTGTTTTATTTTATGTTTATATCTTTTGCATACACTGTTCTACCACAGGTTCCATCACTCACATTGGAAGATTTTTCTGCCTTGGTCCCTCACTTCCTATCCTCTGACATATCCACCATTATCATGGGTGATTTCAATATTGCTAATGATTGTCCAAAATCTGCTGCTCACGCCTCTAAACTACTCTCTCTAATCTCCTCTCTTGGCCTCTCCCAATGGACTGACTCCTCTACTCATCAGGAGGGCCACTGCCTTGATCTAGTATTCACCAGACTATGGGGGTAATTCCAAGTTGATCGCTGCAGGAATTTTGTTAGCAGTTGGGCAAAACCATGTGCACTGCAGGGGAGGCAGATATAACATGTGCAGAGAGAGTTAGATTTGGGTGTGGTGTGTTCAATCTGCAATCTAATTTGCAGTGTAAAAATAAAGCAGCCAGTATTTACCCTGCACAGAAATAAAATAACCCACCCAAATCTAACTCTTTCTGCACATGTTATATCTGCCTCCCCTGCAGTGCACATGGTTTTGCCCAACTGCTAACAAAATTCCTGCTGCGATCAACTTGGAATTACCCCCCATGCTCCATCTCTGAACTCACTAACACTCCTTTCCCCCTCTCAGATCACAACCTTATCACCTGCATGCTCTCCTCCGTTAATTCAAACCCTGTGTTGCTGAAGTCCTCCAATCCTCCTCAAACCCACAGAAATATTAACACAATTAATCTTCAAGAACTTTCCACTTCACTCCAACAACTGCTTTCACCTATTTCTGCATTCACCTCTCCTGAGATGGCTGTATCACACCTTAATGAGACTCTAGAACTAGCCCTTGATGAAGTGGCTCCAGCTACCCATCACACACCACGTAGGCCTAGATGTCAACCATGGCACTCTAAATTAACAAGACAACTACAAAACTCACACGAAAACATGAACGTCAGTGGCGTAAATCTCGTATTTCAAGTGACTTCCTCACGTATAAGACTGTCTACCATTCTTATAAAAATGCCCTGGACACTGCCAAACAAACATATTTCCAAACTCTTATCTCTGCTCAAGCCTCTAACCCCAAATGACTCTTTAATACATTTAAATCACTTCTGAATCCTCCCTCACCTACCCCACCAGCCACTATCAATGCACAGGATCTTGCTTCCTACTTCAAGGAGAAGATTGATAAGATCAGAGATGAAATGGTATTGTCAGGAATCCGCATTCTCCATTGCATCACTTCCAGTGAACAGGCGTCTCCTGGCTTCAGTCCTCTGTTTTCAGAGTATTCCCTGTGAATTGGACCTGTGGAACTACAGGTCCCAGCAGTTCCAGTCTTCAGTCTCCTGCAGCCCACAGCTCACTGTGCTCCACCTAACCAGTTCTATCTTTTGGTAACCACTGGTTTCAGCCAGCAGCCTGGAGTACACAGTGCTTCTAGTTAAACAGCATTAACTCCCGGTGCACTACTGATCCCAGCCAGCAACCAGCAGTGCATTGCATTAACTGTCTACAGAATTATTCTCCCGGTTAATCACCAGCTCCAGTTAACTCTCAGCTGATCTGGGCACCCAATCCTGGAGGGTGTGTTCTCACAGAGATTCATCCAATCATCACAGAGCAAGGGGTATAAACTCCAGTTCCTGGCTCATTCTCATCGCCTTGGACAATGAGTCACATTTGGTGTGTCAATTCTTCAGTGGGTCCCTGTGTTCGTGTTCCAGTCTCCAGTGGTTCCTCTCATAATTTCATTTCATTCCATTCATCATTCTGCATTTCTCCTGCTTGTTCCAGACTCCAGCCACAGCCTGCCACAGTTCATCAGCAGTAAGAGACTCCTCAGGTGTTATTCATTGCCTAACTTGTGCACCTTATTACCAGCATTCCATTCTGTGCATTGCATCCAGCACTTAACAAGCATGCTGAGTTAGCACTGTCTCCTGCCTGGGCCTTGCTTGGCTAAAGAACTTTTATGTTACAGAGACTGTGTGCTTTTGCAAGTATTACCGGAGTTCTGTTTTCCAAACCATTTGCATTTATCAAGTTATTCCACGTTACCGGAGTTTTGCTTTTTCAATTATTATTTACAAATCCGTTTACATCCAGCTACCAGGTTATTTCACAATTGTGTTACCAGTGACTTTATTTTGCTTAAACCATTTGTATCCAGTTATCAAGTTATTTTCATGTTTTGTTGTCAGACTTTATTTGCTTTAAACCTTCTGCATTCAGCCATCAACTTATCACCAAGATATATCTGTGTTGCCAAAGACTTTTTTTTTTTTTTTTATCAGTACCTTAGATTCAGTTACCGTTTATCATTTCATTTCTGCTACTACCAATGCTACGTACCATCTATTATTGTTCTGTGACTTTTGTGTTTATTAAACATCAGCGCTTATGCGCAGGACTTTATTCAGTCTCCACGTTTCATACGTCATTCCAACACTGACCCACTAGTGACCCCTCTGGGAACAGACTAATCAGAATCCTGACAGCCTGACAGGTATGCTCTTCGGCAGCCAGTGACCTGCTCTGTTCTTTACCTGAATCCTCTGGCACTCTTTCTTCATTTGAGCCCACAAATGAAGATGAAGTATCATCACTCTTCTCATCCTTCTCCACTACCTTTACTCTTGATCCTTTACCCTCACAAATAAGTAAAGCTCTGTCTCTGGTGCTCATCCCTACCTTAACTAACATCTTTAATCTCTCTCTCCCTCTCCCTCTCCCTCTCTCCCCATTTAAAAAAAACAAAATTCGGACCCTAATGCTCTCTCAAACTACTGCCTTATCTCTCTGCTCCCTTGTCTCTCTAAAGCTACTTGAGAGACTTGCCTACACTCAACTCACGCACTTTCTTAACTCATACACTTTGTTGGACCCACTTCAGTCAGGTTTCCGTTCCCAACATTCCACCGAGATAGCACTGACTAAAGTGGTTAATGATTTGGTCACTGCGAAGTCTAAAGGCCACTACTTATTCTTCTAGATTTATCTGCTGCATTTGACACTGTAGACCACTCTCTTCTCATACAGACACTACAATCCCTAGGTCTTAAAGACACAGCTCTTTCTTGGTTCCTATCCTACCTATCTAATAGCTCCTTCAGTGTTCGCTTCTCTGAATCTACCTCCTCTTCGCTACCTCTTTCAGTTGGAGTACTGCAAGGCACAGTCTTGGGTCCTCTGCTTTTCTCTATCTATATCTCATCTTTTGGTAAACTAATCAGCTCTTTTGGTTTTCAGTATCATCTGTACGCAGATGATACTCAAATCTACCTATCCTCCCCTGACTTGTCCCTATCTGTACTGGACCGTGTCACTGAATGCCTTTCTGCTATCTCATCCTGGATGACATCTCGCCACCTCAAACTGAATATTTCAAAGACAGAGTTAATTATATTTCCACTGGCCAATAGTAGGTACCAACCTGATATCTCTATCACTGTTGAAAACTCTACTATCTACCCTACCCCACAAGCTTGCTGCCTAGGTGTCATCCTTGACTCTGATCTATCATGTGTTCCCTACATTCAATCTGTCTCAAGATCATGTTACATGCATCTAAAAAACATATCCAAAATATGACCATACATTACACAAGACACTGCTAAAACTCTAATCCACGCTCTCATCTCCCGCATTGATTATTGCAATAGTCTCCTAACTGGCCTTCCCAAAACGAGACTCTCACCACTACAATCCATTCTGAATGCAGCGGCGAGGCTTATCTTCCTCGCTAGACGTTCATCGTCTGCAGATCCACTCTCAGTCCCTCCATTGGTTACCTGTACTCTACCGCATTGAATATAAAATACTTTTACTCACACACAAGGCCATTAACCAAACTACACCAACGTACATCACTTCGCTTATCTCAAAATATCTCCCAACCCGACCTCTTCGCTCTTCACAAGACCTGCGTCTCTCATCCACTCATTACTCGCTCCCCCTCACGACTGCAGGACTTTCATCGGGCTGCACCCACTCTGTGGAATGCCCTACCACGCACAATAAGACTCTCCTCTAGTCTCCAAGCCTTCCCTGAAAACTCACCTCTTTAGGCAAGCATATCAAATTCCAGAACCGCTCACATAACTTTCATAAACCTTCCTATCAAAGTGCATCCACTCTGTACAGTCCACACATATCCTCACATGTCTACTCATTCTATGCAATAGATAGGCATGTGTACACAAGGAAAGGTGCTATTTCCCTATAGATTGTAAGCTTGCGAGCAGGGCCTTCCTACCTCTGACTGTTTGTTACCACCCAGTTTGTTATTTCAAATTGTAAAGCGCAACGGAATTTGCTGCGCTATATAAGAAACTGTTAATAAATAAAAACATTTTATGTTTTTCAGCATACTAAAACTGTCTAAGGCCAGTTGAACAAAACCAACCTTCTTGTATAATCTTTTAGCTCTGTACAATGCCATCTATCCCAGGAGATGGTACCTGTCCCCTGACCCTGTTACAATGTGGTGGAGAATTTGCTTGCATGATCTGCTCATCAAAGAAGGGAGCAGTACCTTTTGAGAGCCCTGCAGAAACAGGTCTGTGTCTGCCTGGACTGAAGTAAAAGATATGGCACAGAGTAAAACTACAGGTGCAATACTCTGCAGAGGCTTTTTCACAGTGTAACATGCTGGGAGCTGTGGTGCCTCACACTCAGAAACAAATCCAAGTGGTGCTTTGTCTGCACGATTGTGAAAACCTGTATAGTTAGAGGATCAGACCCACCCTTTTTGGAAACCAGTACTGATACATGTCCTTGGTGAAAGTGGCTACAAAATTGCTGGAGAAACCCAACATGGAGCACGTAATTAAGGTCTTGCTACAAGCGACACTAGCACAGCAGGAAGCCACCAGGGTCCAGCAAAAAGCCACCAGGCAACATCAATTGGAGGTTGAGGAGATACGGAGGCAACAGCACCAGGACTGTGATATTCTTAAAGAGGTGATGCAGCAGCACAGCCTAGAAATGCTTCCCCAAATGACCCAACCACCTCCAGCTCCATACGGGCTAGTCATTTCCTTCAAAAAACAGACAGAGACTGATGATGTGGAGGCATATCTGAACACGTGTAAGAGGACATCAGGGTGGGAGAGTTGGACTAAATGACAGTGGGACGGCCTGCTGGAACCCTTTCTCTCAGGCATGCCTCAAAAAGCTTATTTTAAATTAAGCATTGCAGATGCTTTGGAATATGAAAAACTATAAACAGAAATTCTGGCTCGCCTGGGAGTTACCCTATTGGTCCGAGTGTAACGTTTACATCGCTGCATCGCTAGGTGCAAACAAACCTCCCCACTCACAAATGCACGACTTCATCCACCTGACCAAAAATTGGTTACAATTAGATACATTAACTGGACCCCAGATGGTGGAAAGAGTTGCTATGGACCATCATTTGAGGTCCCTGCCCGTGGCTTTGGGCAAGTGGGTGAGCCTTGGGATTCTGAAGACAGCTGACCAGCTAGTGGAGATGGTGGAAAGGTATCTGGTGGCATTTGGCAGAGGAACTACTGGCTATACCGCAGCAGTCCCTAGATCCACAACAGCACACTCCTGCAAAACCTGGTAAGACTATCCTGTGGAAAAAAGGTCCTGGGCATTAAGAGAACTCAAAAATGAAGAGACTGTGAGCATTTGGTCCAAAGACAGGCCAGTGGGTCCAGAAAGGTCTCAGGCACTTGACAGTCATGTGATTAAATGTTTTTGGTGTGGTATGCCAGAACATGTTGTTGCTAATTGCCCAGTTGTTTAAGAACCCAATGTAATGCTGTCTTTGAATGTCACAAAATGTCTTACTGTACCAAGTTAACCTAAATTGTTGCACTTTGGCTGAGTCCAAAAAACAAATTAGTGAAATTTTTATGAAAGGTAACCATGTAGAGGCATGTGAAAGATGGGTTGCTAAATGCTTTAAAGTTCCAGCGAACAACTGTTGGTGTAACTTCAATACATGGTGACACCTACCATTATAATACTGCTGAAGTTAATATTGAGACCCCTTGTAGCTCAGCTATTGTTATTGTGGGAGTGGTCCCTTCCTTAGTACGTGATGATATAATAAGGAGACACATTCCCCATTTTTGGAAATTATGGGAATCCCATATGGTCACAGGTGTGCATGATATAGGGCCAGTAGACCATCCTGCTAATATGCTGGCCACAAATGTAACCTTGAAACCCTTAGACCCATGTCCTTGGCTGGCATGGCTGGGAAGTAGAAGACAACGAGGAAAAAAGTGATGTAGATGGTACTGTGTGGTTCCCGAGCTGTTGGACCTAGCTTATGGTCACATCACAGCAGGACACTTAGGGGCTGAAAAGGAAACTGGAAGGATTTTTCAGATGTGTCTGAATATTGTTCTTCCTTTCCAGAGTGCCAGTATCATGCTCCCAGACCCAATTTCAAAGAGCCCCTAGTGTCCATACAGGTTATACAGGTCTCGTTTGACAGGATAGCCATGTATATGATTGGGCCCTTGTTAAAGTCTGCTCAGGGTTATTAGTATATTCTCGTAATAGTGGTTTATGCTACTCGATATCCCGAGGCAATCCCTTTGTCAACCAATACTATAGCTAGAGCTGGTGCATGTTTCCAGTAGGGTTGTAATGTCCCCCAATCTATTTGACTGACCAAGGTATCACTGTTATGTCTAGAATTATAAAGAAATTATGCAAATTGTTTAGTTACTCACCTGAGAACTTCAGCTGATGATCCCCAAATGGATGGGTTGGTAAAGAGGTACAACCAAACCTTAAAAAAATAAATATTCTGAAAAAGGTTGTCGATAAGGATGGGAAAAACTGGGATTACTTCTTGCCATATTTGATGTTGGCTATTAAAGAAGTACCTCAGTCTACTACATGAAACTTGGATTACGCCCTCTGACACTACTTCTCCTGCTGCTCTCTCTGCTGACACACACGCACGCGCGCGCGCCATGGGGGTGGTGTTGGGGTCCTTTTACCTTCTAGTTACTCATACCACCAGAACCATCCCTTACATTCTCTACATTTGAGGTCCATACTATACGCCTCTTCCAACCAGTACATCTTAGAGTAGCTGTCATTTACCGCCCCCCCTGGCACTGCTTCCAAATTCATCGACAACTTTGCTTCCTCTCTTCTGACATTCCCCCCCATTATCCTAGGTGATTTCAACATCCCTATTGACATCCCCACACAATCCCCTCCCTCTAAACTCCTTAACCTCACCTCTTCACTTGGTCTCTCCCAGTGGACCTCCTCACCCTCCCATGTGAATGGGAGCTCACTGGATTTGGTCTTCACTCACCGCTGTGATATTTCTGATTTTTCCAACTCCCCATTTCCCCTCTCTGACCACCATTTGCTCTCCTTCAACCTATCTCTCTCGACTTCCCCATCTCTACCTCCTAAGGCTACCATCACTAAGCGTAACATTGAAGCTATTGACACCACATTCCTTTCCTCCTTGTTTGACTCGCTTCTCTCTCCTATTCTCTCTCTCTCATGCCCTGAACAAGCCACTTCCACATACAATGCACCAACCACTATTCACCCTCGCAAATTAACACCTCAACCCTGGCACACCAAATGCACCAGATATCTGCAAAAATGCTCACGTACTGCTGAGCGACACTGGAGGAAATCACGCTCTAAGGCAGAAGGGAAAATAAGCTGAGCGCTCAGTGAGTGGTGGTGTATAGATGATTATCAGCAGCAGCTTGGGAAGGGAATGCCAATCCCCAAAAACACACTTATGTAGAAAAAATTACCAAGTTGCGCTAAACAATCAAATAGAAAAGCATTTATTTTAATGCATAAAATGTATTATGATAACAACAATTCTCCCGGGAGTACAATACACACTTTACCTTATAATGACATCTCTATAACTGTTTACCTACTGCTAATTTTATGACAGAAGTACAAATTAGTACTATTCCAGAGCTAATGACCCCAGGGATATCACTTTAAATAAAATATTAACAACAGCAATGATTAATAACTGTTAAAAGAAAAAATTAAAAAGTCTCACTTGGTCCACATGAATACCGTGCAGTCCTGATCATTAATAACTGTGAGCTTAATCCAATGATCCTATAGAAGACCGGACCCTTGTAGCATTAAATTGGAGCTCACGTAGTTGATGCTGTGAGCAAATGCATGATATGGTAATGGTAAACCACTAGCCGCTGTGACAAGGGGGAGAGCCCGGAGCGATGTTGCTGCGGTCAGCCGCTGACCCCTGCACGGGGAGTGGAGAGCCGTACCTGAGAATGACCGCTGGACTAGATGAAATGCGGCTGTGTAGAGCTGACGCGCGGCTGCAGTATCCGGACGGCTGGCTGTTACCTTGCGTGGCACAAATGTATGGGCTCTCAACAGTAGGCGGCTGACCTGTGCTCCCACGGGCAGCTCCGATTAAGCCTCCCTGCAATTGCCAGTGTGTATAGAAGGTAGATGGACACTCAGGCGGCGGCTGATCCGTAATCAGTGGTATACCGTAGTAGCAGCAATAATGAAGAAAGCTGATCTCCCGCACAGAATCAGGCTGGATGAGGCTCCAAGTGAAGTTAGCAATGCTGAACACCTGTATCCTGTATCCTGCTCTAAGGCAGACTTTCTCCATTTCAAACTTATGCTCTCATCCTTCAGTGCTGCCCTTTCTCTTGCTAAACAGTCATACTTCAAGAACCTCATCTCCTCCCAGTCTTCCAACCCCCGGCGCCTCTTTACCACTCTCAACTCACTCCTCTGCCCACCTCCACCTCGTCTCCCTTCCTCACTCTCTGCTTTTGACTTTGCCACTTACTTCACATCCAAAATTGACTCCATACGTCAGGACATCACATCAGACCATCAGTAACCAGCCTTCTCCCATCCCTTACTAACCCTCTCCATCCCTCGCACCAACTCTGACATCTTTCTCGCATGCATCTGGAGAGGAAGTCATGGCCCTCATTCGTTCCTGTCCCCTCACCACCTCCCCACTTGACCCTATCCCCTCCCACCTCCTTCGCTACCTCTCTCCTTCTGCTTGTTCCCATCTTTCCCACCTTCTCAATCTCACCCTCTCATCAGGCACTGTCCCCTCTGCCTTCAAGCATGCACTCTTCTCTCCTATTCTTAAAAAACCTACCCTTGATCCAAACACTCCTCTACAACTACCGACCCATCTCTCTCCTCCCTTTTGCCTCCAAACTCCTTGAGCGTATTGTCTACAACCGCCTTACTTCCGTTCTTTCCTCACACTCACTGCTTGACACATTCCAGTCTGGCTTCCGTCCTCTCTACTCCACTGAAACTGCCCTTGCAAAAGTATGCAATGACCTCCATGCTGCTAAATCTAAGGGACACTACTCTCTACTTATTCTACTGGATCTCTCTGCTGCTTTTGACATTGTGGACCATCCTCTCCTACTGCAAATCCTTCACTTCATTGGTCTGCATGACACTGCCCTTTCTTGGCTGTCCTCCTACCTTTCTGACCGTTCATTCTCTGTCTCCTCTTATGACTCTGCCTCCCCCTCACTTCCACTAACTGTAGGGGTACCCCAAGGTTCTGTCCTTGGTCCTCTACTCTTCTCTCTCTACACATCCTCACTAGGTAAGCTCATTAGTTCTTTTGGTTTCCAATATCATCTCTATGCTGATGACACTCAAATCTATCTTTCCTCTCCAGACCTCTCCCCTGCTCTCCTCACTCGTATCTCCAACTGTCTCTCTGCTACCTCTTCCTGGATGTCCCAGCACTTTCTTAAACTTAACATGTCTAAGACCGAGCTGATCATCTTCCCTCCCTCCCGCATAACCTCACCTCCTACAATCTCATTATCTATTGATGGCACTACTATCTCCTCTAGCCCCCAAGTGCGCTGTCTTGGAGTAATCATTGACTCCTCCCTCTCCTTCAAACCACACATTCAGCACCTCTCACAAACCTACCGTTTTCATCTAAAAAATATTTCAGGGATCAGACCCTTTCTGATCCAGGATGCTACTAAGACTCTTATCCACTCACTGGTCATCTCCAGACTGGACTACTGTAATCTCCTCCTAACTGGCATTCCTGACAAATACCTCTCTCCACTCCAATCTATACTCAATGCTGCTGCCCGGCTCATCTTCCTCATCAAACGCACTACGTCCACCTCTCCTCTCTTACTAGACCTTCACTGGCTCCCCTTCCCTTTCAGAATCCATTTCAAGCTTCTCACACTTGCTTACAAAGCCCTCACCCACTCCTCTCCCATCTACATCTCTGACCTTATCTCCCTTTACACTCCCACCCGTCCTCTTCGCTCTGCTAATGCACGTCGACTCTCCTGCCTACGGATTACTTCCTCCCACTCCTACCTCCAAGATTTTTCACGTGTTGCACCACTTTTCTGGAATTCCCTACCTCTCCCCCTCAGACTCTCCACCTCTCTACAAAACTTCAAACGGGCTCTCAAGACTCACTTCTTCACCAAACCCAGCCAAATCTCATCCTAAACCTCTGTTCCACGCTCTCTATGTACCCTATCTGTCTCACCCCTGTCTGTCTACCCTCCCCTTTAGAATGTAAGCTCTCACGAGCAGGGCTCTCTTCCCTCATGTGCTTATCCTTTTCTTACTTTAATATTATTCAACTGCACCAAATCCAGCAGTCTTCTGTCACCTGATACTTATTCCAGTGTCATCTGCTGATGTAGCTATGTTTATTTACCCTGTACTTGTCCTATATTGTCAACTGTAAGTTGCTGTATTCCTGCTTGATTATTTGTTTATGTACTCTGTAATTGGGCGCTGCGGAACCCTTGTGGCGCCATATCAATAAAGGATGATAATAATAATAATAATAATAATAATTCTCTCCTTTTGATCTGTTGTACGTGATACATCCCAGAGTGTTGCTAGATGCTAAAGAGACATCGGAAGGGCAGTCCAAACCTTATAAAAGTGCAAATGAACATGTAGCACAGATATAGGACAGGATTGTGGCCATGGTGCCCATTGTCAAGGAACATATGGAGCAGGCTCAACAGAGTATATAATCAGAATGCACATGTACGTACATTTGCCCCTGGGGATAGAGTTCTAGTTTTGATACCCACAGTGGAAAGCAAGTTTGTGGCTAAATGGCAAGGTCCGTTTGAGATCAGGGAAAAGTGAATGAGGTTAACTGTAAAGTGTACCAAAAGCAAAAGGAAGCCTAAACAAATTTACTGTACCATGTTAACCTAATTAAACCCTGAAAGGACAGGGTTGCCCTGTCAGCTGAACCTTGCCCACCAGTAACTTTAGTCCCCACTGGTCCCAAAGTAAAGGTGCCAGAGACACTGTCAGCTACTCAAAAGCATGAGGCTTAAGAATTTCTCATTAGTAACAGAGATGTGTTGTCAGTGCTGCCCGGCCGCATGGCCATAATAAAGCATGACTAAAGGGGAAAAAACACATGGAGAGATCCTGACCCATAGCGATAATGAAGCGTGCCCCGCGTGTCGCTATCATCGGTTTTAGATTGGCCTGCATGCAGACACAATCTAGTTAGATCGCTCACTTCACCGCTGGGTGAAGCAAGCGTCCCCCTGCCTCACTCAACACACATCGTGCTGAGTGGGGGGAGAGATGTGTGCTGAGCGGTCTGTGACAGATCAGTAAGCACACATCCCCCCCCCCCCCCCGTGTGTACCCCCCTATAGTCGCATAACCAGGGGTCAAAGTCAATTTAGTAATATTGAATTCCTGAAGCACAGTGAGAGATTAATAATATGCTAGAACTTGGTGTCAAATTTTGAAACCAGATGACAGGCTATGTTTCTGCAACGATTTTCATAAGTTATATGCAGTATTCAAGTTTATTGCGTGCCAGTCATGCCCCATGTGGATGAGTTTATACAAAGGTTAATTGGAATCGAAATCTCAACCTTCAGATACCTTTAGATACTACTTTATATGTGAGAATCAAAACATACTTGAACCAGACTATTTAGAGTAGCGGTAAGATTCCTGATGTGCGATATTTTGTATATATTGTATAATGAATATGGTATTAATGAGATACTAGGGAACACCTCAAATAGGTATCCAATGCTTACCCAGAGGAAATCACCTGGGAAGTACTAACCCAGACCAATGAGAAATCAGAATGGATAATGGTGACAGGTATACAATATAAGGGCTATAACTCTGGCATGAAAATACTCTTTGAAAAAGCCCCCTGGTGGAGCAAAACGCGTTATGGATCACCTGGGCATCATTAACCTACACCTGTGGACCCAAGGAACCCTACACCCATTATTCTGAAAGCATGCAAACTTAATTTGGAAAGCAGCCACCTGTTACAAGGAGCCGGGAGCCAGAGATACACAGCCGGGAGGAAGCTTGCACCTGGAGGAGAGCATCACTCCGAGTGCATCTGTAAGCGGTTACACCGCAGCAAGATTTAAACAAGCAGGAGTAGGGAGGATAGCCGCAGGCACAGTACGTCGGTAAGATCCCTCACAAAAATGAATTCAGTGTACTGTATATAGCCATTTGAAAAACTTTGCCTATTTTTTGACATTGACAGAGATATAAACATTTCTCTCTATATACATACCTCCACAAGCGGCTGTGATTTTGGAGAGGAATAATTATATTGAGAGACTCGTCCATAGTATTTTACGGATAATTCAAATAAAGTATGTTATTAATTCTTATATGCAACAATTTTATCCGTTTGCATCTAAAAGTCAGTAATAGAAGATGTCTGAGTAAAGCGCCCTACACACTGGCCAATTACACTGAAAGATATGAACGATCTCGTTCATTAATGAATGAGATATCGTTCATATCTTTCAGTGTGTATGCACCAACGATGAACGATGTGCGGCCCCGCGCTCATTCATTGTTGGTGCCGGCTCGTTTATGCCTGCAAGTCAATATGGACAATATCATCCATATTAGCATGCAGGGCTATGGGGCCGGGTGACAGGGGAGTGAAGAAACTTCACTCCCTCCGTCACCCACCCCCCTACCCCCGCAGCCGCCGGGTCGTCCGTAACTGCCATTGGGCACCTCGGCGGCCAATCGGGAGGTGTGTAGGGCCCTTAACATTGTAACATTGGATATTCCACTACACCAGGAAGTTAGAAACCAAAATTAATCAAATACTATGTTTCTCCTTTCACTAGTGGTTTAATTAGGAATATTGGCTGTTGTGGAATATTTGAATCCACGTTGACCAATCACAATAAAAAGTTAATTAAGTATCTAATTAGTCCCCAGGTGGTCTTCCATCTTAAGTTCAATTAAATGATTGACACCCTGGTCACCCTAAATTTCCCCTGTTTAGCAAAAAGAGAGATCACACATACTAACGAATTTAAAAAAATGTTAATTGAGAAGAGACAAAATTACTAGGCTCAGCTCCTTAATTTCAAAGGAAAGTGCCCAAAGTATTTTATTTTTAATTTTTTTGCATTATTACTAATATCGATTTATAATAAATTATTTTCTAGATTTAAATATTGTATTACTTAAAATCAAGTAAAGCTCTAGTAAACCTACATTTTCTGTAATGTTGCTTTTATGTTTATACTGTGGTCATGAACCGTACATGGTGGCAGTGCCAGTAACTACAAATGTGCTGAACTTGGTTGCAGGACACTGTTCTTTCAATACCTCTGTGAAACAATATTTTGAAAGTGTTTATAACTAATAAGTAATATGAACAAACCAAAACAAGACCTAGGGGTTTCGAAAACAAAGCATTAAGGGATGTTGCAAATAGTTCCACACATAAAAACAAACACTCCACCCCTTGTTATCATTGCTTTCACTGGCCTAACATTGTTTTTCTTGGGAAAACTAGCCTGTACAACAGGGATGGGGAACCTTTGGCCCTCCAGCTGTTGTTGAACTACACATACCAGCATGCCTTGCTACAGTTTTGTTATTTGGCCATGCTAAAACTGTTGCAGGGCATGCTGGGATGTGTAGTTCAACAACAGCTGGAGGGCCGAAGGTTCCCTATCCCTGCTGTACAATACTGCATGTACTATAATAGGTTGTAGCAAATCTACAAACATTTATGAAAAACATGGTGAAGCAGGGCTATAGCGTGGGCAGCACATTGGTCCAGGAGGGAGGCAATGCCAAAGCCGGAATAATGACACGCAGTGAAATGCCGCCGCCAGTACACAGGCGCCACAGGCTTTTCTCCCACCCATAGAGAGAGAATATAACCTTTGGCGAGTGCAGCGAGTCACCGTGCCCGCAGCGTGGTGAACGCAGCAAGCCTGCAAGGGTTTTCTGTTGCTCACCCCGCTGCCGGCATACTGGTGGCTGGGATCCCGCTGTCAGGATCATAACCAGCCAACGGTAAAAAGTCTGTATTCTGTCCAGGAAGGGTACAATATAAGGGGTAGGGTGGGTGAGAGATTGACAGTAAGGCACAATTTTTGCAATGCATTCACAAGGAAGGCACAATATAAGAAGTGGGGATAGGATGAGAGAGGAAATTATTATATATACCCCTTTTACACCGGCAGCATATAACACGGGTTATTGCACATGAACGTGCATAACCAGTGTTGCTGCTCTGTGTAAAAGGGCAGAGTTGGAATACTCTGGGTCGAGTGACCCGGTATTCCAACTCTGGTAGTTTGCGGGGTTGAACACATGTTCAACCCAGCAAACTGTACAGTGTAAACGGGAGCCGGATCGCGCGACCCGGCTTCCCGTTTACAGTGTATGAGCGGGCGGCGCTTGGAGATCATGTGACCTCCAAGTCACCGGCAACGTCACCAACCCGGCAATATGCCGGGTTGGTGACTCTGGTCTAAATGGGGGCTGACGCGGGTCGCAGCTGGGTAGCACCCGTGTCAGGCTCCCGGCTGCGACCCGCAGTTTAGGTCTAAAAGCGGTATTATTAACGGATTCTTATATAGCGCAGCAAATTCCACTGTACTTTACAACTGGACACAATGATAAAACAAAACCGGGTAATAACAATCAGTCATAGAGGTAGGAAGGCCCTGCTCGCATGCTTGCAATCTATAGGCAGTATCTCACTATTTATGCAATAGCAGTATGGCACAGACCAGGGGCATTTTAAGATGAGGGGACCCGCATGCAGCCTTCATTTCCGGCCCCTCCTCTCTGGCAGCTAGGAGACTCTGGCATATTGCCAGAGTCATCTGTGCATGGCAGAGGCGGATTTAGACTTCCTGGGGCCCTAAGCAAGACACGATTTGGGGCCCCCCTTCCTCCAACAATCCATAGCACTATTGTGTATGGGCCTAATTCATGATTGCATGCTGCGGCCAATGTTCACGCAATTGAGCGATTACTGGAAGATTGTGCATGTATGTGTGAAAGTGCCTTTGCAATCTCGCTCCCAGTGAGGGGGGTGTGCATCGATCTCTACAGCTACTGCTATAAAATAATATAGTGCAATTATAAAGCACCCCTGAGTCAGTGTATGAGGGAACAGGGATGTGAGTGTAGAGAGGGGGGTATATTAGTACAGGATCGTGAGTGCAGAGAGGGACAGGGCTGTGAGTGCAGAGAGGGGGGAATTAGGACAGGAGCATGAGTGCAGAGAGGAGGATATTAGGACGGGGCTGTGAGTGCAGAGAGGGGGGGGGGGGGGGTATTAGTATTATGGGTTATGAAAATATTACAATATAGACTTACCCAGGACTTACCAGGACGAAAACAGACGGAAACAACCCACCGACAAAACAGAAAACATCATCCTATCCTTTCATTCCCAATCATCTGTGTATTTCAGCGTATGTAAAATTTTATCAACTAAAAACCTCATGACCTCTAAGAACAAAATGCAACCAATTTGGTAGACAACTATATACATTGTGATTTACATGTGATTGTACATACCTGTTTGTCACTTTGCTCTATAATGCACAGTTAACATACAGCAGAACACCACCAGTAAATAGGCACCTGCACTTTTAACTTGAACAGGTAAAACCCTACACTCTCAGCCTAGAAAACACTGGTTTCATCTCAAACTAACTATGTTCCACAAATTGATTTTCTGCATTGCTCTTCATGGAGTATTCATAAAGGCCATTGCATCATTCAGTCTCCCAGCAACTCAGCCCTCTGTACATATTGCCCCCTCAATTCTACATGTAACCTCACCTTACTTATGGCGTGCCTCCACCCAAGCATATACACCCAGGCTAGCTTGGGAAAGCCTTCCTCTAATGGGATAGGAGGGTGTGCACTATTCTATTATATTGTTGTTGTTATGGAATAGATGAATGTTTATAATGATATTGGGTCCTCACCTTTTGTTTAACTGTCTCTTCTTTTTCAGATTCCTCTTCTCTTTTCCAGTGTATCCCAAGAATAAAGATCAAATACTCGGAATACTCTACAACAGGTAAGTGGTTTATTTTCTCTCTCTTTTCTTTTTACGACTAATAACGGGTGAATCCCTGTTCACAGTAATGCTTGTACCTATACATATATTATCATATTGTATTATATTATCTTTCTTACAACACTGCCTTAAAGGTAACATAAATTTCTGCATGCATTACACAAAATGACCTACTATAGTCGATCAGACTATAGACCCGGGGTTTTGTTTAAAAAATACCTTATCACTCTTCACCATTGGTACCAATATACAATTTAATTAAAGTAATAAATAATTATATAAAGGATCCACCGGTTCAAGTTCATGAATCTGTCCGTATTGCCTCATCAGAGTGGGCTAGTTGGTCCTTATTTAATTACAGTTTTCCACGCTGCTAAGGGGAGGGGCGATGGGCAATCTTCTTCCCCTTTCAGCGTTCTTCAGACGAAGGATGGGTAATAGTTCAATGGTTCGTAGTCTTTACCATAACTTGTTATGTAGAAGGGCTGGGTCCTATGGTACTAACACTCCAGTACAATAGTACAAAGTGGGTTTAATCACCAATATGTTCCTTTCAATGCAACAGTATGTTCTCAATATGATCACAGCTGGGAATCATTTTATATATAGTTTTGGACTATACCAATACAGAATGGGCAAATATTTCTCTTTGAGTCTCTTAGGTCTCTGGAGCTTCTATAATATTTGCAAATATATTTACACGGTTGTTCATAAAAGTAGCAGTTATAATTTCGGAGTCCCTATGAATTTATATTTATATACATCGGGTATCCAGGCTACTATTCTTTATATGCTATCCTCTACTGGGTCAAGGATTTGTAGACTTATTGGGGTTTGTTAATCCAACAGCCAAGTTTCCTGTATCAACTCCCTCTGCTCCTTTAGTATTACACAGTGCTTATGGAGGATATTATGTTAATTAGATTGACCTCTAATGACGGAGTGCTACTCCATATAATTACTGCTACAGGAGAACGTCCATATGAGAGTAATCCTGGTGCAATCCAATACATATAACTGTCCCCAATAGGTTAACTTCAGGGTAACCCTGTCATAAGGGTCCCTTAATTAGAGAGGAGAATGCAGTCTGGATTTAAGGGATACAATCCTCCCTTCAGGCTTATGGAGGGTTAATTATGTTATCACCCACCTCTTAGGGAGTATCTCCAGTTTATAGCCCCTCCCGCTGTGGGCTTGTCCTGTATCTCCGCCTCTCAGTAGGCGGCTTTTCTGGGATTGCGTAGTAGATCTGGTTTAGCCTCAATGACGGGGACTCGTTCCTCTCCCGGCTGACCGCTCTCTCTCTCCTCGGTTCCGTGCAGCCAACACTCCTCAGGTCAGTGGATTTACCAGGCTCCGTTACCGCGATCCTTTACCGCGATCACCGCGCTTCCCTGTTCTGGCTCTCTCCGACCATCACCTCCGTCCTCCGCACTTCAGTTTTCCTCTCTCTCTCGTGCCGTCCTCCTAACCGTCTCTCCCCTCGTGCAGACCCCCCTTAGCCGTGCAGCTCGCGGAGCTCTGGAAGCTTCCAGCCTCCCATTCCCCTGAATTAAACATACCCTTGCCTTCCCCCATGTAATACATATATACATATATCTCCAGCAAATTGTTATAAGATTTTAAAACACAGTATACCTATTATTTCATTTATTGTTTACATCAATTCATACCTAACTACTATAAAGGGTTACATTCTCCCCCTGGGGAGTCCACAGTTTAACCTTAACTGATCATGGAACTCCCCACTATTTCTAGTTCAGAGAAATCCTTCCAGCCATTCTATGTTATATTCCTCTTCTTTATATAACACTTCCATAGTATGGCCAGGTCCACATAATGCCCGGATGTATGACTAATGGGACTTCGGAGGGTACTCCCAATTGATCATATGTTAGTATCCTCGGCGGTCTACGCTCCCGTTGTGGTCTATAACTTTCATCTATCTCCCTTTCCATTATATTGGAGGGGTATTCACTAGAGTCATCCTGATCGTGAACATTTGAATCTCCTCCTGTATTCCACCATTCGTATTCTCCCTCCTGAGGTGAAATAACCTCCTCGATTCTATTTTCCGGTCGTACTGTTTGTCTATCCTCATAAGGGTCACTTGAATTTCTCTTTCCACTTTCCAACCTCTCAGTGTTTTCCTCACAGTAATAATGTCCATTTCCATACTCTAATGTATTTCCTTCATCAAATTCATTAGACTCCCCCGACTCTTCAATAGGGGTTATATTTTTTTCTTTGCTGGCACAAGACTTACTGTCATCCTCTTTCACTTCCTCCCATCTAACATCTTGGGATACCGGTAATAGATGTTGTCTATGATAGGTAAGGACTGACCCGGTCCCATTTTCTGGAACTAATTGATACACCGGGATGTTAGGCAATTGTTTTAAAACTACATACAACTCAGTTTTCCATCTATTAGCCAATTTTTGTTTTCTTGAACGTCCTAGATCTCGAATTAATACTCGATCTCCGGGGTTTAACATATGATGTTTCACTTGTCTGTCATGCCGGACTTTATTTTTTATTCCCATTTTTTCAGACTCTACCTGAGCTAACGCATAGGCCTCCTTTAATTGCTGACGAAGTCGGCTGACATACTGAGAATGTGAAGATGTCAAATAATCAGCCTGTTTAGTATTCAAACAGACGTCTATAGGCAATCGAGCCTCTCTCCCGAACATCAGGAAATATGGTGAGTACCCCGTAGACTCATTGCGGGTACAGTTATAGGCGTGTACTAAATGAGCCACATATTGATTCCACTGTGGTTTACTACGACTGTTTAACGTTCCTAACATGTTTAACAATGTGCGATTGAACCGCTCCGGCTGGGGATCTCCTTGCGTATGGTATGGCGTGGTTCGAGATTTCTTTATACCGCAGCATTCACACAACTCCTTGATTAGTCTACTCTCAAAATCCCTACCTTGATCTGAGTGTATTCTGGATGGAAGTCCATAGTGTATAAAGAACTTTTCCCATAACGTATTTGCCACTGTTGCCGCTCGCTGATTGCGGGTTACATAGGCCTGCGCATAGCGGGTGAAATGGTCGGTGACAATCAAGATGTTACTATCTTTCCCTTTCGGTCCCTCAAAAGACAAGAAATCTATACACACCAAATCCAGGGGACCTGAACTAGTTAGATTGATCAAAGGCGCCACCCCCGATTTAGGTAGAGTCTTCCTCATTATACAATTCCCACATGTCCTGCAGAATTGATCAATCTCTCTGTTCATAAGCGGCCAATAGAAACGATCTGAAATTAATCCATGTGTCTTCTCATAACCCAGATGTCCGTGGTTGTCATGCAAGGCTTCCATCACTAACTGTCTATATTTATCCGGTAATACCAGTTGTAAACGGTATCTTCCGTCCACCATCCGAGTACGTCGATACAGAACCCCTTGTTGTAATCTCAGTTTGTGGCGTTGCCTCAACAATATCTTAGAGGCATTATTAAGGTTCAATTTCACTTTATTTTCATCTGTACTATGCAAGATCTGTATTACAGGTGATATGACTCTGTCCTCTCTTTGATCCGATGCCATCTGCTGCGTTCCTACTTTGTTCATACCTTCCAAATCAATCAGGGTTAGTCCACAATATAGTGGTGGTATGACTTGTTCGGATACCCCTAACGATGAAACAAGGGTGGTGTCTAAACGTTGTCCTTCATGAATTTGATGGCACAATCCTCGTACATCTGCTGCAGGGACTTCTATCCATTCATCTGTGGGCTCAATCTCCGTTTGGTGTGATAATCTTGACAGAGCATCAGCATCTTGATGTGTTACCCCAGGCCGGTATTTGATGGTGAAATCGTAAATAGACAATGCGGCCAACCAACGATGTCCCGTAGCATCCAGTCTTGCTGTTGTATGGATATAGGTAAGAGGATTGTTGTCGGTTTGTACCGTAAAATGTACCCCATATAGATAGTCGTGGAATTTTTCCACAATGGCCCATTTAAGTGCTAAGAACTCCATCTTATGTACTGGATATTTTCTTTCACTTTGAGATAGTCCTCGACTTATATATGATACAGGTCTTAACTGCTGATTCTGCAATTGATATAATACTCCCCCTAGGCCTTCCAAAGAGGCATCTACATGGACCTCGTAAGGGAGCTCAGGGTTAGCATAGGCTAATACAGGAGCATGGGTCAAACAATGCTTTAATTGTAGGAACGCCTCTTCACATTTCTGGTCCCATCTTTCTCCAAACGGGTCTTGAATTCGGTGATACTGCAATTTATTATGGGCACTATTCTGCCTTTTATTATTATAGGGGGGATATCCTTTGGTAAGTTCTGTTAATGGTCTAGCAATTCGAGAATAATGTCTCACAAACTTTCTGTAATACCCACAAAATCCTAAAAACGATCGGAGGTCTTTCAGGTTCATAGGCTGTGGCCACTTCTGTACAGCTTCAAGTTTGGCTGGGTCGGTAGCAATACCTTCCCTACTGACGATATGACCAAGGTATTTCACAGTATGTTGGCAAAATGTACACTTATTTACTGACAATTTCAATCCTCTAGCCCTTAGTCGGTCTAACACCTTAATTAATCTTTCGTTGTGTTCTTCTATACTCTTGCCAAACACAATAATGTCATCTAAGTAGACAAGCACCTCTCGATAGCACATGTCGCCCACTGTTTTTTCCATGGTTCTCTGAAATGTAGCAGGTGCCCCCTTAACCCCTTGTGGCATTTTAAGAAATTCGAAAAAACCAATAGGGCAGATGAAAGCAGTCTTTTGTTGATCTTGGGCATTCATTGGAATCTGATAATATCCACACCTAAGATCTAGTATTGAGAACCATTGACTGCCCTGAAGACAGTCGAGGGCTTCATCTACTCGGGGTACGGTGTATTGGTCAGGGATTGTACGATTATTCAATGTCCTGTAGTCTATACATAGACGTATTTCTCCATTTTTCTTTCGAGCTACTACGATTGGGGAAGCATACGGGCTTTCGGAGTCAGCGATCACCTTGTTTTCCAATAGATGTCTAAGATGTTGTCGTACATCCTCAAAATCAGCTGGCGCAAGTCTTCGTGATCTCTCTCTAAATGGGGTATCATTGGTCAATCTAATATGATGTTCCACGCCAGTCGCTGTTCCCAAATCCCAATCCCCACTGGAAAATATATCAGCTCGGCTGTGTAGTTGGGCCAATAGTAGTGTCTTTATTTCCATGGAGACATCACTGTCTTGAAAGCAAGGTTCCAAATTAAGAACAGCTTCGGAATATCCAATTACATTTCCAACAGGACTTGAAGAAGTATTTATGATAGTTTCCACTCTACTACACATACATCTATCCTCCTCGTCCTTACTCTGCTGGCTTTCATCCTGAAACTCTTTATCTTGTTTGTCACACCATTTGATTAAGTTTTTATACATATTCGTGTTGGTTCCTATAATGACTGGTAAGTCCCCATTATCTCCCGGGGAATCCGGGCATACCAAAGCGACAAGGGGTACGGTATCGTTGGGAACATGTAGTCCAGGCTCAAAAGAGATATTAGCGATGATGTATCCCAAATAGGGATACTTTTGTTCGCTCAGCCCCCAGATGGTAAGCCCGTTTAGAGGCTGTATAGGAACATCACTTATGTGAGATCTATACCATGACTCGAAAACTATAGATATTTGAGAACCGCTGTCCATTAACACACTACAATCGTGTCCATTTAGTATGGCTTTAATTCTGGGAGCTCGTCCCATTAAGTTTGCAGGAAGGTCAGACCACTGGTAACTCCCCATAGCTTTAACATTTATTGTGGGGGAGTCTGTGAGGGGACCACAGGACTCCCGTTGGAGTTTTCCAATTGTTCATCCCTTCTACGAGCATTGTATCGATTTCCTCTATTATTTGGCTCATTCAGATGACATTCAAAGGAACGATGGCCAATTTGACCACACCGATAGCAGGTTATGGGAGACTGATTCCGCCTTGTCATCCCTCTTCCAACGCCGGTGGGCATATACGGTTGGGTTTGTCTATCAGTTTGTAATGCTATTAACTGATCTATTTTTTTATTCTGTTCTTCCAATAAATTCAATAGTCTGTCGTCTATAGAAGAGTGCTGTGGACTAGGAGCAGGCACTACCAATTTTACTTTCTTGATGGTTTTCTCTCTATTCTCTATCTGAACCTCTTCTAATTTTACTTCCTTCACTAGTTCACTTAACGTAGGTGCTGGTCCCCCCCTCATGGTACATCGTAGCCTTTGAGCGACAGGGTTAGTGGTTAAGGCGCCCTTAAGCACTTGACATAGTCGCCTCTCATCCACTTCGCTCCTTTCCATTCCTCCTTTTTCCACCAATTTATAAATCACTTTATCCACTCGATATATATAATCAGTGAGAGTTTCTCCATGCTCTTGGAAAGTGTGATTCATACGTGCTAATAATTCACATACATCCTCTAAAGTCCCGTACGAAAAATCTAAAGCTTCAAAATATTCTCTAAGGGTAGCCTGAGGGTTACTCCTTCTAGTAGCTTGGATCACTCCCATTGCCGGCCCTCGTAAGCTCTCCACTACTCGTTGTTTTTTTATGGCATCCGTACACGGCCACTCTTCCGAATGCTGTATAGCCGCTTCTTTCCATAATTCATAGGACTCCTCCCCCGCAGGCACCGGTACTATTCCTGAGAACATTCTCAGCCGTCGATAGCCCCCTTCATAGTGCCATCGTTCCAATTGGTTTACTACTTTATCCATTACTGCTTCAGTCGAGGATCCTTCATTGTGAGGTTTACTGATCCCTGCCATCACTCGAGTTACAGAGTCTCCCTGCGGAGCGTCATAAGCCGATGTATTAATGGGCCACAATAACTTTATTCGCCTCCCTGGTGCACACTTTAGCATAATCATCTTAGGGAAAAGTTCGGGTTCTAATGAAGTCTTATTAGTTATTAATAATGTCGACGGGTCTTGTTTTTCCCCTCTTCTTTTATCCACTATAGCCGGTTGATAAATTCCATATAATCCAGATAATTCAGACAACACTTCTCCGTCTGAAATGGATGAGAAATTACCTATCAACCCTATACTGCATTCTATATCCACCTCCTTCTCTCTACACCATTGAAACACATCATCTCCCGATATACTCTCCATATTTTTATGGATTCCCGAGATTTAGGATCTCAGCAGTGCCTCCACTTTGTAACCTCACCTTACTTATGGCGTGCCTCCACCCAAGCATATACACCCAGGCTAGCTTGGGAAAGCCTTCCTCTAATGGGATAGGAGGGTGTGCACTATTCTATTATATTGTTGTTGTTATGGAATAGATGAATGTTTATAATGATATTGGGTCCTCACCTTTTGTTTAACTGTCTCTTCTTTTTCAGATTCCTCTTCTCTTTTCCAGTGTATCCCAAGAATAAAGATCAAATACTCGGAATACTCTACAACAGGTAAGTGGTTTATTTTCTCTCTCTTTTCTTTTTACGACTAATAACGGGTGAATCCCTGTTCACAGTAATGCTTGTACCTATACATATATTATCATATTGTATTATATTATCTTTCTTACAACACTGCCTTAAAGGTAACATAAATTTCTGCATGCATTACACAAAATGACCTACTATAGTCGATCAGACTATAGACCCGGGGTTTTGTTTAAAAAATACCTTATCACTCTTCACCATTGGTACCAATATACAATTTAATTAAAGTAATAAATAATTATATAAAGGATCCACCGGTTCAAGTTCATGAATCTGTCCGTATTGCCTCATCAGAGTGGGCTAGTTGGTCCTTATTTAATTACAGTTTTCCACGCTGCTAAGGGGAGGGGCGATGGGCAATCTTCTTCCCCTTTCAGCGTTCTTCAGACGAAGGATGGGTAATAGTTCAATGGTTCGTAGTCTTTACCATAACTTGTTATGTAGAAGGGCTGGGTCCTATGGTACTAACACTCCAGTACAATAGTACAAAGTGGGTTTAATCACCAATATGTTCCTTTCAACGCAACAGTATGTTCTCAATATGATCACAGCTGGGAATCATTTTATATATAGTTTTGGACTATACCAATACAGAATGGACAAATATTTCTCTTTGAGTCTCTTAGGTCTCTGGAGCTTCTATAATATTTGCAAATATATTTACACGGTTGTTCATAAAAGTAGCAGTTATAATTTCGGAGTCCCTATAAATTTATATTTATATACATCGGGTATCCAGGCTACTATTCTTTATATGCTATCCTCTACTGGGTCAAGGATTTGTAGACTTATTGGGGTTTGTTAATCCAACAGCCAAGTTTCCTGTATCAACTCCCTCTGCTCCTTTAGTATTACACAGTGCTTATGGAGGATATTATGTTAATTAGATTGACCTCTAATGACGGAGTGCTACTCCATATAATTACTGCTACAGGAGAACGTCCATATGAGAGTAATCCTGGTGCAATCCAATACATATAACTGTCCCCAATAGGTTAACTTCAGGGTAACCCTGTCATAAGGGTCCCTTAATTAGAGAGGAGAATGCAGTCTGGATTTAAGGGATACAATCCTCCCTTCAGGCTTATGGAGGGTTAATTATGTTATCACCCACCTCTTAGGGAGTATCTCCAGTTTATAGCCCCTCCCGCTGTGGGCTTGTCCTGTATCTCCGCCTCTCAGTAGGCGGCTTTTCTGGGATTGCGTAGTAGATCTGGTTTAGCCTCAATGACGGGGACTCGTTCCTCTCCCGGCTGACCGCTCTCTCTCTCCTCGGTTCCGTGCAGCCAACACTCCTCAGGTCAGTGGATTTACCAGGCTCCGTTACCGCGATCCTTTACCGCGATCACCGCGCTTCCCTGTTCTGGCTCTCTCCGACCATCACCTCCGTCCTCCGCACTTCAGTTTTCCTCTCTCTCTCGTGCCGTCCTCCTAACCGTCTCTCCCCTCGTGCAGACCCCCCTTAGCCGTGCAGCTCGCGGAGCTCTGGAAGCTTCCAGCCTCCCATTCCCCTGAATTAAACATACCCTTGCCTTCCCCCATGTAATACATATATACATATATCTCCAGCAAATTGTTATAAGATTTTAAAACACAGTATACCTATTATTTCATTTATTGTTTACATCAATTCATACCTAACTACTATAAAGGGTTACATACACTCCCCTCTTATTAGCACTCATGAGCTTTTTACTTCCCTATACTCATTGACAATAACCTCTACAACCTCTCACCATAAAAAACTTTCACAAACCTCTGACACCCACATTTATCTCTCTCTTCTGCTTCTGATAGCTGGTGACATTTCACCAAATCCAGGACCCTGCCACTTGCATCACTCGCATTCACCTGATTCACAGCAACATAGAAATCCAGCTAACCTCATAAACATCACATGTCTTCCATCACCCTCCAGATCACTAAAATGTGCCTTATGGAATGCACGCTCTGTTTGTAACAAATTAACATCTATCCATGACCTCTTCATATCTAACAACATCAATCTGCTGGCTATAACAGAAACCTGGCTCACACAATCTGACACAGCCTCCCCTGCAGCACTGGCACATGGTGGTCTCCACTTTACACACACCTCCAGACCCGATAACCATAAAGGAGGAGGAGTTGGACTTTTACTTTCACAATCTTTTGCATATACTGTTCTACCACAGGTTCCATCACTCACATTTACATCATTTGAAGTACATTCCATTAGGGTTTACTCTCCTTTCTCTCTGCGTGTTGCAGCTATCTACCGCCCACCTGGGCATCCAAAACAATTTTTGGAAGATTTTTCTGCCTGGCTCCCTCAATTTCTATCCTCTGACATCTCCACCATTATCATGGGTGATTTCAATATTGCTATCGATTGTCCAAAATCTGCTGCGCATGCCTCCAAACTACTCTCTCTAACCTCCTCTCTTGGCCTCTCCCAATGGACTGACTCCTCTACTCATCAGGCGGGCCACTGCCTTGATCTAGTATTCACCAGACTATGCTCCATCTCTGAACTCACTAACACTCCTTTCCCCCTATCAGATCACAACCTTATCACCTGCATGCTTTCCTCTGTTAATTCAAACCCTGTGTTGCGGAAGTTCTCCAATCTTCCTCAAACTCGCAGAAATATTAACACAATTAATCTTCAAGAACTTTCCACTTCACTCCAACAACTGCTTTCACCTATTTCTGCATTCACCTCTCCTGAGATGGCTGTATCACACCTTAATAAGACTCTAGAACTAGCCCTTGATGAAGTGGCTCCAGCTACCCATCACACTCCACGTAGGCCTAGATGTCAACCATGGCACTCCAAATTAACAAGACAACTACAAAAACTCACACGAAAACTTGAACGTCAGTGGCGTAAATCTCGTATTTCAAGTGACTTCCTCACATATAAGACAGTCTACCATTCTTATAAAAATGCCCTGGACATTGCCAAACAAACATATTTCCAAACTCTTATCTCTGCTCAAGCCTCTAACCCCAAACGACTCTTTAATACATTTAAATCACTTCTGAATCCTCCCGCACCTACCCCACCAGCCACTATCAAGGCACAGGATCTTGCTTCCTACTTCAAGGAGAAGATTGATAAGATCCGAGATGAAATGGTATGCTCTTCGGCAGCCAGTGACCTGCTCCGTTCTTTACCTGAACCCTCTGGCACTCTTTCTTCATTTGATCCCACAAATGAAGATGAAGTATCATCACTCTTCTCATCCTGCTTCTCTACTACCTCTCCTCTTGATCCTTTACCCTCACAAATAAGTAAAGCTCTGTCTCTGGTGCTCATCCCTACCTTAACTAACATCTGTAATCTCTCTCTCTCTACTGGTATTTTTCCTTCACTCTTCAAGCATGCAGTTATTACTCCCATTTAAAAAAAACAAAATTCTGACCCTAATGCTCTCTCAAACTACCGCCCTATCTCTCAGCTCCCTTGTCTCTCTAAGCTACTTGAGAGACTTGCCTACACTCGACTCACACACTTTCTTAACTCATACACTCTGTTGGACCCACTTCAGTCAGGCTTCCGTTCCCAACATTCCACAGAGACGGCACTGACTAAAGTGGTTAATGATTTGGTCACTACGAAGTCTAAAGGCCACTACTCACTACTTATTCTTCTAGATCTATCTGCTGCATTTGACACTGTAGACCACTCTCTTCTCATACAGACACTACAATCCCTAGGTCTTAAAGACACAGCCCTTTCTTGGTTCCTCTCGTACCTATCTAATCGCTCCTTCAGTGTTCGCTTCTCTGAATCTACCTCCTCTTCGCTACCTCTTTCAGTTGGAGTACCGCAAGGTTCAGTCTTGGGTCCTCTGCTTTTCTCTATCTATACCTCATCTCTTGGTAAACTAATCAGCTCTTTTGGTTTTCAGTATCATCTGTACGCAGATGATACTCAAATCTACCTATCCTCCCCTGACTTGTCCCTATCTGTACTGGACCGTGTCACTGAATGCCTTTCTGCTATCTCATCCTGGATGACATCTCGCCACCTCAAACTTAATATTTCAAAGACAGAGTTAATTATATTTCCACCGGCCAATAGTAGGTACCAACCTGATATCTCTATCACTGTTGAAAACTCGACTATCTACCCTACCCCACAAGCTCGCTGCCTAGGTGTCATCCTTGACTCTGATCTGTACTTTGTTCCCCACATTCAATCTGTCTCAAGATCATGTTACATGCATCTAAAAAACATATCCAAAATACGACCATACCTTACACAAGACACTGCTAAAACTCTAATCCACGCTCTCATTATCTCCCGCATTGATTATTGCAATAGTCTCCTAACTGGTCTTCCCAAAACGAGACTTTCACCACTACAATCCATTCTGAATGCAGCGGCGAGGCTTATCTTCCTCGCTAGACGTTCATCGTCTGCAGATCCACTCTGTCAGTCCCTCCATTGGTTACCTGTATTCTACCGCATTCAATATAAAATACTTTTACTCACACACAAGGCCATTAACCAAACTACACCAACGTACATCACTTCGCTTATCACAAAATATCTCCCAACCCGACCTCTGCGCTCTTCACAAGACCTGCGTCTCTCATCCACACTCATTACTCGCTCCCACTCACGACTGCAGGACTTTCATCGGGCTGCACCCACTCTGTGGAATGCCCTACCACACACAATAAGACTCTCCTCTAGTCTCCAAACCTTCAAGCGTTCCCTCAAAACTCACCTCTTTAGGCAAGCGTATCAAATTCCTGAACCGCCCACATAACTTTCATAAACCTTGCTATCAAATTACATCCACTCTGTACAGTCCACACATATCCTCACATGTCTTCTCATTCTATGCAATAGATAGCACCTTTCCTTATGTACATATGCCTATAGATTGTAAGCTTGCGAGCAGGGCCTTCCTACCTCTATGACTGTTATCACCCAGTTTGTAATTGTTATTTCAAATTGTAAAGCGCAACGGAATTTGCTGCGCTATATAAGAAACTGTTAATAAATAAATAAATAAATAAATTAGTACAGGGCTATTAGTGCAGAGAGGGGTAGGACAGGGCTGAGTGTGCAGAGAGGGGGATATTAGGACAGGGCTGAGTGTGCAGAGAGGGGGATATTAGGACAGGGCTGTGAGTGCAGAGAGGGGGATATTAGGACAGGGCTGTGAGTGCAGGGGGGATATTAGGACAGGGCTGTGAGTGCAGAGAGGGGGGAATTAGGACAGGAGCATGAGTGCAGAGAGGAGGATATTAGGACAGGGCTGTGAGTGCAGAGAGGGGTAGGACAGGGCTGAGTGTGCAGAAAGGGGGATATTAGGACAGGGCTGAGTGTGCAGAGAGGGGGATATTAGGACAGGGCTGTGAGTGCAGAGGGGGGGGGTATTAGTACAGGGCTATTAGTGCAGAGAGGGGTAGGACAGGGCTGAGTGTGCAGAGAGGCGTAGGACAGGGCTCAGTGTGCAGAAAGGGGGATATTAGGACAGGGCTGAGTGTGCAGAGAGGGGGATATTAGGACAGGGCTGTGAGTGCAGAGGGGGGGGGGTATTAGTACAGGGCTATTAGTGCAGAGAGGGGTAGGACAGGGCTGAGTGTGCAGAAAGGGGGATATTAGGACAGGGCTGAGTGTGCAGAGAGGGGGATATTAGGACAGGGCTGTGAGTGCAGAGGGGGGGGGGGGTAGTGCAGAGGGGGGGGGGTATTAGTACAGGGCTATTAGTGCAGAGAGGGGTAGGACAGGGCTGAGTGTGCAGAGAGGGGTAGGACAGGGCTGAGTGTGCAGAAAGGGGGATATTAGGACAGGGCTGTGAGTGCAGAGGGGGGGGGGGTATTAGTACAGGGCTATTAGTGCAGAGAGGGGTAGGACAGGGCTGTGAGTGCAGAGAGGGGTAGGACAGGGCTGAGTGTGCAGAAAGGGGGATATTAGGACAGGGCTGAGTGTGCAGAGAGGGGGATATTAGGACAGGGCTGTGAGTGCAGAGGGGGGGGGGGGGTATTAGTACAGGGCTATTAGTGCAGAGAGGGGTAGGACAGGGCTGAGTGTGCAGAGAGGAGGATATTAGGACAGGGCTGTGAGTGCAGAGAGGGGTAGGACAGGGCTGAGTGTGCAGAAAGGGGGATATTAGGACAGGGCTGAGTGTGCAGAGAGGGGGATATTAGGACAGGGCTGTGAGTGCAGAGAGGGGGATATTAGGACAGGGCTCTGAGTGCAGGGGGGATATTAGGACAGGAGCATGAGTGCAAAGAGGAGGATATTAGGACAGGGCTGTGAGTGCAGAGAGGGGGGTATTAGGACAGAGCTATGAGTGCAGAGAGGGGTATATTTGAACAGGGCTGTCAGTACAGAGAGGGGGATATTAGGACAGGGCTGTGAATGCAGAGAGGGGGGTATTAGGACAGGGCTGTAAGTGCAGGGAGAGGGTATCAGGGTATCCTGTGAGGTCAGATAGCATATTTCAATTTAACAGAGTGACAGGCACAACTTTTATTTTACAATTAGAAGCTGGCAGGGTGAGTCAGCAGGGGGTGGTTGGTGTTCATGGTCGGGGGTATGGGGTTGCTATCATACCTGGACTCGGCATCTGATGGGGGATGGGGTGCTATGGTCCACAGCTGCGGCCTCCACCAGCGGGAGTCTGGCAGAGGAGCACTATCAGCGGTGGCTGTTTTTTTGACCGGGGGCATAAAGTCCGGGAGCACGGTGGTGTCATATGTGCAGTGCGCCTATGCTGGCTGGCATTGTCGAGGGAGCATGGACCACAGCATGGACCGGAGCTCCAGCCAAGGCGGGCGGTTAGCACACACGCACACACACACACTCACAAACAGGGCCGGCGCCACCATTAGACCGCTTTAGGCAGCTGCCTATGGGCGGCGGCCACTGGAGGGCGGTACCTCACGCTGAAGATGAATGCCTCTTCTATTATTCCCTTAGCTGTGCTCTAGTCTTCTTTAATGCTGCACTGACAGCGTGTCAGTGTGTCCCATCAGATCTACGGTTAAAGTAAGCTGGGTCTTCTTATATATAGCACTCCTCACTGTGTTTACAATACTCCTCGGGCACCCTCTTCCCCCCAACCCACGATAGTAACTGGCATTTCATGCCCCACACCACAATAGCATCCTCGTATATTCAGCCCCCCCCCCCCCCACCTGCAACCCGCATATTCTCTCCCTCCCCCCTACCCTTCATGACCGCCCCCCTCTGCTTAGAAATTTAACCAGCTGTGCAGTTAAGCTGCACTCAGCCTCCTGCCGCCACCCGCCGTGCCGTCCCCCCCCCCCCCCCATCCCCGCGATTGCATCCCGCATATTCTCTCCTTACGCTTCATGACTACTGCCCAAACCCCCACCCCACCCCCGCTGAGGAAACTGACCAGCTGTCAATTTACTGTGTGCAGCCAGCGGCTGCATGACTAACTGGGAGCGCAGGTTGCTGCAGGGAAGAAGGAGGCGGGATCCCTGTGTTCGTCGGAGGAGAGACAGTGAAGCATAAGACAGGCTGTATTCATTATAATTTTTTTTCTATTACCAACTAAATATGAGTTTTAGGCTGCTGTGTGTGTGTGTTTGTGTATATATGTGTGTGTAGCTCTATATATATATATATATATATATATATATATATATATAGCTACACACACATATATACACAAACACACACACACACACAGCAGCCTAAAACTCATATTTAGTTGGTAATAGAAAAAAAAAATATATATATACCATATGTCCGGCACTCACTGTTCAACTTCAATCAGCTTGTTCTGGTGCACAACCTCTCACAGAGCATGCAGACATAGAACCAATGGAGGCACTCGGAAAGAAAAAGACGACACACCGCTGGATAGGTCGACGTTTCAGGGACGGATCCCTTTTATCAAGACAGGCACTCAGAAAGAAAAAGACGACACACCGCTGGATAGGTCGACGTTTCAGGGAAGGATCCCTTTTATCAAGACACGTGTCTTGATAAAAGGGATCCGTCCCTGAAACGTCGACCTATCCAGCGGTGTGTCGTCTTTTTCTTTCTGAGTGCCTGTCTTGATAAAAGGGATCCATCCCTGAAACGTCGACCTATCCAGCGGTGTGTCGTCTTTTTCTTTCTGAGTGCCTCCATTGGTTCTATGTATATATATATATATATATATATATATATATAATATATATATATGTGTGTGTATGTAGAAAATAATAATAATATATATATATATATATATATATGTGTGTAGAAAAAATAAAATATATATATATATATATATATGTGCGTGTATTATTTATTTATATATATATATATATATATATATATATATATGAAGTAGAATCGTAAACTCTTGCATCAGTGTCTATATACACGCGACGCTGCTTGTTACCCTCCTCTGGCGGTACCAGTGATTAGTACTACTAATCAAGCTAATGGCACCTGCTTGTTGTACTTAATTCTGCTGTAGAACTTGTTTATTTATTGTTTTTAAATTATTTCTTTATAATTGGAACAACAGTAATAGAACAAAACAGAATATTAACAAACAGAAATAGCGGTAGGAAGACCCTGCTCGCAGGCTTACACTCTATAGCAGAGGTTCCCAAACACGATCCTCAAGGCACCCCAACGGTCCTGGTTTTAAATATATGCATGCTTTGCCACAGGTGACTTAATTAGCACCTTAGTCAATTTGATTTAACCATCTGTGTTGAGCCATGGATATACCTAAATTCCTGGACTGTTGGGGTGCCTTGAGGACCGCGTTTGGGAGCCTCTGCTCTATAGGGAGATAGGCATTGATACATAAGGATAGGTGCTACCTATCACTACCAGTGGGTTGGGTACGGGATGCTGGCGATCAGACTGTTTGAAATCCCGACAGGGATAGTGGAGGTAAGTATCCCTAATCCTAACCCTCCCTACACACTACCTAACCCTAACCCTCCCTGCCCGCAGCCTAAACCTAACCTTCCACCCGCAGCCTAACCCTAACCCGCCCTCCCCGCAGCTTAACCCTAACCCTCCCTCCCCGCAGCCTAAACCTAACCTTCCACCCGCAGCCTAACCCTAACCCTCCCCTTCCCACAGCCTAACATTAACCTCCCGAGTATACTTACGTTTGGAATTCCGACTGTCGGGATACCAACTACATCCCTTACCAGGGATATATATATATATATATATATATATATATATATATATATATAGCACACACATTCCGCAGCATTTATCAGAGAGTATTTGGCAATTCACATCAGTCCCTGCTCCAGTGGATCTTACAATCTATATTCCCTACCACATGTACACGACATGCACACACATTCATGCTAGGGTTAATTTTGTTGGGAGCCAATTAGCTTACCCGTATATTTTTTGGATTGAGGGATTAAACCGGAGTACCGTGAGGGAAACCAGGCAAGCACGGGGAGAATATACAAACTCCACACAGTTAAGGCCCCGGTGGGACTCAAACCCATGACCGCAGCCCTGTGAGGCAGCAATGCTAACCTTTACACTCTCTGTGCTATTGTATAAAGGTCCGTGCAGATTGCAAATGTTCTTAATGGGATGCATGATATGATCACCCAGCAATGTTGGCCAATGGTCAGGAGGACGTGAAAGTGAAGAAAGACAAAATATGTGATGTTATGTGGGGACTGTACTGAGAGTATGTAATTAGATAGGGAGGCATTGAAGGTTATGTGGGTGGTACCGGAACTTATAAGACCCTGGCGAAAATGTAATAGGGTGTGAGAATCAGAAAGTCAGAGATTTGGGTAAAATTCTCCAATTTTTTTTTTTTTAAAGTGGCAAATATTTAGATGGCAAAATTAACCTGGTTTTGCCATGTAAATGATTGCCACTTTGAAAAAACAGGAGAATTTTACCCAAATCTCTCACTTTCTGATTCTCACACCCTATTACATTTCCCCTTTTGCCTCCAAACTTTCACCTGAGGGAATGGAATGTAGTGGTTTGGGGGCAGGGGGGGGGGGGGGGGGGCTGGCTAACGTTTTGCCTAGGGTGCCGAGTAACCTTGCACCGGCCACACACACACACACACACACACACACACACACACACACACACACACACCTAGTGTGCCTCCTGTATGCACTTTGTCACTGCCCAGGTAGTCTACCCTGTCAGTCCCCACATCCAATCTAACCTGGTGCTCCCGAGTCCCCACACCGCTAAATTGAATGAGCGGCGGCAGCTGTGTGGTGGTGGAACAAAGGGCAGGTGTCCGTGCCGGAGACAGGCAGCAGGGATGTCAGAAGGAGGGTGACGATGCCGACAAACTCCGCCTCCTTCCCTACCACTGCACCGAGCTAGTGAGTGCTGCAGCGCTGCTCAGCGTATGAATGTAGTGGCAGGGCAGTACACAGGACAGGAGGCTAGCTTAGATGTACAGTATAGTCTCTTGCAGCGCTGCTTCATCACCGCGGGTGGCCGCGGCCATGCCCCCTAACACTCGCCAAGCCCTAAGCGAGTGCCTGTGCTGCCCTAAAAGATAGCCCACCTCACTCATACCTTACTGGAGTATTCAGTTTTCCCATTTCCTGAACAGGTTTTGAAACAAAAGGGTATACTGAAATTTTTGAATCACTCTGTACTACATGGGTGCATTGTGTTCGGTGTGGGCCCCCCAGACCTAGGGGCCCGTGTGCACCACACACACTGCACCCATTATAGAAATGCCTATGACACGGACAATTTAATAAGGCAACAGAAGTGTGGTACGCCAATTTATTAGGGCAATGGTAGTATAGCACAGACAATTAAGATCATAGTGCCCAGAGTATACAGCACAGCCAGCTAGAGAGGAGGGGGCCCAGACAGAGTCTGCACATGTGCCTACTCCTCTCTTGAATTTCCCCTGGGACTGGTATATTGCGATTGTGAGGGGCAAACACAGTAATAACTGCAAGCACCAGGCATGTAACACCCAGTGGAGTGTTGAATTACCTTTTCTTCTTACCAGGCCCGGACAGATTCTTTACTTCATCCCAACTCCTCAGTAATGGTTCAGGAAAATGACTCAAGGATTTTAAAGAGTAGTCAGTCAATTTATTAATTGAGATTAGCGAGTTAATTATTTATATGTCCTCAACAGAATAGTTAAATACAGTCTTACAACAGTCCATAGATACAGAGCAGGGTATTCAATTAGACCCGATCCATTTTCGCCAAATAAAAACGTTCTGATATCGCGATTAATGACCGATAGTCATTAATGTGGTATCCTATTACAGGCCGCTTTCATTGGCCGAAAACGGACCCGCGATCACGCAATAACACGTGGCTAAATCCCCGATCCCATGTATTATCACAGCTCCGGCAGCCCGCTTATCACAGATTATGGGGTATATTCAATTAAAGTCGGATCCATTCGGACATGTATTTGTCGGAATGGATCCGACAACCCCTATTCAATCCCCATCTTAATTCGACTTTTTCACTCAGCAGCCCGACCTCACGGCAGCTTCCACCCGGCTCCAGCAGCATGCTGGAGTCGGGAGGAAGCTGCCGGGAGGTCGGGCGGGTGAGTGACATCCAGCTGCAGCGCTACTGTAGCGCTGATCTCTCCTTTGTGTCCGCCGGCTGTCCCCCCGTCTCCCTGCGGCTCCCCCCCCCGCCCCGCCTCCTCTGGGTCCATCTCATTCCGACATCATTTTGATGTCGGATTGAGATGGTCGAAAACGGGGCCAAAACCTGTCGGATTTGGCCCCGTTTTCCACATCAACACGTGGATCGGCAGCTATTTCGCCGATCCATGTGCTTTTCGACAAGTCTAATGCCTCGACTTGTCGAAAAGCTTTGAATAGGTCGAATCAAGATTCGACCTTAAAAAGTCGAAAACTGCTGTCTTTTTGACAGACGGCAGTTTTCGACTGCAATTGAATATACCCCTATGCTTCATGTGCCTGAGGCACCTAAAGCATAATCCACGATAAGTGCCGGCATCGGGGGGTGGGGGGGGAGCGTGCCTAATCTGGGCTAATAGGATAGCCCCCAGCGATACAATTACCCGTGGTCTTGGACCTCGGGTAATTTGCTACTCCCCATGTAATTACACCTGAAGTTTAGATCCACAGTACACACCAAACAGCAGATATGTATTATGCAGGAAACTTGCAGAAGAATGTTTTCTGGATCCATCCATGTCAAATATCTGCAAAAGAGATAATATCTCCTACAAACCTTTCATAACAAGACAAACTCTTTCTTAAAGAAACAATTCTCTTATAATGTTGTAATAAGCATTTGGTCACAAAGAAGTTTAACAAGTTGTTGCATAAAATAGCATTTTAAGTTTAACCTCACACAGTAATAAGTGCAGTATGGATCAAATAATGACATATCAATGATATAGATTCTTTGCATTATCACCAAAAAATAGCATACATGCAAACATTTACCAAAAACTAGTTCAGCAAATTCTATAAAGGTAGTGCAACATCTTATATTTGTGCTGTGTTGTTTTCTTTCCTTTAGAAGTTAGCAAATAAGCATTGTTTGGGTTAAATAGGTTAGGAAACTTGTTTGTTCTACGATATCATTCCCGTGCAGACAAGCTACTACAGAAAGGGTTTCTGTTTCTGAGGTGCTTTAACTTGCAGTGTTAAGCTTAGCTACTTTTTACTATTCGTTAAATAAAGTATAACTAGAGTAATTATAGTTCTGATGTGCTGTACACTGTTTCTAGGTTGCAGATACAATTAAACAGTCGGTTACAATTAATCCTTTGTAACTCCTCTAATGATTAAAGCTGAGAGAATTTGGTTAATTTTACTTCTATTATATATTGTAGCTGTTTACAGAAGAGCTCCTATCCTTTCTGTTCCATATGGCTGAATTTTTAGGAGATTGCAGCTGCCTTCAGGTGGGAATTTTATCTCTATTGTAAATATTAGCCATGGTCTCGGATTCTGTTAACTAAACTGACCACTCTACTCTAAAGATGAGTTTCAATTGTATTGAGCCACCAGCAGCCAGTAGATGGCGCCCAACAGAGCTATTCAAGTTACTCCATTCGGGAGTGATCAGCTGCAGGCGCCTGCATTTCAGCTCACACTCCCTGGGGGTGGCAAGCGTAAATGAGTGAAAAGTGACCGGTTTGGGTGCCTTTTTCCACATTAAAGTGTTGGGTGCAGTCGGGTTTGGCTGTTTTATATGGCTAAACCCTACCTCCGTGGCTGCGAACAGTGCAATGAAATCCCCCCAACAATTGCCTCCTGATCTCCCATTACTTTATACAGGAGACTGGGTGCAATAAAACAACTACACCTCTTTAAGAGTGAGAGATAAGTTAATGCTGCAGCTGGAGGGTGTAACGGTATTGCAGGGCTGTGTTGGCAAATTTACTACAGACCTTGCTCAGCTCAGAAAGACCAGCTGTCCTGTTGTAATTAGTGCGTCTAAGGTATCCTTTGTCCTACCTCTGACCCTTCTTTGGAGGGGCTGCCATGCACTCTCCTACTTTCTGAGGGGAAATTTTGTTCCTCAGGATGCCGTCCACCGAGTGTCTATCACTAGGGTAGGCCTGCCTCTGTACCACTGCCACTCTCCATGGGGATCTGCATCACTGCCCATGGCCCATCGGTCTGCTTGGTGGTTATGCCACTCTGACTGCCTCTTCAGGAGCAGGGAACTGCCTCTTACCATGCTGGCCAGGAGATACAATGCTGGAAACACATTACCAGAGTTTCCGCTGACACCTCAGTACACACCGTTGCTCAGCTGCCCGCCACCACCAGAGACCACATATGGCATTTAGCAGTGCCACACCGCTCTGTTCAACCACTCCTTGGGAGCCACTCAGCTGCAGGTACCAAACAATGGCGTCTCTCCTCACTCCTCACAACTGCATCAGGGATACAGCTAAACTGCTTTTTCTCAGCTCCTCTGTCTACCAACAGTCTCTGTGTCAGCAGGCATAGGTGTGCGCAGGGGGGGTGCCTGGTGCGCACAGGTACCCCCTAATATTTGGCATCCCGATCTCACATGCCTGATGCAGCGATCACCGAACAGGCTGATTACTGTCCCCTCTGCGCTGCACCCTGTCAGGAATGCATTACTGACCGGACGCCTGGGTTAATCAAGGGTGCCACTGCCACGGCTTTCAAACTCCCGGCTCCACCTCCATGTACAAAAACAGCGTGATGTGATGTGATTACATCATGCTGCTCGCACGCCCACCCACCACATGCCCATCTCTCTCCTTCTATGCTATGCCAACGCCAGCCACTGATGAGGATCAGCATGCAGCCAGCGTTCCTCTTAGGAAGACAAATTCAATACTGGCAGGCGGTCGGCAGCAACATTGACACATCACTCGTTTTTCCAGCAGCAGCAGTACTAGTCTGCAGCTTGCAGGGGAAAGAGAGGGGGAGCCAGACCAGGCTGAGGAGGAGCAGTGTAATTGCAGTGAGTGCCATCAGGGGTGTTTGCTTGGTGCACACCACAACATCTGACAATGTATCTGCTTTATTAGGATTGGTACAAGGGTGGATATTTTATATTGCGTTGACCGTCAATAGATGGTGCTAGACACGCCCAAAAGGCGGTGCTAGACACACCCCTCCGACGGTGCACCCCCTAATAAAATGTGCTGCGCACGCCTATGTCAGCAGGGCCGTCTTTTCGTATGGGCTCTTGCCCAAGGACCCCATGAGTATAAGGGCCCTAGGATGATAGCTGAGGGTCCCCTCTTTCCAGGGTACCAGATTTTTTAAAATCGGCCCTGGGGACCCGGAGATATCCGACTTGAAAGCAGTGGTCCCCATCCAAGCCTGTTAATTGCTATTCCCAGCCATATATCTCGGGTTCTGTCTGACTTAGCATTGAGGGTATAAGCCAAAAGCTGGGACTCTCCCCTTTTGGTGGACACTGGTAGCTTGTCTCTGTTATGCTCAAAGCCAGAGATATCAGCCTTCAAGCAGCTGGTCCCTGCTCCAGCTCCACAAGCCTAATGTCAGGATTCTGCAACTTTGTCTGTCCCCGGAGGGGGCACTAGTGGGTCAGTGTAGGAGTGATAGAGAAAACGGGAAGACTGACGAAAAGTTCCGCGTATGTGCGCTTGATATTATTATCACACAGGGATAACGGATGACAGGAACAATGAATAATAACTTAATCCGATATTCAAAAGTCACTGGTAACAAATGAGCAATGAAGATGAACTTGTAACTTGATATAAATGATAAGGCAATAATAAAATCAGATGCAGCAAACGAAACTCCGATATATAACAAATAGCAATCAAAGCACTCAGTCTCTATAGAAGCACACGTCTTTAAGCCAAGCAAGGTCCTAGCAGGAGACAGTTCTAACACAGCAAGTTGTTTTGTGCTGAATGCAATGCACAATGCTAGATGCTGGTAATCAGGTGCACAGGCTGAGTAATGGAAGAACACCTGAAGAAAGTCTCTTACTGCAAGTTGTTGTGGCAAACTGTGGCTGGAGTTCATAGCAAACTGAAGACTGAAGTATGACAACAAGGAAACCACTGGAAACAGGAACACATGAACCAGGAGAACTTGTACACCGAATGTGACTCGTAGGAAAGCTGGAATGGATGCTGGTACTTGTAGTTCCACAGGAACACTGGAACAGGGAAACAACTTGGAAATGCCAGAAATAGGAGATTGCTGGAAACAGGGGATTGCAGACTGGAACTGGAACTGCTGGGACCTGTAGTTCCACAGGTCCAATACACAGGGGAATCTCTGCAGACAGAGGACTGAAGACAGGAGCCGCCTGTTCAAAGGATGTGACACATTGTCCAAGGCGATGAGACTGAGCCAGGGACTGGAGTTTATACCCCTTGGTCTGTGATGATTGGATGTTGCATCTCTGTGAGAACACACCCCGCTGGATTGGGTGTTCAGATCAGCTGTGAGTTAGCTGAAGCACTGTGTACTCCAGGCTGCAGTAGACTGAAAACTGGAACTGGAACAGAACTGCTGGAACCTGTAGTTCCACAGTAAGTGATGCGATGGAGAATGCAGATTCCTGACACCTAATATGCAGTTTTAGATATTCGTTGGTGAATTGCTTTGGCTCCTGAACTCTGATCCCCATGTCCCCAGAACCTTCTGAAAGGTGGGACTCATGTACCAGGGCTTCTTCATTCATCCCAATGCCCCCTTCTACAGTTTAGCCCCATCTGTGCAGTAAAGGAATAATTAGCAGAAATTACTGCTCCAGGTCCTACATGCTGAGTGGAAGATAGAACACCCCCTACCGCCCATTATACATCAAAGCTGCCGCTGATAGCACCCCCCACCCCTACCGCTGGAGGATGGGTAGGGGGTCCAGTGCTTTGCTGTGCCCAGGGGCCTACACTGCTGTTAAGATGGCCCTGTGTGTCAGCACATGCCATTCCTTCTCCCACTGACCACACTGTCACATGCAGCTGGTTCTGTTCTAGCTTAGTCTATGCCCCATTTACTCTGACAGGCAGATCTCCTCATTTCAAGTCCAATGGGAGATTCCTTGCCTTGAGCCCCATTAAAATCAAACAGTCTTGGCTGGCTGGAAAGAGTCATTAAACCCCTTAGTGGGAGAACACAACAAAGAAACATGTACAGTAAAATTATAGTGAAGATGACAGTAACGACCATTACCAATGCTAAATATCATTTTCGCATATACTGTATATAATACCACTCCGTGGAACTTTAGTTCAAGTGGTACTTCCTGGTTCTGGGGTACCGAAAACATGATGGTGATAAAATGAGTGGGGCACCAAACCACTGGATGCAGATGATAGACACAGTCAGACAGGATGGGTCTTGACCGGCAGCGGGCAAAGAATTGTCAGATTTGGTAAAGGTCAGGACTATGGGGGTCATTCTGACCTGAACGCTCACTGCAGTTCTTCGCAGCACAGCGTTCAGGTCAGGCTGTCATTGCCTAGCGATCACCTCTGTCCATTACCCGAAAAACACTCAACAGTACCAAGTTCAGGCACAATCACAGGAACAGCAATATCACCATCACTGAATGGCTTGACTATCTGCTTACAGTATATACGCAGAGCTTACAGGATATTGGCTGTGGGCAGGAAGTGGGTGGAGAAAAGACATATCACAGACGTATTAAATATCTCCAAAACAGTCTGAACAGCCACTGCTCTAAAATTCTTCTGACATTTCCTTAATGTAATTTTGTCTATCAAAAGGAGAGCCCTCTGGTGCTTTAGATCTCTTGCTAACATACAGAGGCGTAGTGTGGATCTGGAGAAAGCACATTCTACCGGGCCCTTCACCCCCTGTAGCATGCCAAGCATATAAGGGCACTTTAACGTAAAAGACAAAAAAAAAAGACAGTAGAATCAGGTTTGCACTGGGGCAAGTTTGGCCACTGAGGGAATAGATTGGTAGGGACAGATTTGGCATTACCAAAGAGAAAAATGGAGAAGCTCATAAAACTTTTATTCCAACAATCTTGCCTTCAGAAAGACTGACAAGTTTAAGCACGTTGAAAGCAGGAGCCTGCCGTGGTGATTCATTATTCGATGTTCTCTGGTAGGAAGCCAATTATACCTTTTTTGGGATACATTTTGTTTTTAAAGATAATGTTGCAGAAAAAGTTTATGTAGTGTTGCACTATGAGATACTCCATTTTCTCTTGGGTAACTCCACATTCATATGAATATGAGAATAGAATTTTCCTGCCACCAATGAAACAGAGACATTTTATCAAAAAGTGGTTACATGCTCATTAAAAGTATTTCTTCTAAGTTCAATAACTAAAGGGAATAAAGGATACAATGTTGGTGATGCCCCTCAACCCCACAAGCAAAGTTTTTTTGATAAAGATTCATGCACACTGTCTATATTACTGTGTGAATAATGGATATATTTGTTATTATTGTGTTGACCTATTACACTAGATTGGTTTCCTCTTTGTTTTACTTTGCATATAAATGTTTGGAAGAATTCTATCTATCAGACACTATGGGGTAAATTTACTAAGGTGGGAGGTTTTTTTTAGAACTGGTGATGTTGCCCATAGCAACCAATCAGATTCTACTTAACATTCATCTAGCTCAGGCTTTTTCAACCAGTGTGCCGTGGCACACTAGTGTGCCGCGACCAGTTGCAAGGTGTGCCGCGGAGCCAGAGCAGCTTCCTGCACCTTCAGAGTGAACTGTTGACCCGGGCTCTTCTTAGAGGATCAGTCGTGCTCCGGCCATGACCTATGCCTTGAAAACGATGTGATATCACCCGCCTGCATACACATCTTCCAGTTCCCGCCAGCATACACAGCTTTCCTTGCCCACCCACATCCACACCTGCCTGACCGCCCGCTGCTCAGTATTCGCAGAACTCCACTATGAACAGCCCCCGCCACTGAGGGACAGGGAGGAGGACAGCTGATAATATATGTTATTTTATTTCTCCTGTGGGGAATAATAGGATTTATGTGGGGAGAATAAGGATTTATGAGGGAAACAATGTGAACAATTCATGTGGGGAGCAATAGGATTTATGTGGGGAGCAATGTGATTGATTTATGTGAGAAGCAGTAGGATTTATGTAGGGAGCAACATGATTTATGTGGGGAGCAATGTGATTGTTTTTTTTTGTGTAGGCCAATGTATGTGTGGATTTTCTTTTCTTTTTTTTTTTTACTGTGAGGGCCAATGTGTGTGTTTTGTTTTTTTCTGTGTGGAACTGTTGGTGTGCCTTGGCAATTTTAAAATATTGTTCGGTGTGCCGCGAGTAAAAAAAGGTTGAAAATCACTGATCTAGCTGCTTCTAGAAGATAATAGATAGAGTCTGATTGGTTGCTATGGGCAACATCACCAGTTCTAAAACAAACTCCCATCTTGGTAAATTTACCCCTATGAGTGACCGGATGGCTCACTCACCTTGATATAAGATATGTAACTTTTAAGATGGTTTAGTTTTGATTTTTGATTTATTTATTTTGAGGCATCAGGATTAGGGAGTCCCACTTTTTCTATTCTATGTATTACCTCAGAATGGAGGCCTATGGATAAACTTAATAGGTGATGACTTGGAAACAGTATGGTATACAGTATCGATGGAGTGAAAGAACAAGGAGAAATAATGAAGTGCCACTGAGGTAGCGAAGGGGAGAGGTAAGGAAGGAAGCCGGGTAGGGCAAATGCCATATGGGAGGTAAAACCTGATGGGGGTCATCTGAAAACTATTCACAAATGAGTGTACCAGTATTAATATAATGGATGCTTGGAAGGTGGTAAGTGGAGGCAGTGTTGGACTGGGGCATGTAGGGCCCACCGGGGGAATGGGCCCATGTTTAGGGGTGTGGTCAGTCTGCAGAGGGGGTGTGGCCTGCCACATCATTGGTTTGACTAACAATTAGAGAGTGCAACGTCTGGGCCCCTTCATAAATATACACAGTAAATTCAGCTGCTGCATGCATGATAATATAACAGATTAATAACAGATTAATAACAGCAATGCACTGTAGAAAATACACCATAGTCCAGTATAAGGTAACATATGTATTATGTATAATTCAAGTGCACAGTCTGGAACCTGATCCTTAGAGCAGGAGGTGGGCCCCCAGGCAGTGGGGCCCACCGGTGGTTTCCCCTGTACCCCTGTGGGCCAGTCCAAGCGTGAGTGGAGGCATGAGAGAGCAATCATGAAGTGTTATCTGTGCAGAAGAGGGATATAAGAAAGGGAGAGGAAATGATATAGTAGAAAAGAGTATAGTATGGAGATGGAGTTGGAATCCCAAACATACCTAGAGTAGCTTAAGTAGGACTAAAACAATTAAATTGAAAACCAAAGCACAAAAAAAACTAATACTAGCCATCAACAAGCAAAATCTAACATATGTAAAGTCATTATAAATGTCATCATAAGAGGAGTGTCAGGTCTGAGATATTTGTGTTCCTGACTGTGATTCTGATGGGCCAGTGGTGGAATCTGGGAGCTGGGGAGGCAGACTGGACTGGGACTGAAATGTTAATACTGGAACTGGATTGGAACCAGGCTAGAGTGTTGACCGGGCTGGAACCTGAACGATGACACTGCAACCAGACTAGGACTGGTATGGAGTGACTGGAGTGCTGACCGGGCTGGAACTGTGATGATGACACTGGAACAGGACTAGGACTGGACTGGAGTGACTGAAGTGCTGACCGGGCTGGAACTGTGATGATGACACTGGAACAGGACTAGGACTGGACTGGAGTGACTGAAGTGCTAACTGGGCTGGGACCGGGATGATGGCACTGTAACCAGACTAGGACTGGACTGGAGTGCTGATCGGGCTGGAACTGGTATGATGACATGGGAACTTGACTAGGAATGGACTGGAGGACTGATTATAAAGACTGGAACTTCTACTAACTGCAGGAGTCAGGAGTCTGGAGCCCAGGAATGTAGCTCTAGGAAGCAACATTGTTGAAGGTGTTAGACAGTGGATCACTCTGCTGTCTGTCTTCGTTTCTAGCACTAGAGGCACCTTCCCTGCTCTAGAGTTTTCCCTCCTAGTGTTAGCTCAGTGCAGGAGGAGGTGCATAGTGCACAGTCTGAGAGTTTTTCCTGGAAGAGACAACTGCACTGACGTGCAGCTTCTGCTCTTCTGAGTGTGTGACCTTGTCTACCCTGCAGCCTGTGTGTGCCAGTACAGTACTGTGTGTACTGAGATTCTATGTTACCACTGTGCTGCTTCACATGTATACTGTGAGTTCCTTCTGCTGCAGAACATTTTCTATATACTACAAGCTGTTATCTCTGTTATATGAATAAATCAATCATCCTGGTTAAGTGCCATTGTGTGGATTGACATCCCTATCTGACACCGCAACACTCTGCCAACAGGTTATGGGCCCAGGACCCCAAGTCGGAAAGGCATTCTAAAACAGAGATACATAAGAAATAAAAGTGCAGCTGATTAAAGGAGTACTTTAATTAAATATAAATAAGAACGTACAGTACCGCGAACAGCGTGAACTTTACAAAGCTAAAAGGCTCCGAGAATTACACAATGTGGAAATTCACCATGGAGATGCAGCTTAAGCGGGAAAAGTTGTGGAAAGTCACAATTGAGCCAGGAGCAGACCCCAAACCCAGTTGAGGTGGATATAGCCATCGGGACAATAGGCTTGGCTGTGGAACAACACGTCTACTCCATTATCAGCTGGAAAGTGTCAGCCAAAGACATGTGGGCAGCTCTGCAAATGGCATATGAGGACAAAGGTCTGATGAGAAGAATAAACTTGAGGCGTATGCTGTACAGGACAAAGTTAAGTGCCTGTAAAGACATGAACGATTATATTGATAAAATACTGTCAATAGCTCAGCAGTTAGCATCTATGCGGGCACAGGTGGACGATGAGGAAGTGGCGGTGGCGATGTTACAAAATCTGACACAGGAATTCAATTTCCTGGTAGTAGCTTTGGAGTCTAATGATACCAAGCTGACAACAGAAATTGTAAGAGCCAAGCTGCAGCAGTTCCAAGAATGTATTTCTGTCGAGACACATGCTGAAGGTTCTGCCTTATTCACAAAATGTAGTAAGTCCAGAAAACTCAAGTTCAAGTGCTTTATATGTCGCAAGGTGGGGCACAAGGCCTCAGATTGCAGACTGATAAATTGCAGTGGTATGCAGAAGAAGCGCGACAAACCAAATGAGTCAGCATTGAATATAGCAGCTAGTCACAAGAAGGATTGCTGGTGCATGGACTCGGAGACCACTAGGCATTTCAGTTTTAATCAGATATGGTTCCATTCAATGAAAGCATGTGAACCCATTACAGTAAAAGGGATTGGAGACAAAAGGCTAAATGTAAAAGGGTGCGATTTTGGAAAATGTGCGATTTTTACAAATTCGCACGTTTTACCAAAAATCGCAAATGTAATAGCTTGGGATTTTGCTAAAAATAGCAAGTTTTGAACATATTCCAAAAATTGCAAGTGAAAAATCGCATCAAGATGTTTTCCCATAGAAAACAATAAAAATCGCAAATGTAATAGGATGCGATTTGTTCACTTGCACACAAAACCTTACCAAAAATCACCAGAATAATAGACCTTGGGGGTAATTCCAAGTTGATCGCAGCAGGAATTCTGTTAGCAATTGGGCAAAACCATGTGCACTGCAGGGGAGGCAGATATCACATGTGCAGAGAGAGCTAGATTTGGGTGGGGTGTGTTCAATCTGCAATCTAATTTGCAGTGTAAAAATAAAACAGCCAGTATTTACCCTGCACAGAAATAAAATAACCCACCCAAATCTAACTCTCTCTGCAAATGTTATATCTGCCACACCTGCAGTGCACATGGTTTTGCCCAACTGCTAAAAAATTTCCTGCTGCGATCAACTTGGAATTACCCCCCCAGGTTTAGACTGGCGATTTTTGTTGAAGCATGCACAGATCAGTGAGATCTGTGTATGCTTCTGTATGGAAAAGTAAAGAAAATTTTACATTTTTAAAAAAAAAAGAACACGTGCAGGTCCCCCCTCCAAAAAAAAGTATAACCAGCCTTGCGCTCTTTGAGCCGGTCCTGGTTGCAAAAATACGGGGAAAAAATTGACTGGGGTTCCCCCGTATTTAAACAACCAGCACTGGACTCTTGGACCGGTCCTGATTCCAAAAATAAGGGGGACAAAAGCAGTAGCAGTCCTCCGTATTTTTGAAACCAGCACTGGGCTCCACTAGCCAGGGAGGTGATGCCGCAGCCGGGGGACACTTTTACATAGGTCCCAGCGGCCGCAGCAACACAAACCCCCCAACTAGTCACCCCTGGCCAGGGTTCCCTGGGGGAGTGGGGATCGTGGATCCGTAAGATCCGAAGTCAGTGGAATGTATTATGCTAGGATACTGTGAAGAAAGCAAAGGATATAGGCTTTGGGACATTACAAACAAATATCTTCTAAAGTCTGGCGATATAGTGCTTCATGAGACAGCACCAATTACTGGAACAGTGGAACAAGAATCACAGCAGTAATATGTATCACTGGATGTACAGGCACCAGAAAGCGTGTCTGAACCTGAAAGTGTTAATGCGGATACCCAATCAGGAAACTGAAGTTCCATGAGAAGAAATAAAGGTGTTCCATCCAAAAGATACAGTGAGGATATGCAAATATAGCTTACTGTGAACCCCAAAATATTAAGGAAGCAAAATCAAGTAGCGACTGGAAAGAATGGAAGTCATCAATAGATACAGTGCTGTCATCTCTGGATGATAACAGTAGTTGACAGGCCAAATAACTGTATGACAATCAAGAACCAGTAGATCTTTTGCAGAAAGCTGAATTTGGACGGGATTATTGCTCATTACAATACCTGCCTTGTTGCTAAAGGGTACACACAAAAATCCAGGATCGACTATGGTGAGATCTTTTCTCCTGTCGCAAGGTACAGCACCTTGAGGTAAGTCATTGCCATTGCTACACAGCATGATTTTGTGTTATACCAGTTAGACTTTGATTTTGCATTCCTAAATGGAGAGCTAATTGAGAAGATTTATATAGAACCACCGGAACATTATGGTGTGAAAAGTTTGCCTCTTAAAGAAATCTTTGTAAGGCCTAAAGCAAGGTGATTGTTGTTGGTATGTAAAGCTGGATGCTGTGCTGCTAGAGATGAACTTTGTTAAGTCAGAGACTGATCACTGCTTATATCACAAAACTATAGAAGGAAAGCGGTTAGTTGTGTATGTGGATGATCTATGGCTAGCAGGTCAAGAAGAGCACATTACTGATGTAAAACAGCAGTTAAAACAAAGATTTAAGCTAAAGCTCATTTGTTAGACATGAGAATTGTGCTAAACCTGAAAGATGGGACTGTTACAATTGATCAACAGACATAGGGGGTAATTCAGAGTTGATCGCAGCAGCAAATTTGATAGCAGTTGGGCAAAACCATGCGCACTGCAGGGGGGCAGATATAACATGTGCAGAGAGAGTTAGATTTGGGTGGATTATTTTGTTTCTGTGCAGAGTAAATACTAGCTGCTTTACTTTTACACTGCAATTTAGATTTCAGATTGAACACACCCCACCCAAATCTTACACTCTCTACACATGTTATATCTGCTTTCCCCTGTAGTGCACTGCACATGGTTTTGCCCAACTGCTAACAAATTTGCTTCTGCGATCAACTCTGAATTAGTCCCATATATTGAAGTAATACTTCGCAAGTATGGAATGTCTGATGCAAAACCAGTGAGCACTCCTATTCACAAAAGCATAAAGATGGTAAAGGCCTGACAAAAGCATAAAGATGGTAAAGTCCATGTCAGCAAGAGGAGATAGAGGAAATGAGAGAGGGTCCTTATCAAAATGTTGTTGGTAGCTTAATGTATGCAAGTATTGGGGCTTCCCCCGACATCACACATGCAGGGAGCCGGGCCAGCCAGTTTGCAATTAACCCTGGAGGCAACATTGGATTGCAGTCACAAGAATCTTAAGGTACTTAAAAGGTACAAGTTCATTAAAGTTTGTGTTTACAAAGTCAAAAGGTACGACTTTGTAAGTTTTCTGTGATGCCAATTAGGGATCAGATGAGGATGACCGTCATTCCTACACAGGATACTTGTTTGTTTTGGCAGGTGCAGCCATCAAATCGGTGAGCAGAAAGTAACTCACTGTTAGCCTATCCACCACTGAGGCGGAGTACATGGCACCTACAGAAACTGCAAAAGAAGCTTTATGGATAAAGGAGACTTTATGTGAAATTAGGGGGTAATTCCAAGTTGATCGCAGCAGGATTTTTTATAGCAATTGGGCAAAACCATGTGCACTGCAGGGGAGGCAGATATAACATGTGCAGAAAGAGTTAGATTTGGGTAGGTTATTTTATTTCTGTGCAGGGTAAATACTGGCTGCTTTATTTTTACACTGCAAATTAGATTGCAGATTGAACACACCCCACCCAAATCTTACTCTCTCTGGACATGTTATATCTGCCTCCCCTGCAGTGCACATGGTTTTGCCCAATTGCTAACAAAAATCCTGCTGCGATCAACTTGGAATTACCCCCTTAGCCTTCCTTACCACAGTGAGACTATCAACATTGCGTGTGATAACATAGAAGCAATTGATTTGTCTTCCAGCACCAAGCATTATGGATGGTCCAAACACATTGCCATTAGACATCACTCTATCCGTGAGTTAGTGGAAAATAAGACTGTCAATGTGGATTACATAGCAAGCGAGAGCAATGCTGCTGTTATGTTGACAAAGGGACCGTCATCACACTTGCTGAATATGTTCAGGACAAGATGTGGACTGGAATACTTTTAAGAAATTTTGATTTGTTTTACTGTTTACTTTCCATGCTTTATAAATATGTTTTCGGTTACAGGAAAACGTTATTGAGAAAGTGTTATGCAAATGTATGTAACTGGAGACAGCCTTGAGCGAGGAAGGGGGGGGGGGGGGGGGGTGTTAGATAGTGGATCACTCTGCTGTCTGTCTCCATTCCCAGTACTAGAGGCAGCTTCCCTGCTCTAGTGTTTTCCCTCTTAGGGGTAAATTTACTAAGATGGGAGTTCTATTTAAGATGGGATGTTGCCCATAGCAACAAATCAGATTCCAGGTATTATCTTATAGAAGGTTCTAGATAAATGAGAAGTAGAATCTGATTGGTTGCTATGGTCAACATTCTATCTTAAATAGAACTCCCATCTTAGTAAATTTACCCCCTAGTATTAGCTCAGTGCAGGAGGAGGTGCACAGTCTGAGAGTTCTTCCTGGGAGAGACAACTGCACTGACATGCAGATTCTGTTCTCCTGAGTGTGTGACCTTGTCTACACCACAGCTGCACCTCATGTGTACTAAGATGCTGTGTTACTGCTGTACTGCTTCACATGTATACTGTGAGTTCCTGCTGCTGCTGCAGAACATCTTCTATATACTACAAGCTGTTATCTCTGTTATATGAATAAACCAATCTGTCACGATCCGGGTATCTGGACGCCATTTCTTACCCATCAGATGCCTCCTAAGGCTGGCTCAGCGCTCCAGGACCGGATCCCATCTGTTATCCTAATGTTCACATTCCTGCATCCTCTCCTGTCTCTCTGAGACGCTGTCACAGTAACGCCTTATTACATCTGGCATGGCGTCTCCCGCGGCCTCCGCCGCCGTCCCTGAGCTTCTGCATGCAGAGTGTCAGAGTGGCGATTACGTCAGCCGCGGCCTCCGCTGTGTCCGCGTGGTTGGATGTGCACTTGTCAGCCTGGCGTCTCCTGTCTCCAGTGGCCGGCGCCGCCATTACTGTTTTCATTACCACATGGATTACAAACCAAACTTCCCTCCAAGTGTCTGCATGGGCGCAGCCATCTTGGATTCTGTCAGCTGATCATTTCCTCCAATCTGTTGTCAGTATTGTTAATCTGCATAATTGCCTAGCCAATCCCTTCCTTGCTGCAGGTATAAATACACTGTGCCTGAGCAAGGAAGGCGTCAGTGCTTTGGTTGTCAAACCTAGTTCCTGTTTGTCTCTCTCCTGTGATTGTCTTCCAGGTTCCAGCTCCTGTCTCAAGACTTCCACCATAGAGACCCGCACCAGCATTCCACCTGCGGTGTAGCCTGACTCTCCAATCCATTGTGGATTCATCTGTTTCCAGCTACAACATTACCTGCTTCCAGCTCAGCTTCCAGCAGAGTACAGCTTCCCTTAAAGGGCCGGTGTCCTTTCTACACTTTACCACTCTCCACCGGTATTATTATTTCTCCGCTCTCAAGTTCTACATTTCAGTTCATATTTCATCGCTCCCAAGTTCATTTATTATTTAACTGGTTCCAGCCAGTATCCACTCCGTGCTAACAACAGTCTGGTTCCAGCCAGTATCCACAGCAGCTGTTTTATCTTCAGCAACCCAGCTTTTCCTGGAACACCAGCTGGCACAATCCTGGGTTATCTCCATTGCTACAGTCGGGCCTGGTAAGGACTTTCCATCTAGAAGATCATAAGAACTATCTCACACTACCAGTGCCCTGTGGCTCCTGCCATCCTGTAGTACCCAGGAACTGTATTTATTCTTTGCTGACTTTTACGTTTTCTTTTACTGCTGCTGTGTTGCGGAGTCGTCATAATAAACATCATTGACTTTTATCCAAGTTGTCGTGGTCACGCCTTCGGGCAGTTATTATTCATGTTACTTACATGTCCAGGGGTCTGATACAACCTCCCAGGTTCCGGTACATCTCAGCCCCTACAACTGAGGCTGCCTCCCGTCAGCTCAGGCCCTCAGTTGTGACAGTAAGCACTGACCTAATGAATCCAGCCGGAGACCAGGATCAAGCGGCCAGGCCGATGCAAGAACTGGCAGCCCGACTAGAACATCAGGAGGCTGCACAGGGCCACATCATCCGCTGTCTCCAGGATCTCTCTACTCGGCTGGATGGGATTCAGACAACTCTCCGTGGATCAGGCGCGTCTGGTGCGTCAACCACAGTGACTCCAGCTATAACCCCACCCACCTTACCCATTTCTGCTCCACGTCTTCATCTTCCAACGCCAGCAAAATTTGACGGATCTCCAAGATTCTGCAGGGGATTTCTCAACCAGTGTGAGATTCAGTTTGAGCTACAACCTGGCAATTTTCCCAGTGACCGTACAAAAATTGCCTACATTATTTCTCTTCTCAGTGGCTCAGCCCTTGATTGGGCATCACCGTTATGGGAGAGGTCCGACACCCTGCTATCTTCCTACACTGCCTTCGTGTCAACATTCAGGCGCATCTTCGACGAGCCAGGCCGGGTAACCTCAGCTTCATCCGAGATTCTCCGTTTACGCCAGGGGTCACGTACTGTAGGACAATATCTGATACAGTTCCAGATCCTGGCATCCGAACTGGCATGGAACGACGAGGCCCTGTATGCTGCATTCTGGCATGGCTTATCTGAGCGTATTAAAGATGAGTTAGCTACCAGAGACTTACCTTCTAAGTTAGATGAGCTAATCTCACTCTGCACGAAAGTTGATTTACGTTTCAGAGAGAGAGCAACTGAGCGTGGAAGATCATCTGCTCCAAAATCTTCTGCTCCTCCTCCTCGTCAACTGTCACCATCTAAAGATGAGCCCATGCAACTTGGCCGTTCCCGCTTAACTCCTGCTGAGCGCCGAAGACGTCTCTCCGAGTTTCTCTGTCTCTATTGTGCAGCTCCGTCTCACACCATTAATGCCTGTCCCAAACGTCCGGGAAACTCCAAATCCTAGCTCGCCAAGGAGAGGGCCGGCTAGGAGTAATGATCTCCTCTCCATCTCCTCAAGATTGTAATCTCCCAGTCTCGCTTCAAGTTGCTCAACGTTATTGGAACGTCATTGCCCTCCTTGATTCCGGAGCAGCTGGGAACTTTATTACCGAAGCCTATGTTAAACGGTGGTCCCTACCCACCGAGAGACTTCCTTCGTCCATTTCTTTAACTGCCGTGGATGGCAGCAAAATTTTTGATGCAGTTATTTCTTTAAGGACTCTACCAGTTCGTCTGAGAGTGGGAGTTCTTCATTCCGAACTTATTTCTTTTTTAGTGATTCCAAGAGCCACACATCCTGTGGTCCTGGGCCTTCCATGGCTCCGTCTTCACAATCCTACAATTGATTGGACGACTACGCAAATCCTGGCATGGGGTTCCTCCTGTGCTGAGACATGTTTGTTTAAAGTATTGCCTGTCTGTTCTTCCTCCCCCAGGTCGTCTGATGTTCCACCTCCTCCATATCAAGATTTCACGGATGTGTTCAGTAAAGCTTCTGCTGATATCCTTCCTCCTCATAGAGAATGGGACTGTCCGATTGATCTCGTTCCAGGGAAGGTTCCACCTCGAGGCCGAACTTATCCGTTGTCTCTGCCTGAGACGCATTCTATGGAGGAATATATTAAAGAGAACCTAGCAAAGGGGTTCATTCGACCTTCTTCTTCTCCAGCCGGCGCAGGCTTCTTTTTTGTAAAAAAGAAAGATGGTGGTCTGCGGCCGTGCATCGACTACAGAGGTTTGAACGACATTACCATCAAGAACCGTTATCCTTTACCCCTGATTACTGAGCTCTTTGACAGAGTTAGCGGAGCTACCATCTTTACAAAGCTGGACTTGCGAGGTGCATACAATCTCATCCGGATCCGTGAGGGTGACGAGTGGAAGACCGCCTTTAACACCCGTGACGGACATTATGAGTACCTCGTCATGCCCTTCGGATTGAGCAATGCTCCAGCTGTCTTCCAGCATTTTGTCAATGAGATCTTCAGAGACATTCTATACCGTCATGTCGTGGTCTATCTAGACGATATCCTCATTTTTGCCAACGATTTAGAGGAACATCGTTTTTGGGTTAAAGAGGTTCTGTCCCGTCTCCGTGTCAATCATCTCTATTGCAAATTAGAAAAATGCGTCTTTGAAGTCAAGTCCATTCCGTTTCTAGGGTACATTGTGTCCGGTTCCGGACTAGAGATGGATCCTGAGAAACTACAAGCAATCCAAAATTGGCCGGTACCCTTAACCCTCAAAGGGGTCCAGAGGTTCTTAGGGTTCGCCAACTAATACCGAAAGTTTATACGAGACTTTTCCACCATTGTGGCGCCTATTACTGCTTTCACTAAGAAGGGTGCTAACCCGTCCAAGTGGTCTGAAGAAGCCATGCAAGCATTTCATCTTTTAAAACAAAGGTTCATCTCTGCGCCTGTTCTGAAACAGCCTGACATCGACTCTCCTTTCATCTTAGAGGTGGATGCCTCCTCCGTTGGAGTAGGAGCGGTGTTATCTCAGAGGGCTAAAGATGGCCATTTACACCCTTGCAGTTTCTTCTCCCGGAAGTTCTCCCCAGCTGAGCGCAACTATGCCATTGGCGACCAGGAGTTGCTAGCCATCAAGCTCGCTCTAGAAGAGTGGAGGTATCTGTTGGAGGGAGCTTCTCATTCAATCACCATACTTACAGACCACAAGAACCTTTTATACCTGAAGGGCGCACAATGTCTCAACCCTCGTCAGGCCAGATGGGCACTTTTCTTTTCCAGGTTCGACTTTAAACTCCAGTTCTGTCCGGGCTCTCAGAATCGCAAGGCCGATGCCCTTTCCCGCTCATGGGAGCAAGAAAATGAGTCAGAGTCTTCAGACAAGCATCCTATTATAAATCCGTTGGCATTCTCCACGGTAGGGATGGACTCTACGCCCCCATCAGGGAAAAGTTTTGTGAAGCCGATGCTAAGGAAGAAGCTCATGCATTGGGCCCATGCTTCCCGTTTTGCCGGACATACAGGTATCCAAAAAACCCTGGAGTTTATCTCTAGGTCCTATTGGTGGCCAACTCTGAAAAAGGACGTCTTGGAGTTTATTGCATCTTGCCCAAAGTGTGCCCAACATAAAGTATCCCGCCAGTCGCCTGCGGGGCAACTGGTTCCACTATCCGTTCCCCGTCGACCATGGACCCACTTGTCGATGGATTTCATTACAGACTTACCCATGTGCAACAAGTTCAATACCATCTGGGTGGTAGTTGACCGGTTCACCAAGATGGCACACTTCATTCCTCTCACCGGTCTTCCGTCAGCTTCCAAGTTGGCTCAAGTATTCATACAAGAGATCTTCCGACTCCACGGTCTTCCTGAAGAAATTATCTCAGATCGAGGAGTTCAATTCACAGCCAAATTCTGGCGAAGTTTATGTCAAGTCCTCCAAGTCAAGCTAAAGTTTTCCACGGCTTACCATCCTCAGACCAATGGTCAAACCGAGAGGGTGAATCAGGACTTGGAGGTCTTCCTCCGCATCTATGTGTCCTCCTCTCAAGATGACTGGGTTCAATTACTTCCCTGGGCCGAGTTCTGTCATAACAACCAGTATCATTCTTCATCTGCTTCAACACCATTCTTCACTAACTTTGGATTCCACCCTAAAGTCCCTGAGTTCCAACCGCTTCCAGCAACTTCTGTTCCCGCAGTGGATATCACCTTGCATCAGTTTGCCAATATCTGGAAGAGCGTACGATCAGCTCTGCTCAAGGCATCGTTCAGGTACAAGAAGTTTGCGGATAAGAAGCGTCGAGCAGTTCCTGCTCTCAAGGTGGGTGATCGGGTATGGTTATCCACGAAGAATTTGAGGTTAAGAGTTCCCAGTATGAAGTTTGCACCTCGCTATATCGGTCCTTTCAAGATTGAACAAGTCATCAATCCTGTTGCTTACAGACTTCAGTTGCCTCCCTTCTTAAAAATACCCAGGACATTCCATGTTTCCCTGTTGAAACCGCTGATCTTGAATCGGTTTCATTCCTCACTTCCTCCAACTCCGAAAGTCCAAACTCAACGAGGCGTTGAGTATGAAGTGGCCAAGATCCTGGACTCACGTCACCGTTACGGTCAACTACAGTATCTTATTGACTGGAAGGGTTACGGCCCTGAGGAACGTTCATGGACCAATGCTTCTGATGTCCATGCTCCTGCCTTGGTCCGGAGATTCCATTCCAAGTTTCCTCAAAAGCCAAAGAAGTGTCCTGGGGCCACTCCTAAAGGGGGGGGTGCTGTCACGATCCGGGTATCTGGACGCCATTTCTTACCCATCAGATGCCTCCTAAGGCTGGCTCAGCGCTCCAGGACCGGATCCCATCTGTTATCCTAATGTTCACATTCCTGCATCCTCTCCTGTCTCTCTGAGACGCTGTCACAGTAACGCCTTATTACATCTGGCATGGCGTCTCCCGCGGCCTCCGCCGCCGTCCCTGAGCTTCTGCATGCAGAGTGTCAGAGTGGCGATTACGTCAGCCGCGGCCTCCGCTGTGTCCGCGTGGTTGGATGTGCACTTGTCAGCCTGGCGTCTCCTGTCTCCAGTGGCCGGCGCCGCCATTACTGTTTTCATTACCACATGGATTACAAACCAAACTTCCCTCCAAGTGTCTGCATGGGCGCAGCCATCTTGGATTCTGTCAGCTGATCATTTCCTCCAATCTGTTGTCAGTATTGTTAATCTGCATAATTGCCTAGCCAATCCCTTCCTTGCTGCAGGTATAAATACACTGTGCCTGAGCAAGGAAGGCGTCAGTGCTTTGGTTGTCAAACCTAGTTCCTGTTTGTCTCTCTCCTGTGATTGTCTTCCAGGTTCCAGCTCCTGTCTCAAGACTTCCACCATAGAGACCCGCACCAGCATTCCACCTGCGGTGTAGCCTGACTCTCCAATCCATTGTGGATTCATCTGTTTCCAGCTACAACATTACCTGCTTCCAGCTCAGCTTCCAGCAGAGTACAGCTTCCCTTAAAGGGCCGGTGTCCTTTCTACACTTTACCACTCTCCACCGGTATTATTATTTCTCCGCTCTCAAGTTCTACATTTCAGTTCATATTTCATCGCTCCCAAGTTCATTTATTATTTAACTGGTTCCAGCCAGTATCCACTCCGTGCTAACAACAGTCTGGTTCCAGCCAGTATCCACAGCAGCTGTTTTATCTTCAGCAACCCAGCTTTTCCTGGAACACCAGCTGGCACAATCCTGGGTTATCTCCATTGCTACAGTCGGGCCTGGTAAGGACTTTCCATCTAGAAGATCATAAGAACTATCTCACACTACCAGTGCCCTGTGGCTCCTGCCATCCTGTAGTACCCAGGAACTGTATTTATTCTTTGCTGACTTTTACGTTTTCTTTTACTGCTGCTGTGTTGCGGAGTCGTCATAATAAACATCATTGACTTTTATCCAAGTTGTCGTGGTCACGCCTTCGGGCAGTTATTATTCATGTTACTTACATGTCCAGGGGTCTGATACAACCTCCCAGGTTCCGGTACATCTCAGCCCCTACAACTGAGGCTGCCTCCCGTCAGCTCAGGCCCTCAGTTGTGACACAATCGTCCTGGTTAAGTGCCATTGTGTGGATTAACATCCCTATCCGACACCACAACACTCTGCCAACACAAGGCACCTGCACTCTGCCTGTGCCAACCTTATATTGCCCCTGAAGAGTGGTGATAGGAGGAACAGATCATTTGATCACTGCTAAGCCAAGGATTGGTAAAGCAGAGAACAGCAGTGGATTGGCGTGCAGAGTCATGTGACAGCTGCAGAGTCTGTGGTTGGGGAATCCATGGTCAGCTGATTGCAAGTGTTTTGGAGGGAGCTCTGATGTGGAGTAAGTAGGCCCGAATGGAGTGGAGGGAGAGCAGAGCTCTGTGGGAAGCTGGAACTGGAATTAGCATGCCATGCTGGGATCGCTGTACATGAACAGCATGGAAGCACACATGACTTCTGCAGCAAAGTACACCAGCTTGCAGGTAAGCAGCGCCGTATCTGGGGGCAATTTCTGACAAGGAGTACTTAGAAACAACTGCTGCTAACTAAGATGCGCATAAATAATCATTTACTTATGTCTAACAGAAATGAAGGTACAGTAAGTATTAGATTATTTAACTAAGAAGACAATACACTCATGTTTGGGTGTCTTCATGCTTGGGTGCCAACCCAAACTTGACCACACAGGAGCAGGTGTTGTGGAAGAGATGCTATGAGACTGTGAGAGTTGAGGTTTAGTAAAAATAAGTCACAGTTCATTGCCACTGCTCAGGGTTTTCTTGCCATGAGAAATTGAATTGCAGCAAATACATGGAGCTGAAAGGGAAAGCCCTAGTGGCACGTGTGGAGCTACAGTTGGTACACTTGCAATGAGGCCCAGACAGCCTCCATGGCCTACCCCCCCGAGCCCCTTGGATGGCTTCTTCTTTCTTTGCAGGGTGCACATTTGCTGTCCTAGGGGGCTGGCTCCATCTCTCCAGTCCTCACTAATTCTCGGAAGAGGCATGGCGGTGGTCTGGGGATGTCCCAATTCCAGCAGGCACAGCACGGCCAGGTCTCCTTCCAGCATCAGTGAGAATTGCAGAGATGGAGCCGGCCCTCTGGGACAGCAGATAAACCATGATTAGTGCAAGTATAGACCCCCACTGGTTCGCTTTGCTTGCCACGCTTCGGTCAAGGTAACTCACTCCGCTACTACTGCTCTTGCCATAGGTTACTATTCCCAATCGTAGTCCACGTGGATGGTAAATGTAGCAAAAGTGAGAAAAATCACAATAAACTTGTGTTGATCTTTTGTGTGTCGACCATTGTCATGTCGACCTTTTGAACTTCTTGATCTTTTGTACCTGTCGACTAAACAGTCGACTTTTTACTTGTCGACCTTTTGACCATGTTGACCTATTGACTGTCTATCTAGACTCTGTCTATCCTGTGACTGGAACCTGTGGAAATTGTATTTATTGACAATAGAGAGACACAATGCTCTTGCGTAACAGTATGTATCTGCTGGTCTGCTCTTCTGGGGAGAAAACTTTCTGGGTATTGTGGTTATTTGGCTGCTATACTCTCACTTTGTAAATCTGATTATGCACGTGTGTGCGGTAGGGGAAGGTGGGGTTTCTTTTTCAGGGAGCACTTTATCCAGTACAGTTCAGTGACCAACACATAACCCCTTTCAGATCTATAATCTTCAGCACTTCAAGCTGAAAGCAGAGGTGGCGTCCCACACTGGTAAGGATATCAGTACAAAAATAAACCTACTGGTACGTGTGCAGTAGTGTGGCTGCAGCTGCAGCTCAGTCCTCCTGAGCTCCTGGTGCTCCGTGAGCCTGGAGTGTAGCTCTTCCCCCAGGGACATCCTCAGTCAACTCTCTGTAAAGTGTAGGCTTTTTAAATGAAGCGACTAAACAGGGACGTGGTTTCTGGCGTGTATGGTGTCCAGATCCAGGGGCAAACGCATGATTTATCGAAGGGGGTTTCCGTTGGTGGGTGTGAATGTATAAGTGTGTGTACAGTATGTGTAATATATATAGTGACAAGAACACTGGGATAGTGTTTGAGGGCAGGTATCTTTGTCCCAGGTTCTTGTCTTACATGTTTTAGAAAATGAAAACTTCTAGGAAAATGTTTTGTTTTGCTAGAACCCTTTCAGTTTGCTGGAAAAGCTGGATAAGGGCCCTGAGAGAGAGAGAGGGCAAGTTCCGGCTATTGGGCCCAGTTCGGAACTTTGGACTCACAGAGGACTAATCAGGGCTTTCAGCTGTGCAAGAGCCTTATAGGGCTGCTAGCCTGATTAGTGTATGCAGACTACCTGGGAAGACTGCAGAATCTCTGTGAGAGGGACACGCTTTCTTATACAAGTGAGCCATACAGTATTGACTGGAAAACTCTGTTTTTGTTTAGAGACAGTTAGGAACGTCTTCTGTTTAGTTAGTGCCGGACAGGCAAGGTATTTTCTTTTGATGTTTGTTTTATTTTCTGTTTAATAAAACTGGTTGCGGCCAGTTGCACCACAAACTGGACTTGTATGATTTCTCAGCTGCTGCTTGCTGCCATCTACCACAGGAAACGGCGCCCTGTTCCCCTACAGTGTTACAACTTGGTGGAGAATGCGAGCATTTCGTTCTGCACATAAATGAAAGCAGCAGCTTTATGAGGCCTGCACAAAACGGTGGTTTATGCAGATACAGCCCAGTGTGAAGTTGCTGAGACTCACCCCTAAGGATTTGATATATGTCCTGGGTGAAAGCAGCTACAAAGCCGCCTGAAAAATCTGTCAACATGGAGGAACTGCTAAAAGCCTTGCTGCAAGCTACAGTGGCTCAGCAGGAGGCCAACAGACAGCAGCAGGTGGCAATGGAGGAAAATTGGAGACTACAGCAGGAGGCCAACAGACAGCAGCAGGTGGCAATGGAGGAAAATAGGAGACAGCAGCAGGTGGCTATTGACGAACTTTACAGGCAACACCGTCAGGATAGAGAGGCCTTAGCAGAAGTGGTGCAGAGCCTTGCAGCCCGGATTGGAGATGTGGCCGACCAGCTCTAGTTCTATACGGGCCAGTCACTTCCTGCAGAAAATGACAGAGGCTGATGATGTGGAGGCCTACCTAAACATGTTTGAAAGGACTGCCGAGCGTGAGAACTGGCCGAAAGCACAGTGAGCCAGTCTGCTAGCACCTTTTCTTTCAGGTGAGCCCCAAAAAGCGTACTTTGATTTAAGCCCTGCTGAGGCTCGGGACTATGACAAACTAAAGACTAAGATCCTGACCAGCCTGGGAGTCATGCTGTCAGTACAAGCACAACGGGTGCACCGTTGGGTGTATGCCATGGAGAACCCTCCTCGCTCCCAGATGCATGACCTTATTCAGCTAACAAAAAAATGGTTACAGCCAGAGACATTAACTGGTTCCCAGATGGTTGAAAGAGCCGTCATGGACCGCTATTTGAGATCTGTGCCCATGGTCCTGCGCAAGTGGGTGAGCCATGGAAACCCGGATACTGCTGACCGGTTAGTGGACATGGTAGAGAGGTATCTGGCGGCAGAGGAACTACTGATGACCACCCAGCAACCCATAGATCCTCGACAGCGCCCTTCAGTAAAGACTGGTAAGACTGTTCCATGGGAAAATGTTGCTGGGCGGTTAAGAGAACGCAAGGCTGGAGAGACTGTAAACACTGGCCCTGGAGACAGGCCAATGGGGCTAGAAAGGTCTGTGCTGCCCAAACGGGTTGATAATCATGTGGTTAAATGTTTTAGGTGTGGTATGCCAGGTCATGTTATTGCCAATTGCTATTCACGCAAGAACCCATAAAATGTGATGCTGCCTTTGAATGTCGCAGAATGTCTTTCTTTTGCTAGGTTAACCTGTACTGTGGTACCTTCACCTGAGCTGGAAAAACAAATATGTGATGTGTTCTTAGAGGGTAACCGGGTAGAGGCCTTACTAGATTCAGGAAGTTTAGTTACCCTCGTGAAAGCTGGGTTAGTGAACCCCTTAAAGGTCCAGCAAATACCTATTGGGGTAACTTGCATACATGGGGATACCCAACATTATGTCACTGCTGAAGTGAATATAGAAACTTGTTGTGGGTCAGCAATTGTTAAAGTAGGACTGGTCCCCACCTTTGTGCATGAGGCCATAATAGGGAGGGATTTTCCTCATTTTTGGAAACTGTGGGAATCACGTTTAGCAACAGATGTGAGAAGTAAAGAGCCAGTTGATAATACCGGTGAGTTTATGGATGTATGTGTGTCCTCTGAACTTTCTGACCCTTTACCTTTTGCTAGTTTGGCTGGGGAGTCCAGTGAGGACCCTCTTGCTGGGAACAGAGACATAGGGGTAAATTTACTAAGGTCCCGATTTTGACCGAGATGCCGTTTTTTCTTCAAAGTGTCATCTCGGTAATTTACTAAACTCAAATCACGGCAGAGATGAAGGCATTCGTATTTTTTTGGAAGTAGTTGTAAAAAAATACGAATGAATACACCATCGGTCAAAATACGCCAGCAAATTAATAGAACTCGGTAATTTACTAAAAAGTGCAAATCTCCAAAGAGGAAAACACTGCCGTGAAAAATTACAAATCGCAAAAAAGTGCTAAAAAAAAGCAGACCTGCTTTTTATATTCGTGATTGCATAGGCATGCAGGGATCCATGAGATCCGTGCATGTCTATCAGTGGGAAGGGGTGGGAAAGTGGTTTTTTTCCAACAAAAAAATTGCGTGGGGTCCCCCCTCCTAAGCATAACCAGCCTCGGGCTCTTTGAGCCGATCCTGGTTGCAGAAATATGGGAAAAAAATTGACAGGGGTTCCCCCATATTTAAGCAACCAGCATCGGGCTCTGCGCCTGGTCCTGGTTCCAAAAATACGGGGGACAAAAAGAGTAGGGGTCCCCCGTATTTTTAAAACCAGCACCGGGCTCCACTAGCTGGACAGATAATGCCACAGCCGGGGGTCACTTTTATATAGTGCCCTGCGGCCGTGGCATCAAAAATCCAACTAGTCACCCCTGGCCGGGGTACCCTGGGGGAGTGGGGACCCCTTCAATCAAGGGGTCCCCCCCCCCCCCAGCCACCCAAGGGCCAGGGGTGAAGCCCGAGGCTGTCCCCCCCCATCCAATGGGCTGCGGATGGGGGGGCTGATAGCCTTTGTTGTAAATGAAAAGATATTGTTTTTAGTAGCAGTACTACAAGTCCCAGCAAGCCTCCCCCGCATGCTGGTACTTGGAGAACCACAAGTACCAGCATGCGGCGGAAAAATGGGCCCGCTGGTACCTGTAGTACTATTACTAAAAAAATACCCAAATAAACACAAGACACACACACCTTGAAAGTAAAGATTTATTACATACATGCACACAAACATACATACATACTTACCTTATGTTCACACGCAGGTCGGTCCTCTTCTCCAGTAGAATCCAAGGGGTACCTGTGGAAAAAATTATACTCACAAAATCCAGTGTAGATCGGTCCTCTTCAAATCCATTTGTAATCCACGTACTTGTGAAAATAAAAAAACGGTGTCCCGACCACGAACTGAAAGGGGCCCCATGTTTTCACATGGGACTCCTTTCCCCGAATGCCAGAAACCCACTCTGACTTCTGTCTAAGTGGGTTTCTTCAGCCAATCAGGGAGCGCCACGTTGTAGCACTCTCCTGATCGGCTGTGTGCTCCTGTACTGAATGACAGGCGGCACACGGCAGTGTTACAATGTAGCGCCTATGCGCTCCATTGTAACCAATGGTGGGAACTTTCTGCCCTGCGGTTGACCTAAAGTGACGTCACCGCTGAGCAGAAGGTTCCCAGCATTGGTTACAATGGAGCGCATAGGCGCTACATTGTAACACTGCCGTGTGCCGCCTGTCACTCAGTACAGGAGCACACAGCCGATCAGGAGAGTGCTACAACGTGGCGCTCCCTGATTGGCTGAAGAAACCCACTTAGACAGAAGTCAGAGTGGGTTTCTGGCATTCGGGGAAAGGAGTCCCATGTGAAAACATGGGGCCCCTTTCAGTTTGTGGTCGGGACACCGTTTTTTTATTTTCACAAGTACGTGGATTACAAATGGATTTGAAGAGGACCGATCTACACTGGATTTTGTGAGTATAATTTTTTCTACAGGTACCCCTTGGATTCTACTGGAGAAGAGGACCGACCTGCGTGTGAACATAAGGTAAGTATGTATGTATGTTTGTGTGCATGTATGTAATAAATCTTTACTTTCAAGGTGTGTGTGTCTTGTGTTTATTTGGGTATTTTTTTAGTAATAGTACTACAGGTACCAGCGGGCCCGTTTTTCCGCCGCATGCTGGTACTTGTGGTTCTCCAAGTACCAGCATGCGGGGGAGGCTTGCTGGGACTTGTAGTACTGCTACTAAAAACAATATCTTTTCATTTACAACAAAGGCTATCAGCCCCCCCATCCGCAGCCCATTGGATGGGGGGGGGGGGACAGCCTCGGGCTTCACCCCTGGCCCTTGGGTGGCTGGGGGGGGGGACCCCTTGATTGAAGGGGTCCCCACTCCCCCAGGGTACCCCGGCCAGGGGTGACTAGTTGGATTTTTGATGCCACGGCCGCAGGGCACTATATAAAAGTGACCCCCGGCTGTGGCATTATCTGTCCAGCTAGTGGAGCCCGATGCTGGTTGCTTAAATATGGGGGAACCCCTGTCATTTTTTCCCCAATATTTCTGCAACCAGGATCGGCTCAAAGAGCCTGAGGCTGGTTATGCTTAGGAGGGGGGACCCCACGCAATTTTTTTTTTAATTTTACACTGTTTAATTAAAAAAAAAAAAAAGAAAAATGAACCCCAGCACGGATCACACCGATCCGGCCGAGATTAATTTTTAAAAAGTCGGCAGTATTTTGCTAATCACTGCCGTAAAAATAGAAAAAAAAACACGAATGACATCGACATCGGAACAAAAGAAAAACCCGAATACGACAGCTTAGTAAATCCGTCGTAACCAATTCAAAAAGTTGCAGTTTTACACTTTCGATGTCATTCGTGATTATTCTCCCACCAAATCGGGAGAATTACGAATCTTAGTAAATTTACCCCAGAGTAGTTAGAACTGAAAGGGTGCCTGACCTGGAGGTAAAGAAGGATCTGTTTGCATCTGAACAGTTAAAGGATCCTACCTTAATAAAGGCTAGAGAGAATGTTAAGATGGTTAATGTGGAACCTGTGGTACCAGGTGACAGGGCTACGTATCCCCACATGGCCATCTGTAATGAGCTCTTGTACCACATTGTCAAAAGGGGAGAGGATATGGTGGAACAGCTGGCAGTTCCCTAGCCTTATAGGAGAACGGTACTACATTTAGCTCATAGTGTTAGGGTCTCCTGCTCTGTGCTGCCACGTCGTCATGGCAACCGGGAGACAAGTGCTAGCGGAGTAACCTGAGCGTAGCTGATACTCCGGTTCGGGTCTTTTGCTGTGCAGTGGTTACAGGCTCTGTGCACGGCAGGGGATCCGGTGTTGGTTTTTGTGCTCACAGTCTGTGAGGTCTGAGTGGGGCGTGGACAGCACCTGCTTTATAAACCCTCTTCTCAGGTTAAGCAGATGCTGCTGAATCTTTGTTGGTTAGTCAGTTCCTGAAAGCTAGCTAGTACTGTGTAAACTTTGTATTTGTTTGTTGCTTACTGCAAATAGGCCTTGGGATTTGGTATTACACTCTGCCAATCCAGACCTAGCAGTAAGACTGGAGTCAGTCGTTTAACCTGCTGGGGTTCTTTTGCTACTCTGTGAACCTAGCAAGTTTGCGGCTGTATTCTCAGACTTGCCTGCCAAAATCCTTTCTCACTGTGCAAGGTGTTCAGGTGTCAGTTTAGTGGCAGTAAGCTGAACCAGTGCACTGCAAGTGAGGACTAGGATTGTGAAGACTCTCCTTGTGTCTATTATTCCATCTCTGACCAAGGAGTTTACTGCCACACCCGTTGGTAACCCTTTAGGGTTTTGCTGTTGCCCTTAGCAACAGCATTTCGGGTTCTCTACGTATTAAATCACTACATCTTGCTTCTTTCCATCTGAGCATTCCTAATATTAGGGAGACACCCAGTTTCTTAGCCTTTGGGCTTCTCTGTTCACTTTGTGTTTATTTTGTTACCCTATCACCTTCTGTGTATGTAATGTCATATTCCCCAGTCTGTCTGTGAGTTCATTTGTTTTGCATCCCTCACCGTTCAGACACCAGTACATTCCTGCCGGCACTGGTGTGCATAACATATTCAGCAGCCTAATACTCCTGTTGAAATTTTGTGGGAATATGGAGCATACCCCTCAAAATACTTTGCAACAGGTGGTCGATCAGGTGCAGGTCCTGACTCGACAATTTAATGATTTGTCCATTAAAATGCACACCTCGCAGGCCGCTGGCGGATCTCCCGCAGCAACAGTACCTTCAGGGGTTAAGGAGCCGAAGTAAATCTCCCAGATCGTTTTTCTGGAGATCGCTCGCAGTTCTTTTGTTTCAAGGAGAGCTGCAAGCTATATTTCCAGCTTAGGCCTCAGTCTTCTGGGTCGGAGATTCAGCGGGTGGGCATAGTGATTTCCCTGCTACAAGGAGACCCACAGGTCTGGGCATATGGGTTGCAGCCTGACTGTCCGTCGCTTAAAAGTGTTGATGTTTTTTTTACGGCACTGGGCATGTTGTATGATGACCCTGACAAGACGGCCTCAGCCGAGGCTCAGATTTCGATCCTTAAGCAAGGGCGAAGGCCAGTTGAGGTTTATTGTACGGAGTTTCGGAGGTTGGCCCATGATACCCAGTGGAATGACCCAGCCCTGAGACACCAGTACCGAAGAGGTCTTTCTAACCAGTTAAAAGACCAACTGGTACAATATCCCTTGCCTGATAGCTTGGATCAGCTCATGCAGTTATCCATTCGGGCGGATAGACGGCTGAGAGAGCGCAGGCTTGAAAGGGAGACCGAGGTTTCCTTCTTTCCCAAGGGAACCTCAGACTCTGAGGAATTTTCTGAGGAGCCTATGCAGATTGGGGCTACCCGCCTCTCCTCGCGTGAGAAGACGCGGAGGAGACAGCAGGGGTTATGTTTGTACTGTGGAAATAAAGGTCATGTGGTAGTATCATGCCCAGAAAAGCCGGAAAACTTCAGGGCCTGAGGGTGATGGGAAATATCCTGTCAGGCCAGAAGTCAGAATTTCCCAAGAAAACTTTTATCATTCCGGTGACCTTGAAGATCCTTGGTCAAACTGTCAAGACTGAGGCCTTTGTGGACAGTGGGGCCGACGGGGTTTTTATGGACCGCCAATTCGCCCTGAAACACTCTGTTCCCTTAGTACCCATGGCATCGGAAATTGAGATTTGTGGGTTAAACGGGGAACCATTATCCCAGGGTAAAATTACCTCGTGCACTAGCCAGATTTCTTTGTCTATTGGAGCCACACACTCTGAAAATTTTTCCTTTTATGTGACTGTCTGTACTTTTGCCCCATTGGTGTTGGGGTTACCCTGGTTAAGGGCCCACAATCCTCAATTTGACTGGGTCTCTGGGGAGATTCTTAGTTGGGGTACTGATTGTTTCAGGAGTTGCTTGAGCCTTCCAGTCAGGCTTTCGCAGCTAAGTTTGCCAGGATTGCCAGGATGTTATGCAGATTTTGCGGACGTGTTCTCCAAAAGAGTTGCAGAGGTACTACCTCCCCATCACCCCTATGACTGTGCCATTGATTTGTTGCCGAATGCTAAGCTTCCCAAGAGCAGGTTGTACTCCCTGTCACGTCCTGAGACTCAGGCTATGGCAGAGTACATTCAGGAGAACTTGGCTAAGGGATTTATCAGACCTTCACAGTCTCCAGTTGGGTCGGGGTTCTTCTTCGTGGGTAAAAAGGACGGTTCGTTGCGACCCTGCATCGACTTCAGGGAATTGAACCGTATCACGATTAAAAACTCATACCCACTGCCTCTCATTTCGGTCTTGTTTGACCAGCTTCGTACTGCCACCATTTTTTCTAAGATTGACCTACGCGGTGCGTACAATCTAATCCGAATAAGAGAGGGGGATGAATGGAAGACTGCCTTTAATACCCACTCAGGGCATTATGAATATTTGGTGATGCCTTTTGGGCTCTGTAATGCCCCGGCAGTCTTCTAGGACTTCATGAACGATGTGCTCAGGGAATATTTGGATAGATTCTTAGTTGTATACTTAGATGACATCCTAATCTTCTCCCATTCCCTGGAGGAACATCGGAAGCATGTACGCTTAGTCCTCCAGAAACTCAGAGACCACCGGCTTGGGGTGAAGCTGGAGAAGTGCGAATTTGAAGTTCAGCAAATCGCATTTCTAGGATATATTATCTCCCCAGAAGGTTTCCAAATGGAGGGTTCCAAGGTACAGGCAGTCCTGGATTGGGTGCAGCCCACTAGTTTGAAGGCGCTTCAGCGTTTTCTGGGCTTTGCAAATTTTTATAGACGATTTATCGCTGGATTTTCGTCTATAGTGGCGCCCTTGGTGGCACTCACTAAGAAAGGGGCGGATGTTGCTCACTGGTCTTGTGAGGCCAAAGCGGCTTTTGCCCGTCTCAAAAGGGCATTTGTCTCGGCCAAGGTGCTGCGACACCCAGATCCAGAGCGTCCTTTTGTGGTGGAGGTGGATGCCTCTGAGATGGGTATTGGGGCAGTCCTCTCTCAGATGGGGGTGTCTGATAATCGCCTTCATCCCTGTGCTTACTTTTCCCGTAAATTTTCGCCTGCCGAGATGAATTATGACGTGGGTAACCGGGAATTGTTGGCTATTAAGGATGCACTCGAGGAGTGGAGACACTGGCTTGAGGGGGCTAAGTTTGTGGTCTCAATTCTCACCGACCATAAGAATTTGGCATATTTAGAGTCAGCGAAGCGCCTCAATGCCAGGCAGGCACGATGGGCTTTGTTTTTTGCTCGCTTTAATTTTTTGATAACATATCGCCCTGGGTCAAAAAACATCAAGGCTGATGCGCTCTCGCTGAGTTTTGCTCCAATCCAGGAGACCACTGAGGAGCCATTGCCCATTGTGTCCCCATCATGTATTAAAGTGGGCATTATCCAGGACCTCTTGTCATTAGTCCTTAGAGCACAGGAGCAGGCTCCTCCAGACCTTCCGGTAGGTCTTTTGTTTGTGCCTCCTAGGTTAAGACAGCGAGTGTTCCTGGAATTCCATGCCAAGAAGTCGGCAGGTCACCCGGGTATTGCCAGAACTCGGGAGTTGCTATCTAGGGCGGTGTGGTGGCCCTCGGTGGCTAGGGATGTGGATCAGTGGGTTCGGGCATGTGACATCTGTGCCCGAAATAAGACTCCTAGAGGGGTTCCTGTTGGCCCATTACATCCACTCTCTATTCCATCTAAGCCATGGACCCACATTTCAATGGATTTTGTGGTGGACTTGCCCAAATCCTCGGGGATGACAGCCATCTGGGTTGTCGTTGACAGGTTTTCGAAGATGGCGCACTTCGTTCCATTGGTTGGGCTGCCATCGGCCAGACGCCTGTCTGAATTATTTATGCTGCATGTTGTGCGCCTCCACGGGTTGCCACTTGATGTGGTCTCTGACCGCGGATCCCAGTTTGTGGCCAAATTCTGGAGGGCATTTTGTTCCGATCTCCAGATTTCTGTCAGCTTGTCGTCAGGCTACCATCCGCAGTCTAATGGGCAGACTGAAAGGGTGAACCAGTCCTTGGAGCAGTTCCTCAGAAGTTATGTCTCCAAGTGTCAGACTGACTGGGTTGCTCATCTGTCCATGGCGGAGTTTGCCTATAACAACGCGGCTCACTCTGCTACAGGGATCTCTCCCTTCCTTTGTGTGTATGGGCATCATCCTAAGGCCAATTCTTTTGACCCCCTGGACTCCACGCCTGGTGGTTCCTCTGTAGTTTCGGTCCTTAGAGGTATTTGGAGGAAAGTGAAGAAAGCCCTTGTGTCTGTTTCATTAGTGACCAAAAGGGTTTTTGATAAGCGGAAAAGACCCTGCAGCTTCAAATTAGGGGACTTCGTCTGGTTGTCTACCAAGAATTTTAAGTTGAGACAGCCATCTCATAAGTTAGGCCCCCGGTTCATCGGTCCTTATAAGATCACTAGGGTTATCAATCCGGTGGCATTTCAGTTAGATCTACCCCGTTCTTTGGGTATCAATAAAACATTTCATTGTTCCCTTTTAAAACAGGTGATTAGTAATCCTTCTTCCAGTGGAAGACCTTCCCCTCTTCTGATACGTGGCCAGAGGGAGTTTGTTGTTGAAAGGATTCTTGACTCCAAGATGGTTCGGGGTCGGCTGTCATTTTTGGTGCACTGGAAGGGGTATGGCCCGGAGGAGCGGTCGTGGGTGCGCAGTTGTGATCTTCATGCCCCCAGACTGTTATGCTCTTTCTTCTCGCAGTTCCCCGATAAACCCGGTGGTAGGGGTTCTTTGACCCCTCGTCAGAGGGGGGGTACTGTTAGGGTCTCCTGCTCTGTGCTGCCACATCGTCATGGCAACCGGGAGACAAGTGCTAGCGGAGTAACCTGAGCGTAGCTGATACTCCGGTTCGGGTCTTTTGCTGTGCAGTGGTTACAGGCTCTGTGCACGGTAGGGGATCCGGTGCTGGTTTTTGTGCTCACCGTCTGTGAGGTCTGAGTGGGGCGTGGACAGCACCTGCTATATAAACCCTCTTCTCAGGTTAGGCAGATGCTGCTGAATCTTTGTTGGTTAGTCAGTTCCTGAAAGCTAGCTAGTACTGTGTAAACTTTGTATTTGTTTGTTGCTTACTGCAAATAGGCCTTGGGATTTGGTATTACACTCTGCCAATCCAGACCTAGCAGTAAGACTGGAGTCAGTCGTTTAACCTGCTGGGGTTCTTTTGCTACTCTGTGAACCTAGCAAGTTTGCGGCTTTATTCTCAGACTTGCCTGCCAAAATCCTTTCTCACTGTGCAAGGTGTTCAGGTGTCAGTTTAGTGGCAGTAAGCTGAACCAGTGCACTGCAAGTGAGGACTAGGATTGTGGAGACTCTCCTTGTGTCTATTATTCCATCTCTGACCAAGGAGTTTACTGCCACACCCGTTGGTAACCCTTTAGGGTTTTGCTGTTGCCCTTAGCAACAGCATTTCGGGTTCTCTACGTATTAAATCACTACATCTTGCTTCTTTCCATCTGAGCATTCCTAATATTAGGGAGACACCCAGTTTCTTAGCCTTTGAGCTTCTCTGTTCACTTTGTGTTTATTTTGTTACCCTATCACCTTCTGTGTATGTAATGTCATATTCCCCAGTCTGTCTGTGAGTTCATTTGTTTTGCATCCCTCACCGTTCAGACACCAGTACATTCCTGCTGGCACTGGTGTGCATAACACATAGTCACGTTACAGCAGGACATTTAGGGGCAGAAAAAACCACTGAAAGAGTTTTACAAAGGTTCTTTTGGCCAGGGGTTTATAAAGAAGTATCTGAATATTGTTCTTCCTGTCCTGAATGCCAGTATCATGCCCCTAGACCCCATTTCAGGAGCCCACTAGTTCCCATGCCTATTATAGAGGTCCCATTTGACAGAATAGCCATGGATCTCATGGGGCCCTTGTTAAAGTCCGCTCGGGGCCATCAGTATATCCTGGTAATAATGGACTATGCCACTCGATATCCTGAGGCTTTCCCTTTACGCACTATCACAACCAAGGCGATAGCTAGGGAGCTGGTGCGGGTTTTTTAGTAGAGTGGGAATACCAAAAGAAATTTTGACTGACCAAGGTACTCCATTTATGTCAAGGATCATGAAAGAATTGTGCAAATTATTTAAGGTCACTCACCTCAGGACGTCCACCTACCATCCCCAAACTGATGGGTTGGTGGAAAGGTTTAATAAAACATTAAAAAGTATGTTAAAAAGGTTGTTGATAGAGATGGGAAAAACTGGGATTGTTTGTTGCCCTACTTGTTAATGGCCATCAGAGAAGTTCCTCAGTCCTCTACGGGGTTTTCTCCATTTGATTTGTTGTATGGTAGATACCCCAGAGGACTGTTGGACATTGCCAAAGAGACGTGGGAAGGACAGCCCACTCCTTATAGAAGTGTTATTGAACATGTAACACAAATGCAGGATAGGATTGCAGCCGTGGTACCTATTGTCAGAGAGCACATGGAACAGGCCCAAAGTACTCAACAGAGGGTATATAACTGGAGTGCCAAGATACGGGAATTTGGCTCCTGGAGATAGAGTTCTTGTTTTGTTACCCACTGTGGAAAGCAAGTTCCTAGCTAAATGGCAGGGTCCATTTGAGATTAGGGAAAAAGTGAATGAGGTTAATTACAAAGTATACCAACCGGGAAAGAGAAAACCCAAATAAATCTACCATGTTAACTTAATCAAACCCTGGAAAGATAGGTTATCTCTGTCAGCAGCGCCTTGCCCTTCGGAGTCTTCACCTCGGTTGCTTCCTGCAGTAAAGGTGTCAGAGACATTATCAGCTGATCAGAACAATCAGGTTAAAGAATTTCTCATCCAAAATAGGGAGATATTTTCAGAGCTGCCTGGCCGAACGGCCATAATAAAACATGACATTGTCACAGTACCAGGGGTCAGGTTCAATTTAAAGCCATATAGGATTCCTAAAGCTCAGCGAGAAGCTGTTTCTAAGGAAGTTAAGAACATGCTAGAACTTGGAGTCATAGAGGAATCTAACAGTGAGTGGTCCAGTCCCATAGTTCTCATCCCGAAGCCAGACGGTAGCATACGCTTCTGTAATGACTTTTGTAAGTTAAATGAGGTGTCCAAATTTGACGCATACCCCATGCCCCGTGTGGATGAGCTTATAGAAAGGATGGGAACAGCCAGGTTTCTCATCACGTTGGACCTGAGCAAAGGTTACTGGCAAATACCTTTGACTGATAGCGCAAAAGAAAAAACAGCCGTTTCAGTTCTGGAGGGGCTATACCAGTATAAAATGTTACCCTTTGGGTTGCATGGGGCTCCAGCAACCTTTCAACGGGCGATGGATGAAATTTTGAGGCCCCATAGAAAATATGCAGCTGCCTATTTGGATGATGTGGTAATTCCCAGTACGGACTGGGGGTCCCACTTGGTTAAAGTAAAAGCAGTACTGGACTCAATCGGAGAAGCAGGGTTAACTGCTAACCCAAAGAAGTGCTGCCTCACAATGGAGGAGGTCAAATACTTGGGCTTCACCATAGGCAGAGGTCTGATCAGGCCCCAACTGAATAAAATTGATGCTATTCAAAACTGACCTCGTCCAGTGAATAAAAAATGGGTAAGGGCATTTTTGGGAATAACTGGGTACTATAGACGATTTATTCCTAATTTTGCGACCACAGCAGTACCGTTGTCAGACCTTACCAAAGGGAAGCAGTCAAATATGGTGAAATGGAACCCTGATGCAGAAAAAGCGTTCCAAGAGTTAAGTGTCTTTGTGTTCACAACCTGTATTGATAACACCAGATTTTTAAAAGAATTTGTTGTACAGACGGATGCCTAAGAGGTAGGCATAGGGGCCGTGTTGTCCCAAACCAGAGATGGGGACGAACACCCTATAATTTATTTGAGTAGGAAACTCAATGAGCATGAAACAAGGTATGCCATTGTGGAAAAGGAGGCTTTGGCCATTAAGTGGGCATTAGATACCTTGAGATATTACCTCTTGGGAAGACAGTTCAGACTAGTGACAGATCACGCTCCTTTAAAATGGATGTATGTAAATAGAGGTCAGAATGCTCATGTAACTAGATGGTTTCTAGCGTTGCAAGATTTGAAGTTTACTTTCGAACATAGACCGGGTACACAATTGGCCAACGCAGATGCACTGTCCCGCATCTTCTATTTGGGGGCTACAAGTGTTCCGGCCCCTAGGTCGAAACAGGGGAGGGGGATATGTGACAAGAACACTGGAATAGTGTTTGAGGGCAGGTATGTTTGTCCCAGGTTCTTGTCTTACATGTTTTAGAAAATGAAAATTTCTAGAAAAATGTTTTGTTTTGTTAGAACCTTTTCAGTTTGCTGGAAAAGCTGGATAAGGGCCCTGAGAGAGAGAGAGGGCAAGTTCCGGCTACTGGGCCCAGTTCGGATCTTTGGCCTCACAGAGGGCTAATCAGGGCTTTCAGCTGTGCAAGAGCCTTTATAGGGCTGCTAGCCTGATTAGTGTATGCAGACTACCTGGGAAGACTGCAGAATCTCTGTGAGAAGGACATGCTTTCTTATACAAGTGAGCCATACAGTATTGACTGGAAATTCTGTGTTTTTGTTTAGAGACAGTTAGGAACGTCTTCTGTTTAGTTAGTGCTGGACAGGCAAGGTATTTTCTTTTGATGTTTGTTTTATTTTCTGTTTAATAAAACTGGTTGCGGCCAGTTGCACCACAAACTGGACTTGTATGATTTCTCAGCTGCTGCTTGCTGCCATCTACCCCAGGAAACGGCGCCCTGTTCCCCTACAGTGTTACAGTATATATATATATATACATACATACATACATACATACATACATACATACAGTACAGTACCTCCCAAAATGACCCGCTCCAAGAGTGACAGATTGCTCTGCTCCTGAACTTCCCTCTTAATTTATGATTGCCATCACCTGTGCTGAAACACCTTTCTTATCCATTAACCTGTTCAAAACATTTGCCGGCCATCATAAGTTAAAAGTCAAGGAGAAGAGCATTTTGTCCCTCCTGGAGAGGGTCACGTTGGAAAGTATGCAGTACGTACACATATACGGGTTGGGTATGTGTTTCCGCCGATGGGTATTCTGGCGGTCAGCATACTGACCACGGGATACCGGCGGAGGAATGCCGGGGGTGGGGGGAGGTCAAGTGCAACAAGCCCTTGTGGGCTCAGCTCTATGGGGGTCGTGGACCCCCACAAGTGGGAATAGTCCCTGCTAGACAGCATACTGACTGTAGGGATTGTGAGGGAGCGAGATGTAGGTGCCAGTAATGTGACCAGCGGTCAGGTGACCGCGGGTCACATAACTACATCCCACATACACATACATATATGGCACACACACACACACACACACACACACACACACACACACACACACACACACACACACACACATTCATACAAATATATACAAACTTTAAACTTACATATACATATATTGCAACCCTTTCCATACAGATAAAGGAGAATTGGTGTAGAGCTCGTTTGTCAGCTTGTCCGAGAACCGTTTTTGTGCTAGCCTGATTTATTTAGTCAGAGAGTTCCTAGTTCGGTTGTATAGTGCTCTGTCACGGCTGCTATAGGTCTCCTCTTTGGCACAATGAAGTTGCCTGAGCTGGGCGTTGAACAAGAGCTTGTTGTTGTTGTAAATGCGGTAAGTCTTGGTAGGTGTACACATGTCCTCACAGTAGCTGATGTAGGATGTGACAGTGTCTGTCAGGTCGTTCAGGTCGGTTGCCAAGGCTTCGAAGACCTCCCATTCCGTGCAGTCGAACCAGGCCTGGAACTTCATCTTATCCTCGTTGGTCCATTTCTTAACAGTCTTGACAGGCTTAACCGCTGTCAGCTTCTGTGTATAGGTAGGGAGTAGGTGGATGAGGCAGTGGTCAGATAGGCCGAGTGCAGCATGTGGGATATACTTGAAGGCAGACTTGAGGGTAGTGTAGCAGTGGTCAAGGGTTCACCCTTCCCTAATAAGACACGTGACTTGTTGTGTGTACTTAGGTAGCTCCTTGCTCAGGTTAGTTCTGTTGAAGTTGCCAAGCATATGGAATAGAATGGGTTGCAGTTGATACTTAGCATTAGAGATGAGTGGTTCGGTTCCTCGGGATCCGAACCCCCCCGAACTTCACCCATTTTACACGTTTCCGAGGCAGCCTCGGATCTTCCCGCCTTGCTCGGTTAACCAGAATGCGCCCGAACGTCATCATCCCACTGTCGGATTCTCGCGAGATTCGTATTCTATATAAGGAGCCGCGCGTCGCCGCCATTTTCACTCGTGCATTGGAGATTTAACAGAGAGGACGTGGCAGCGTTCTCTCCCTGAAAAGCTTCGTAATCTGTGCTCAGTGTGCTGCAAATAATCTGTGCTCAGTGTGCTGAAAATATCTACGTTCTCTGCCTGAAAATGCTCTATATCTGTGCTCAGTGTGCTGCAAATATCTGATCAGTGTGCTGCATTGTGGGGACTGGGGACCACCAGTATAAGTATATACATGATGTGGCCATTCACTGGTACCTGGTGACAGAACGTATACTGGATTCCCCCACAATGTAACTTTATATCTGTCATCTATATACATGATGTGGTCAATCACTGGTACCTGGTGACAGAACGTATACTGGATTCCCCCACAATGTAATTTTATATCTGTCACCTATATACATGATGTGGTCATTCACTGGTACCTGGTGACAGAACGTATTCTGGATTCCCTCACGATGTAACTTTATATCTGTCACCTATATACATGATGTGGTCATTCGCTGGTACCTGGTGACAGAACGTATACTGGATTCCCCCACAATGTAACTTTATATCTGTCATCTATATAATAATTATAGTAGTACAGTACAGTAGGCCATTGCTGTATCTTGCAGCTCTGTGTCACTGCAAGTATCCATTCCATATCTGTGCGGCATTTTTGTGAGCAGTATATATAGTATCACAGTGCAGCATTTTGGTGACTAACAGTATACAGTTGTACAGTAGGCCATTGCTTTATCTTGCAGCTCTGTGTCACTGCAAGTATCCATTCCATATCTGTGCAGCATTTTTGTGAGCAGTATATATAGTATTACAGTGCAGCATTTTGGTGACCCAACAGTATATAGTTGTGTACAGTAGGCCATTGCTGTATCTTGCAGCTCTGTGTCACTGCAAGTATCCATCCATTCCATTTTCTTCCAGTGATTTGGACCAATAATACCATGGATTCGAACAAATAATTCCAGTGATTTTGTCATTTTCTTCCAGTGATTTGGACCAATAACACCATTGATTAGAACGAATAATTCCAGTGATTTTGTCATTTTCTTCCAGTGATTTGGACCAATAATACCATTGATTAGAACAAATAATTCCTGTGATATTGAGGTGTTTGTGTCGCTTAGCTTAGCCGTCCAGCGACCACAGTGCACCTCTTTTTCTCTTTTCTTTGCATCATGTGCTGTTTGGGGCTAATTTTTTTCAAGTGCCATCCTGTCTGACACTGCAGTGCCACTCCTAGATGGGCCAGGTGTGTCACACCTCGCGGGCAGCGGCGGCCGCGCTTGCCTCTGCGGGTGTCCTGGATGGCCTGGCGCCTCTCTCCTCCGGCGGTCTCGGGTGTCCGGCGTCGGGTCGGCGGGTCTCTCCGGCGGCTTCCCGGAGCGAGGGCGCCGCCATGTTGACTGGGACTAGGTAGGCGGAGCGGGGCTGACATCATCTGCCCGCTCCGCCAATCAGGCAAAGGCGGGAGGTTTAAAGCCAGACGCCGAGCAGAGATCCGGCGCCTGTGTATCATCAATTCTGCCTGTCAGAAACCGTGATCTCCAGAGCTCCCTTGTCCCTGTTACCGCTGTGCTTCCAAGCATATCTGTGTTTCCAGCATCTCAGCGTTCCCGAGCACCTCCGTGCCTCCCAGCACCTCCGTGCCTCCAAGCGCCCGAGCGCCATCACGCACCTCCGTGCCTCCAAGCGCCCGAGCGCCATCACGCACCTCCGTGCCTCCAAGAGCCCGAGCGCCATCACGCACCTCCGTGCCTCCAAGCGCCCGAGCGCCTCTACGCACCTCCGTGCCTCCAAGCGCCCGAGTGCCAACACGCACCTCCGTGCCTCTAAGCGCCCGAGCGCCATCACGCACCTCCGTGCCTCCAAGCGCCCGAGCGCCATCACGCACCTCCGTGCCTCCAAGCGCCCGAGCGCCATCACGCACCTCCGTGCCTCCAAGCGCCCGAGCGCCATCACGCACCTCCGTGCCTCCGAGCGCCTCTACGCACCTCTGTGCCTCCCAGCACCTCCGTGCCTCCAAGCGCCCGAGCGCCAACACGCACCTCCGTGCCTCTAAGCGCCCGAGCGCCAACACGCACCTCTGTGCCTCAGCACCCGAGCGCCTCTACGCACCTCTGTGCCTCCAGCACCTCAGTGCCTCAGTACCTCAGCGTCTCTGTGCCTTCAGCACCTCAATATCACCAGCACCTCTGCACCTCAGCACTCAGCACTTTTACAAGTCTTGTTTTCCAGGAGACCTTCAAGCATTCCTCCGTGCTTCCTGCTTACCGTCTTCATCCTGTATGAGGAAGACCTACATCCGGCCATCTCTACTGCGACCCAGTAGCGGTTCCTCTTCCCGGTCACCGGAAGAAGCCCCGAGTCCACAACACCCTCCGACCAGGTCAGTGATAGTATACACAGGCCACATGGACCTGGGGAATTGGAACCCAGAAGCGAGTGCCATCCAAGATCTGGTTTCCCGTGTTCAGAGTCAGGAAGCGGCGCAAAACCAGGTGATGCGGTATCTCCAAGAACTATCCGGCAGGCTGGATCAAATTCAGGTTTCCCTGGCTTCAGTAGTTCCGGTTCCAGCTCCGGTACCCACTCCGGTAGTCGCCCCCGTTAATGCTCACGCAGTGTCCGGAACCAGGTCACGCCTTCAGCTTCCCACTCCCTCTCGCTACAACGGCAACCCGAAGAATTGCCGTGGTTTTCTTAACCAGTGCGAGGTACAGTTTGAACTCCTCGCGCACAACTTTCCCACGGATCGATCCAAAGTAGCATACATTATTTCCTTGCTTGAGGGCTCAGCGCTGGAATGGGTGTCTCCGTTATGGGAGCGATCTGATCCTTTGGTTTCCAGCTACACCAATTTCATCTCATCTTTCCGCAGGATCTTTGATGAGCCTGGCAGAACGACCGCTGCCTCTTCAGATCTTCTCCGAGTTCGACAAGGCTCCCGTTCAGTGGGTCAGTATGTGATTCATTTTCAGACCATAGCCTCCGAATTGCGCTGGGATAATGATGCCTTACGGGCCGCTTTCTGGAACGGGCTGTCCGACCGTCTTAAAGACTAATTGATTACAAGAGATTTGCCAGATTCTTTGGAACAGTTGATCTCGCTCTGTGTGAAAGTGGATCTCCGCATGCAGGAACGAGTTGGCGAACGTTCTCGGTCTCATCGATGCAGATTCCGGGCTCCTCCGTCTAAACAATCGGTTACGACAGCTCCAGACGAACCCATGCAGATTAATCGGTCTCGACTGTCTCCAGAGGAGCGACAGCATTGGCGTGAGAATAGACTTTGCCTCTACTGTGGAGCCGCGGATCACTTTCTCAAGTCTTGCAAGGTTCGCCCGGGAAACGGGCAGTCCTAGCCTGTTCCGGGGAAGTCAAGCTGGGTGTGGTTTCTCAATCTTCTCCAGAAGTGGACTGTTTACTCTCAGTATCTTTGTCTACTGAAACAGAAGTCAAAACTGTTATGGCTCTTTTGGATTCAGGAGCTGCGGGGAATTTTATTTCTCTCCCCTGCGCCCAGAGTTTGGGCTTGAAGTTACAGTTGGTCGAACGACCTATTACGATAACAGCTATTAACGGTGTTCAAATTCCTAACGCCTTGATTACGAGTCAGTCTGAGTCAATTCAGCTACAAGTGGGAGCTTTGCATCGAGAACAACTGAAGTTTCTGGTTATTCAGGAGATGTCTCATGATCTCGTTTTGGGTCTTCCCTGGCTCAGGCTTCACAACCCTCATGTCGACTGGGGGTCGACACAAATAATTTCTTGGAGTCCTTTCTGTCGATTGAATTGTCTTACTCCTGTCGTTCCACTCCATGCATCGGCCAAGTTGGACGTGGAGTCAGTTCCTGAGGCTTATCGATAATTTTTAGATGTCTTCTCGGAACAGGCGGCTGATAAATTACCTCCGCATAGGGCCTGGGACTGTAGTATTGAGCTCATTCCTGGGAAAATGCCGCCCCGAGGTCGCACTTATCCTTTGTCAGTTCCAGAGACACAAGCTATGTCAGAGTACATTAAGTCGAATTTGCAGAAGGGGTTCATCCGTCCCTCCACTTCCCCAGCGGGAGCTGGCTTCTTCTTTGTAAAAAAAAAAAGATGGAGGCCTGAGACCATGTATTGACTATCGTGGTTTAAATGAAGTCACCATTAAGAACAAGTATCCTCTGCCGCTCATCACAGAGCTTTTCGATAGAGTGCGTGGAGCTCGAGTATTTACTAAGCTTGACTTAAGGGGAGCATACAATCTGATACGTATTCGACAAGGAGATGAGTGGAAGACGGCTTTCAATACTAGAGATGGGCATTACGAGTACCTGGTAATGCCATTTGGCCTCAGCAACGCCCCCGCCGTCTTTCAGGGATTCATTAATGAAGTCTTTCGGGACATGTTGTTGTATCTGAATGTAGTAGTCTATTTGGATGACATTCTGATTTTTTCAAAGAATCTTTCTGAGCACCGACTACAAGTTAAGGAAGTACTCCTTCGGTCAGAGGCGGATTGGCCATAGGGTCTACAGGGAAGATTCCCGGTGGGCTGGCGCACCCGCGGGGCCTGTTTTGTTTGAGGACATGTGGTCCTTTTTACAGACATAATGAATAAGATGCAAAATAATTTGCATATATGAGAATGACTTTGCCACTTAGCCTGCGATTGCAGATGATCTAGTGTATGCTCTGTCTGCCTGCTTGGCTGACATATATGATTGAGTGAATAGTGATTGGGATACAGTTGGTGTAATAAGCAAGAAAATATATATTTCTAAAGAATGATATAGTTTCTTAAATTCTGAAGGTGCTCATAATACATAATTTTATTTCTTTTTAACTTCCCCCTTGATGCTGGACATGCCCACTATCTGGAAAGTCTTGGGGGGAGGGTGCTGCTGCCATGGCCCATGGCTAGACCTTACACCTCTGGTGATGCCCATGTGGGGCCACTAGTACAAATTTTTCCAGGGCTGCTTTTTGTTCCCAATCCGCCCCTGCCTTCGGTTGCGCGAGAATCATCTTTATGGCAAAATCTCCAAGTGCACCTTTGAGGTTCCTTCTATTTCATTTTTGGGCTACATTATTTCTGGAACTGAATTGCGTATGGATCCGGAGAAACTCTCGGCCATCCGAGATTGGACTCAACCTCTTTCCTTGAAAGCAGTGCAACGATTTCTAGGATTCGCAAATTATTATCGGAAATTTATAAGAGGTTTTTCTACTATCGTGGCACCTATTACGGCTCTGACTAAGAAAGGGGCTGACCCAAGCAATTGGCCTTCTGAAGCAGTAGCGGCGTTCAAACAGCTGAAGACAGCCTTTATATCCGCTCCCGTACTTCAGCAGCCAGATTTCCTAAAACCATTCTTTCTGGAGGTTGATGCTTCCACGGTAGGCATAGGTGCTGTACTTTCGCAGTACGCCTCAGATGGGAAGTTGCATCCGTGTGGGTTTCATTCTCGCAAGTTCTCCCCTGCTGAATTAAATTACACCATTGGAGACAAAGAGCTACTGGCAATTAAATCTGCATTAGAAGAATGGAGATATCTTCTGGAGGGTGCTAAACACTTAATTACAATTTTTACGGATCACAAGAATTTACTGTATCTAAAGACGGCCCAATGTTTGAATCCCCGTCAGGCAAGATGGGCGCTCTTCTTTGCCAGATTTTCCTTTGTTATCAAGTATCGGGCTGGAACTCTTAATACCAAGGCGGATGCCCTATCCCGTTCAGTGATGGCTTCGGATGAGGAGAATACAATGGAGAAGGCATTAATCCTTAGTCCCATCTCTATTTCTGCAGCTCCCACTAGGTTGGGCCCTCCTCCTGGAAGAATGTCGGTACCAGTTAAATTTCGACCGAAACTGTTGCAGTGGGCTCACACTTCTAAGTTTTCTGGTCATCCGGGAGTTCAGAAAATGTGGGAATTTCTGCGAAGATCATACTGGTGGGACACTATGAAAAAAGATGTTCAAGAGTATGTCAATTCGTGTCCTCAATGTGCTCAGCACAAAACTCCACGTCTGCCGCCTGCGGGTTTGTTGCATCCTTTATCCATTCCAAAAAGGCCTTGGACTCATATCTCGATGGACTTTGTTACTGAATTACCTCTCTCTAAGGGTCATAACACCATTTGGGTGATCATTGACCGATTCTCTAAGATGGCACATTTTGTTCCGTTGACCGGATTACCATCCGCTTCCAAGTTGGCCCTGTTATTTATCCAGGAGCATTTCCGCCTGCACGGGTTACCTCTGGAAATAGTCTCAGATCGGGGAGTACAGTTTACAGCAAGATTCTGGAGAGCCCTCTGTTCGACTCTACAAATTAAACTCAAGTTCTCTTCTGCTTACCATCCACAGACTAATGGGCAAACTGAACGCGTCAATCAGGATCTAGAGACTTTTGTCCGTGTTTACCTTTCCCCTTCTCAAGATAACTGGGTGGAGTTGTTGCCTTGGGCTGAGTTTGCCCACAACCATCTATATCATTCTTCAACTGGTGAGTCTCCATTCTTTATTAATTATGGATTTCATCCCCAAGTTCCGGAGTTGCCCATTTGTCCTCCAGAAGAAGTTCCTGCTGCAGCTTCAACTCTCCGACATTTCACCCAAATCTGGAGTCGAGTTCATGCCAATCTTAAGAGAGTTTCCGGTCGCTATAAATTCTTTGCGGATAGGAAGCGACGAGCAGCTCCTCAATATAAGGTTGGTGACAAGGTATGGCTCTCTACCCGCAATCTTCGTTTGAAAGTACCTACTATGAAATTTGCCCCAAGGTTCATTGGTCCTTTCTCAGTGCTGCAAGTCTTAAACCCAGTCGTTTGCAAATTGGAGTTGCCTTCCCACCTTCGAATTCCAAACTCCTTCCACGTCTCTCTCCTCCGCCCACTCATTCTGAATCGGTTCCACTCAGCGTCTCCTAGGCCAACTACTATAGTGTCTGAAGCTGGGACAGAATTTGAAATCAAAGCTATTCTTGACTCTCGTTATCTTCATAAAAAACTACAGTACTTGGTAGAGTGCAAAGGTTATGGTCCTGAAGAGAGAAGTTGGATCAATGCTACTGAGGTAATGGCTCCCCGACTGGTTCGGATCTTCCATTCCAGACATCCAACTAAGCCCGGAAAGTGTCCAGGGGCCACTCCTGGAGGAGGGGGTACTGTCACACCTCACGGGCAGCGGCGGCCGCGCTTGCCTCTGCGGGTGTCCTGGATGGCCTGGCGCCTCTCTCCTCCGGCGGTCTCGGGTGTCCGGCGTCGGGTCGGCGGGTCTCTCCGGTGGCTTCCCGGAACGAGGGCGCCGCCATGTTGACTGGGACTAGGTAGGCGGAGCGGGGCTGACGTCATCTGCCCGCTCCGCCAATCAGGCAAAGGCGGGAGGTTTAAAGCCAGACGCCGAGCAGAGATCCGGCGCCTGTGTATCATCAATTCTGCCTGTCAGAAACCGTGATCTCCAGAGCTCCCTTGTCCCTGTTACCGCTGTGCTTCCAAGCATATCTGTGTTTCCAGCATCTCAGCGTTCTCGAGCACCTCCGTGCCTCCCAGCACCTCCGTGCCTCCAAGCGCCCGAGCGCCATCACGCACCTCCGTGCCTCCAAGCGCCTGAGCGCCATCACGCACCTCCGTGCCTCCAAGCGCCCGAGCGCCATCACGCACCTCCGTGCCTCCAAGTGCCCGAGCGCCATCACGCACCTCCGTGCCTCCAAGCGCCCGAGCGCCATCACACACCTCCATGCCTCCAAGCGCCCGAGCGCCATCACGCACCTCCGTGCCTCCAAGCGCCCGAGCGCCTCTACGCACCTCTGTGCCTCCCAGCACCTCCGTGCCTCCAAGCGCCCGAGCGCCAACACGCACCTCCGTGCCTCAGCGCCCGAGCGCCTCTACACACCTCTGTGCCTCCAGCACCTCAGTGCCTCAGCACCTCAGTACCTCAGCGTCACTGTGCCTTCAGCACCTCAATATCACCAGCACCTCTGTACCTCAGCACTCAGCACTTTTACAAGTCTTGTTTTCCAGGAGACCTTCAAGCATTCCTCCGTGCTTCCTGCTTACCGTCTTCATCCTGTATGAGGAAGACCTACATCCGGCCATCTCTACTGCGACCCAGTAGCGGTTCATCTTCCCGGTCACCGGAAGAAGCCCCGAGTCCACAACACCCTCCGACCAGGTCAGTGATAAGGTGTTTGTGCCGCCCTCTTGGGTCGTTTTGCTTAGTCATCCAGTGACCTCGGTGCAAATTTTAGGACTAAAAATAGTATTGTGAGGTGTTCAGAATAGACTGGAAATGAGTGGAAATTGTGGTTATTGAGGTTAATAATACTATAGGATCAAAATTACCCCCAAATTCTATGATTTAAGCTGTTTTTGAGGGTTTTTTTGAAAAAAACACCCGAATCCAAAACACATCCGAATCCGCCAAAAAAAATTTCAGGGAGGTTTTTCCAAAACGCGTCCGAATCCAAAACACGGCCGCGGAACCGAATCCAAAACCAAAACACAAAACCCGAAAAATGTCCGGTGCACATCTCTACTTAGCATCTCCAGGTGAGGACTACATGATTTGCCAAGGATTTTGACATTGGTGCACCATCTGTCATTGATGTAGAAGCAGATGCTAGTACCCTTAATTTTTCCTGAGAGAACCTCGGAGCGATCGGCCTTGAAGAGACCGAAGCCCGGCAGATACATCGGGTCATCCGCAATATGGTCGTCCAGCCACATCTCTGTAAAGCATAGAATGGACGACCCTGTAATGCCTGACCCTGCGCTGCCCAAAAGGAGGGACAGTTCGTTGAACTTATTTGCAAGTGAGCACACGTTCGAGAGCAGGATCGCGGGAAGTGCAGACCGATGCCCTCGCTGCCGCCGCCACCTCACTAGGGCATCTGCGCGGCAGCCTTTCCTATGAGCCCAGGTCCTTCTACTAGGGCCGACATGAGGGCCTCTATCATCCTCTTTCTGGGGCTGCCGATCCACCCGCCAGTCACTGCCCGGGCTGCGGGGGGCCGCGGCCACTCGGTCATCCACTTCAGCTTCCACGACGTCTGCATCCCTGCCACTGTTAGGGTCTCCTGCCCTGTGCTGCCACGTCGTCATGGCAACCGGGAGACAAGTGCTAGCGGAGTAACCTGAGCGCAGCTGATACTCCGGTTCGGGTCTTTTGCTGTGCAGTGGTTACAGGCTCTGTGCACGGCAGGGGATCCGGTGCTGGTTTTTGTGCTCACAGTCTGTGAGGTCTGAGTGGGGCGTGGACAGCACCTGCTTTATAAACCCTCTTCTCAGGTTAAGCAGATGCTGCTGAATCTTTGTTGGTTAGTTAGTTCCTGAAAGTTAGCCAGTACTGTGTAGCTTTGTATTTGTTGTTGCTTACTGCAAATAGGCCTGGGGATTTGGTACTACACTCTGCCAATCCGGACCTAGCAGTAAGACTGGAGTCAGTCGTTTAACTTGCTGGGGTTCTTTTGCTACTCTGTGAACTTAGCAAGTTTGCAGCTGTATTCTCAGACTTGCCTGCCTAAATCCTGTCTCACTGTGCAAGGTGTTCAGGTGTCAGTTTAGTGGCAGTAAGCTGAACCTGTGCACTGCAAGTGAGGATTAGGATTGTGGAGACTCTCCTTGTGTCTATCATTCCATCTCTGACCAAGGAGTTTACTGCCACACCCGTTGGTAACCCTTTAGGGTTTTGCTGTTGCCCTTAGCAACAGCATTTCGGGTTCTCTACGTATTAAAACACAACATCTTGCTTTTTCCATCTGAGCATTCCTAATAATAGGGAGACACCCAGTTTCTTAGCCTCTGGGCTTCTCTGTTCACTTTGTGTTTATTTTGTTACCCTATCACCTTCTGTGTACGTAATGTCATATTCCCCAGTCTGTCTGTGAGTTCATTTGTTTTGCATCCCTATCCGTTCAGACACCAGTACATTCCTGCAGGCACTGGTGTGCATAACAGTTCAGACACCAGTACATTCCTGCAGGCACTGGTGTGCATAACAGCCACACAGGGCATCGAGGGCTGCAAGGGCTGCTGATCCACCTGCTGATGAGCCCGAATGTGGTGTAAGCACCACGGGAGCACTCCAATTTAGGAGGGCTTCCCTGCTGTATTTGGTCACTGGTGGGGTAGACGAGAGCAGGGGAAAACAAGGGGAAACAGGTATTTTGGCTGAGCTGCGTAGCTCTGAGGCAGCCATCTGCGGCGCCATCTTGGATTGTAATCGCTATAATCTTTGTTGCTGTAACCTATTGCTGCTCTTTAATCCAATGGGTATAGTTGAAACAAGTGATAAATAAAATAACTTTGCTTTTTCTGTTGCTGACTTAGTCAATTATTCCAGGATAAAGCAGGTTTGTGGAAAGGTGTTAGAATCCAATTCCTATTGTGTAGGTATGAAAAATCTCAGTGTGAGTGGCCTTTTAAGATGTCTTGTGGGGGTAGTGATAACATGTGTCTTGGGGAATGGCTGGGATCCTGCAATGTGAAATGAACAGTGACCCTTCAGCAATTCAGAGCCTGAATATACTGTATATTAGTTGATTAATGCAAGAAGTCAGAGCTATTTGTTGCTCAGAGAAAAGGGGTGAATGACGTCTAAGTGAGGGGCTGGATGGAGCCAAAGATAGGTTGTAGTCCACAATACCTTGTCTGGGATGTCCAATGCAGAGTACAGTAGATTCCAAACTGAATGACTACTCAGTGGAGAGATGCAGAGATTTCAATCCAGTGTGTATCACAGCGCAGGAATGCAATCTGTTGGTTTTGATGAGAAGTCCGCATAGAGTAGTACAAGTTAAAGGTAAGTCCTTGGATATTTATGATGATTCATAGGTCAGTTGTGGTGAATTTAAGCTGTTTTATGGAGATGATCAGGAGCATGCAAAAGGTGAGCCAGCCATCTTGGCTGGCTGTTCATGGTTCTAGAGTCAGGGGGGCAGATGTATTAACCTGGAGAAGGCATAAGGAAGTGATAAACCAGTGATATGTGCAAGGCTCCAATATGTAAATTAACAGTTAGGATCTGATTGGCTGGTGCCTTTATCACCTTGCACATATCACTGGTTTATCACTTCCTTATGCCTTCTCCAGGTTAATACATCTGCCCCATATTGTCATACAACAATATGTACCAGCACACCTCTTCTGTTCTTTAGTGGGAATATATTCCCTTATTCTCTGCCTATGCAAACTTAAGCTCCTCTGGAATTTTGCTCTGCACTCGCACCTCCATATACGAGTATGCTGATTCCCCTGGTTTCTTGCCATCCCGGGACTCGGCAACAAGTAGCAGCAATAAACAGCAGTACCCACCAAACGATCCCACAGCGCTCAGAGCGGAGGCATCGGGGACACGTGTGGCCACTTATATGTGGGGAGAGAAGGGGTATCAGTCCGGCAGGAAGGGGTGAGCAGTGCAATGACCTGGAGGGTTCAATGCTGGGGCTACAGATAATGCGGGTGAGGAGGAGGTAGATAACCAGCTCAGCTGCTTTATATATACTGCGTGTAGGGGTAGGGTCCTGTGCTTGCACCTCCCACATTACTCACAGGCAATGAACAGACCCCTTGGCCAGCTGCTGGTGACTAGAGATGGCCATCGACCATCAATGATTCAAAATCATTGATGGTCTATGACTGATGGTAACTACTTTTACCATTGATGGGGAGAACCAGATGGTTTCCAGCCATCGATGATAAAGAGCTATCAAATATTTTTTAAATCTCTCCAGGGTGTTGGGGACACTGAGCATAGCTCCGCCTCTGACACCCACAAAGCCACCCCCCCGCACTTAATACTAAAGTAAGGGTGACCATCAATGGGTGAAACCATCCATGGTTCCCTTACAGATGGTTTCCCACCATCGAGGTTATCCAGCTATGGCACAATTGATGGTAGCCATAATGGATAACCCACTGCTACTGGTGCCTACTGGTATCCTCTACCGAGGGCCGGCAACAGGGGAAGTCAAAGGGGACACCTGTACTGGGAAAGGATCAGAGGGGTCCCAAGGATATGCCACTTAGTGCCCGGCAGAGATCGCAGCCATCTTGTCCAAATAGGGGAGCGAGCAGAAGGGGGTGTAGGCACAGCCTCAGAGTGACAGGAGCCTCTGACACACAGTGATGCTCTTTCATGTCCAGCTTTGTTGCAGGCAGTTACGGGACATTGCTGCAGCTCCGTTGGCCAGGATTCCCATGCCATGCTCCAGTCTCTTCTGGTGGGGTGTGAGGGCCACATGGTATCTGCTGTGCAGTGCAGGTAAATCTCCCCCCATTGTAAGAGTGGCTTGATGAGGGGATACAGGTGTGTTTAGTTGGGGTGGGGGAGCTACATAAATAATCTGAGGGGCCCCCAGAGATATCACTGCACCGAGCCCCAAGATTTCTGATGCCGACCCTGCCTCTACTCCCAGACTGGGCGGGAGCTGTGCGAGGACTAGTGAGTTAACATGTGCCAGTACTATACCATACCTCCCAACATGACCCTCTCCAGGAGGGACAAAATGCTCTGCTTCTCGACTTTCATCTTAATTTAGGATTGTTGTCACCTGTTTTGAACAGGTTAATGAGAAAGGAAGGTGTTTCAGCACAGGTGATGGCAATCATAAATTAAGAGAAGTCCAGGAGCAGAGCATTCTGTCCCTCCTGGAGTGGGTCATGTTGGGAGGTATGCTATACTGCACAGGTTCTCAAACTCGGTCCTCAGGACCCCACACGGTGCAAGTTTTGCAGGTCTCCTCACAGAATCACAAGTGACATAATTAGCTCCACCTGTGGACCTTTTAAAATGTGTCAGTGAGTAATTAATACACCTGTGCACCTGCTGGGTTACCTGCAAAACATGCACTGTGTGGTGTCCTGAGGACCGAGTTTGAGAACCACTGCTATACTTTATTTGTGCTTCTGAGGGATTGTTTTCCCGTTTGCATACCTCCCAACATGACCCTCTCCAGGAGGGACACAATGCTCTGCTTCTGGACTTTTTCCTTAATTTGTGATTGCCGGCACCTGTTTTAAACAGGTAAATGAATAAAGAACGGTGTTTCAGCACAGGTGACGGCAATCATAAATTAAGAGGGAAGTCCAGGAGCAGTGCATTCTGTCCCTCCTGGAGAGGGTCATGTTGGGAGGTATGCATTTGTAAATTACCTTCACTATAGTTTGTATTTATGACTACTTTGTCTCCATCTGCAGGACAAAAATAATATTGCATGTTAACGTTATATGTTCCGCTTATACTATGCGGCGGCTGAATCTAGCGTCCCTTCCAACCCCACGCTGCCTTCGCTTTTATTTTTTTTTGACCTCTGCTGCTTCCGTACAATATGATCGGGTGACGTGCGGCTCGAATGGGCGGTGACAGAGTAACACCCGGAAGTGACTGAGAGTGCCGGGAGGAGAACTGCTGAAAATTCGGGTAACTTAATCACCCTACCGGGTGTAGGTGCAGCGCTCTCATACACACACTACCCGCACACGGCATAGCAGCTACATGTGTGTCACCCCCGCGCTGCGCGCACACGTGTTCTGCTCTCCCTGCTACTGGTGTGTCACACACAGGAGGTGACAAGTCCCAGTCTGTCCATAGCAGCCCCCGCACCGTGCGGCACTCAGCCCTGCCCCCCCACCTGCCCAAAGGCACCGCTCATACACACTGTGCTAACAATACACATTATTCTCACAGAGACCTGTAACTGCTTCAAAGCCTTCATTGCTGTCATTTGTAGTTCTGTAGTCTGTGGTAATACGTAGTGCAGTGGTTCTCACACTCAGTCCTTAGGAACCCAAACAGTTAATGTTTTCCAGGTTCGACACCAGAGGCGTTTCTAGAGAGGAGAGGACCGGTGTGCAGACTCCGTATGTGGGCCCCCTCCTCTCCTGTAGCCGTCACCACCGCTGTGAGCTCTCTCAGCGCTAACAGGTTACAGCGCATACGCAGGACTCTGAAAAATGGGTGGTGCGCCATTTTTTCGTAGTCCTGCGCATGCACTGTAGTCTCTGGCACTGTGCCAGTGCTCAGTGTGCTAACAGCGGCGGTAACTGCTACAGGAGAGGAGGGGGCCCACACACAGTCACTGATGGACGCCGGAAAGGTGAGTATAGAAGAAATGGGTGCGGTGTGGGCCCCTGCTGGACCCAGGGGCGCGTGTGCACCGCACACACGGCACCCATTATAGGTACGCCACTTGTCACAGAATTATAAATGAAATACCGTACTCCACCTGTGTATCTCTTAAAATGTGTCAGTGAGTAATGGCTGCACCTGCTGGGTGAGCTGGAAAACGTCAACTGTGTGGGTCCTGGAGAACGAGAACCACTGACATGGACACTCTAGCTCAGGCATTCCCAGCATCTGTCCTCAAGGCTCAATAACAGTCCAGAGGCAGGATGTATTTAAATACACCGCCGCCCGCCGCAACGATGCTAATCGCATATGTACTAACATATGCGATTAACAGCGCAATGCGGGGGTTCTCTGTGGGGTCCATCACCTCCCAGCCCCTGGAGGTGACGTGTGCTGGGAGTCCCCGGGCTAGGGATAGCCATCTGTGAGTTATCGATGAGACCATTGATGGACAACCTCGATGGTGGGAAACCATATGAAAGGTAACTATCGATGGTTTCAGCTTTCAGCATTGTTGGTTAGCCCTACTTTAGTATTAAGCACGGCGCGGACCAATCAGAGCCCAGGGAGTGGCTTCACAGGTGGAGCTATGCTCCGTGTCCCCAACACCCAGGGGAGAAAAAAAAAATATTCAGTAGCTTGTGACCATCGATGACGGGAAACCATCTGGTTCTCCCCCATCAATGGTAAAAGTAGTTACCATCGGTCAGAGACCATCCCTGCAGTCGGAAGCAGAAATGGCTGTGCAGTGAGGGACAAGGAGCTGGGGGATCGCGGAGCGCTGCCTGGACACAGGTGAAGGGTGGTTGGTGGGTGTGAAAAAAGGCAATAGCTTCTATAGGGTATCGACATAAAAAGATGGCGATACCCTCAGCGGCAAAAACCCGACGGCCAGGTCTTAGTACATATGAAAATGCAGTAAAACCCCTGAAAGCGGGGGTTTTACCGCTTTTTCCCTTTAGTACATCCCACCCCAGGTATATAATTATATCCATGCTTGAGCACAGGTCACTTAATTAGTCCCTCAGTTATTTTGATTTAACCATATGTGCTGAAGCCTGGATATCACGAAAACCTTGACTGTTTGTATACCTTGAGGACAGAGGGTCTAATTCAGACCTGATCGTAGCCGTGCAAAATTTTGCACGGCTACGATCAGCCACCCTGACATACAGGGGGACACCTAGCACAGGGCTAGTTCGCCCGCATGTCTGGCCCTCCCCCTGCCGCACGGGTGCGATAGCATTGCACGGCGACGATTCTAGCGCACCCTGCGAGTAAGTCCCTACCTGCGCAGCATTGCTGTGCTGGTAGGCGACTTTTAGCCGCGCCCCGGGTCGCAGCGGCTGTGTTTGACGTCACTCAGCCGCAACAGCCCGCCCCCCGCACGGTCCGGGTACGCCTGTATTGCCTGAACTGTGCTCCCAAAACGGTGGCCGAATGCCGCCGGCTTACCCCCTCCTGCCCAGCGAACTCCTCTTGCCTGTCAGTCAGGCAGAGGTGATCGCTGGGCTGAAATGCCGCACTGCGCTTGCGCAGTTCAGACCTGATCGCCCGCTGTGCGAAATCTCACAGCAGCAATCAGGTCTGAATTAGCCTCTGAGGTTGGGATGGGAATGCCTGCACTAGCTCAAGGAGTCTCTGTTAATACGTACTGTGGTGCAGAGCAATATGACTGGTAAAATTGGAGCTGAACTACAAAATACTTAGGGGTCTATTCATAAAGCAATGAAAAGTGTGGAGAAGTTGCCCATGGCAACGAATCAGCATTAAAGTAACATTTATAATTTGCATACTTAAAAATTATACAGAGCAGCTGATTGGTTGCCATGGCCAACTTCTCCACTGGTTCACTTTTCCACACTTTTCAGTGCTTCAAGAATAGACCCTATAGTCTATGCACTAAGACAAATGTGGAGTTTAGGAGCTGCACATTTATCTCCCATCAAGAGTATTGATGTGACTGCAAAAGAAAATAATAAAAAAAAAAAAAAAGTGGATGATTGCGAATATCATAAACTAATGAAGAGCCACATGCAGACACACATGAGCAGGTGTTATATTGTTGGATATTTTTATTTTTGCTGATACTTATTATTGCATTTCTTAATACATTATTATTATTAAACATTTTGCTTGTATCTGCTATATTCTAATTGTATTATGTGTTTGCTACTTAACATATTGTCGCTTTGGCACATAAATAAAAACATAGTAACGTCAGTTCTCTTTGGTTATATTTGTGTTAAAGTGATGGTGACTCTTCTGCGTGTGTACGGCAGCACCTATAGTAGTGCTTAATTAAATATCACATATATATTATTTGTTCATATTTGCCCCTTTGATTATTTGTGTGAGTGGAGGAGGCATTGGGGAGCTAGGGCTTTCATAGCACCTCGAATAAGGTGTTCATTATGTCACCTGTGACCTCTGCATTATTCCATACCACTGTTTGAGTTATATTGCCATCAAAATGCTATTCACTTACATTTTCCATACGGCTGCTTCTACATTTGTGCTTCATTCACTGACATGTTTTATTACATTTGGTTACTCTGCTATTGCTACATCAGTGTTCTCCCCAGGGCCTTTTTGATGGGCGTTACATCCAGCAATTTTAGTACACTGCCCAAAATCCAGAGCCGGCTGGATTTACAGAGAACCAGCCAACCGAGAGCTTCGTGAGCAGCAGAAATCCGCTTTGCATGGAGCTGTTCCCCCGGAAAGATGATCCCAGGAACCCCATCCATCTTAAGGCTCTGGCCACACATAGTGGTCAAGCGGGCCCGCTGAATAGGATCCGGCCAGTGACACACAGGATTTCAATAGAGCACAGTGCGGCTGTGAAATGTATGGGTTCACATGTGTGGGAACCTGCACTCTCTCTTTCCGGCCAAGCGGTTCCCGTTGATTGGGACCCGTTTGGCCCTACACTAACCCTGGCCAACAGTTTACAGCATACTTACAGATGGACACTGTATTAAAGGGCAGGACCAGAATTGAGTTTTGGCAATTACAGGCTGCACTCTCTACACACAGATTCACCAACTAAAGGATCTCTGGGCTGCATTTAATAATAAATCTTTGCTGCAGCTTAAATAGCTTTCAGAAAGTTGAGATATGTAGCTTGGAAACTATGTCCCATCAAATGTCCCCACAATTTATCAAAGTCATAAATCCTGCCCTGGAAACCTGTTTCAGACAGGATAAGTCTGTAGTTCCTGCCCACTGGAAATTTTTTTTTTTTTTCAATACACGCTCTAAGACAGACTTCCTCAATTTCAAACTTATCTTCTCATCCTTCAGCGCTGCCCTTTCTCTTGCTAACAGTCATACTTCAAGAACTTCATCTCTTCCCAGTCTTCCAACCCCCAGCGCCTCTTTGCCACTCTCAATTCACTCCTCTGCCCACCTCCACCTCGTCTCCCTTTCTCACTCTCTGCTCTTGACTTTGCCACTTACTTCACGTCCAAAATTAACTCCATACGTCAGGACATCACATCACACCAGACCATCAGCAACCAGCCTCCTCCCATCCCTTACCACCCCTCCCCATCACTCCCCATCCCTCCCACCAACTCTGACATCTTTCTCCCATGCATCTGGTGAGAAAGTCATGGCCTTCATTCATTCCTGTCCCCTCACAACCTCCCCACTTGACCCTATCCCCTCCCGCCTCCTCTGTTACCTCTCTCCTTCTGCCTGTTCCCATCTTTTCCCACCTTCTCAATCTCACCCTTTCATCAGGCACTGCCCCCTCTGCCTTCAAGCATGCACTTAACTCTCCTATTCTTAAAAAACCTACCCTTGTTCCAAACACACTCTTAAACTACCGACCCATCTCTCTTCTCCCTTTTGACACTGTGGACCACCCTCTCCTACTGCAAATCCTTCACTCCATTTGTCTGCGTGACACTGCCCTCTCTTGGCTGTCTTCCTACCTCTCTGTTCATTCTCTGTCTCCTCTCATGACTCCACCACCCCCTCACTTCCACTAATTGTAGGTGTAACCCAAGGTTCTGTCCTTGATCCTCTTCTTTTCTCTCTCTCTGCACATCCTCTCTAGGTAAGCTCATTAATTCTTTTGATTTCCAATATCATCTCTATGCTGATGACACTTTCCTCTCCGGACCTCTCACCTGCTTTCCTCACTCGTATCCCCAACTGTCTCTCTGCTATCTCTGTTTGGATGTCCCAGCGCTTTCTTAAACTTAACATGTCTAAGACCGAGCTGATCATCTTCCCTCCCTCCTGCAAAACCTTATCTCCCACAATCTCATTATCTATTGATGGCACTACTATCTCCTCTAGCCCCCAAGTGCGCTGTCTTGGAGTAAATCTTGACTCCTCCCTCTCCTTCAAACCACACATTCAGCACCTCTCACAAACCTGCCGTTTTCATCTAAAAAATATTTCCAGGATCAGACCCTTTCTGACCCAGGATGCTACTGAGACCCTTATGCTGCATTCACACCGCAAATGCCGGGTCCTACCCGGTAAGACAAACGTGTACTTACCGGGTGGGATCCGGCATTTGCGCTCCGTTGCAGGCTTCCCGACCCGGCAATATACCGGGTCGGTTGCCATGACAACGGAGGCCGCAGCAGCAGCAGGGGCGGGGGTGGAGGCGGCGTCGGGAGATGAGCTCATCTCCAGCGCCGCCTCTCCCTATCTTGTGAATGGGAACCGTGTCGCATCGACACGGCTCCCATTCACACCGCACCTGACCCGGTAATCAACCCGGGTAAAACCCTTCTTTTTTACCGGGTTGATTTACCGGGTCAGGCGACCCGCTAAATCGCCCAGTGTGCTTTCACATCGCACACTGACCCGGTTCGACACGGCAATATGCCGTGTCGGTACCGGGTTATTTGTGCGATGTGAAAGGGGTATTATCCACTCACTGGTCATCTCCAGACTACTGTAATCTCCTCCTGACTGGCATTCCTGACATACGTACCTCTCTCCACTCCAGTCTACCCTCAATGCTGCTGCCCGGCTCATTTTCCTCACAAAACGCACTACGTCCACCTCTCCTCTCTTACAAGCCCTTCACTGGCTCACCTTCCCTTTCAGAATCCATTTCAAGCTTCTAACACTTACAAAGCGCTCACCCACTCCTCTCCCGTTTACATCTCTGACCTTATCTCCCTTTACTCTCCCACCCGTCCTCTTCGCTCTGCTAATGCACGCCGACTCTCCCTGCCTACTGATTACTTCCTCCCACTCCTACCTCCAAGATTTTTCACGTGATGCTCCATTTCTCTGGAATTCCCTACCTCTCCCCCTCAGACTTTCCACCTCTCTACAAAACTTCAAATGGGCTCTCAAGACCCACTTCTTCACCAAACCCAGCCTAATCTCATCCTAACCCTCTGTTCCACGCTCTCTATGTACCCTGTCTGTGTCACCCCTGTCTGTCTACCCCTCCCCTTTAGAATGTAAGCTCTCACGAGCAGGGCCCTCTTCCCTTGTGCTTATCCTTTTTTTTACTTTAATAATTTTCAGCTACACTAAATCCATCAGTCTTCTGCCACCTGACACTTATTCCAATGTCATCTGCTGATGTAGCTTTGTTTTTATTACCCTGTACTTGTCCTATATGGTCTTCAACTGTAAGTTGCTGTTTTCCTGTTTTGATTATTTGTTTATGTATTCTGTAATTGGGCGCTGCGGAACCCTTGTGGCACCATATAAAAAAAGGATAATAATAATAATAATAATAATAGGCACAGGAATCTGCCGTAAACCACCTGGTCCTGGAACATTTACCTAATGCTCTGTCCATGCTCCCCCACCAGGTCTGTGCCCCCTTCACACGGCTATCTTATAATGCTGCCTGGTATTAAAAAGTTTCTGGGGAGAACACTGTATGTGCCCTCGGTGGTGTCAGGTTTATTGTTGAAGAGCTAATGGCTAGAAAAAAGAGGATAGTCCTTCAAGCTGTACTGTTACACTTTTGTTTGCTGGAATGTATTTGTAACAGTTGTAGTGCACCTTTACTGGCTTTTCCCATATCAAGTAGAGATGAGCGGGTTCGGTTTCTTTGAATCCGAACCCGCACGAACTTCACTTTTTTTTTCACGGGTCCGAGCGACTCGGATCTTCCCGCCTTGCTCGGTTAACCCGAGCGCGCCCGAACGTCATCATGACGCTGTCGGATTCTCGCGAGACTCGGATTCTATATAAGGAGCCGCGCGTCGCCGCCATTTTCACACGTGCATTGAGATTGATAGGGAGAGGACGTGGCTGGCGTCCTCTCCATTTAGATTAGATTTAGAAGAGAGAGAGAGAGAGAGATTGCTGTGATACTGTAGATTAGAAGAGAGTGCAGACAGAGTTTAGTGACTGACGACCACAGTGACCAGTGACCACCAGAGACAGTGCAGTTGTTTGTTTTATTTAATATATCCGTTCTCTGCCTGAAAAAAACGATACACAGTCACACAGTGACTCAGTCTGTGTGCACTGCTCAGCCCAGTGTGCTGCACATCAATGTATTGTATATAAAGCTTATAATTGTGGGGGAGACTGGGGAGCACTGCAGGTTGTTATAGCAGGAGCCAGGAGTACATGATAAATAATATTATATTAAAATTAAACAGTGCACACTTTTGCTGCAGGAGTGCCACTGCCAGTGTGACTAGTGGTGACCAGTGCCTGACCACCAGTATATTAGTAGTATTGTATACTATCTCTTTATCAACCAGTCTATATTAGCAGCAGACACAGTACAGTGCGGTAGTTCACGGCTGTGGCTACCTCTGTGTCGGCACTCGGCAGGCAGTCCGTCCATCCATAATTGTATTATAATATATACCACCTAACCGTGGTTTTTTTTTCATTCTTTATACCGTCGTCATACTAGTTGTTACGAGTATACTACTATCTCTTTATCAACCAGTGTACAGTGCGGTAGTTCACGGCTGTGGCTACCTCTGTGTCGGCACTCGGCAGGCAGTCCGTCCATCCATAATTGTATTATAATATATACCACCTAACCGTGGTTTTTTTTTCATTCTTTATACCGTCGTCATACTAGTTGTTACGAGTATACTACTATCTCTTTATCAACCAGTGTACAGTGCGGTAGTTCACGGCTGTGGCTACCTCTGTGTCGGCACTCGGCAGGCAGTCCGTCCAACCATAATTGTATTATAATATATACCACCTAACCGTGGTTTTTTTTTCATTCTTTATACCGTCGTCATACTAGTTGTTACGAGTATACTACTATCTCTTTATCAACCAGTGTACAGTGCGGTAGTTCACGGCTGTGGCTACCTCTGTGTCGGCACTCGGCAGGCAGTCCGTCCAACCATAATTGTATTATATACCACCTAACCGTGGTTTTTTTTTTTCATTCTTTATACCGTCGTCATACTAGTTGTTACGAGTATACTACTATCTCTTTATCAACCAGTGTACAGTGCGGTAGTTCACGGCTGTGGCTACCTCTGTGTCGGCACTCGGCAGGCAGTCCGTCCAACCATAATTGTATTATAATATATACCACCTAACCGTGGGTTTTTTTTCATTCTTTATACCGTCGTCATACTAGTTGTTACGAGTATACTACTATCTCTTTATCAACCAGTGTACAGTGCGGTAGTTCACGGCTGTGGCTACCTCTGTGTCGGCACTCGGCAGGCAGTCCGTCCATCCATAATTGTATTATAATATATACCACCTAACCGTGGTTTTTTTTTCATTCTTTATACCGTCGTCATACTAGTTGTTACGAGTATACTACTATCTCTTTATCAACCAGTGTACAGTGCGGTAGTTCACGGCTGTGGCTACCTCTGTGTCGGCACTCGGCAGGCAGTCCGTCCAACCATAATTGTATTATAATATATACCACCTAACCGTGGTTTTTTTTTCATTCTTTATACCGTCGTCATACTAGTTGTTACGAGTATACTACTATCTCTTTATCAACCAGTGTACAGTGCGGTAGTTCACGGCTGTGGCTACCTCTGTGTCGGCACTCGGCAGGCAGTCCGTCCAACCATAATTGTATTATAATATATACCACCTAACCGTGGTTTTTTTTTCATTCTTTATACCGTCGTCATACTAGTTGTTACGAGTATACTACTATCTCTTTATCAACCAGTGTACAGTGCGGTAGTTCACGGCTGTGGCTACCTCTGTGTCGGCACTCGGCAGGCAGTCCGTCCATCCATAATTGTATTATATACCACCTAACCGTGGTTTTTTTATACCACCTAACCGTGGCAGTCCGTCCATAATTGTATACTAGTATCCAATCCATCCATCTCCATTGTTTACCTGAGGTGCCTTTTAGTTCTGCCTATAAAATATGGAGAACAAAAAAGTTGAGGTTCCAAAATTAGGGAAAGATCAAGATCCACTTCCACCTCGTGCTGAAGCTGCTGCCACTAGTCATGGCCGAGACGATGAAATGCCAGCAACGTCGTCTGCCAAGGCCGATGCCCAATGTCATAGTACAGAGCATGTCAAATCCAAAACACCAAATATCAGAAAAAAAAGGACTCCAAAACCTAAAATAAAATTGTCGGAGGAGAAGCGTAAACTTGCCAATATGCCATTTACCACACGGAGTGGCAAGGAACGGCTGAGGCCCTGGCCTATGTTCATGGCTAGTGGTTCAGCTTCACATGAGGATGGAAGCACTCAGCCTCTCGCTAGAAAACTGAAAAGACTCAAGCTGGCAAAAGCACCGCAAAGAACTGTGCGTTCTTTGAAATCCCAAATCCACAAGGAGAGTCCAATTGTGTCGTTTGCGATGCCTGACCTTCCCAACACTGGACGTGAAGAGCATGCGCCTTCCACCATTTGCACGCCCCCTGCAAGTGCTGGAAGGAGCACCCGCAGTCCAGTTCCTGATAGTCAGATTGAAGATGTCAGTGTTGAAGTACACCAGGATGAGGAGGATATGGGTGTTGCTGGCGCTGGGGAGGAAATTGACCAGGAGGATTCTGATGGTGAGGTGGTTTGTTTAAGTCAGGCACCCGGGGAGACACCTGTTGTCCGTGGGAGGAATATGGCCGTTGACATGCCAGGTGAAAATACCAAAAAAATCAGCTCTTCGGTGTGGAGGTATTTCACCAGAAATGCGGACAACAGGTGTCAAGCCGTGTGTTCCCTTTGTCAAGCTGTAATAAGTAGGGGTAAGGACGTTAACCACCTCGGAACATCCTCCCTTATACGTCACCTGCAGCGCATTCATAATAAGTCAGTGACAAGTTCAAAAACTTTGGGTGACAGCGGAAGCAGTCCACTGACCAGTAAATCCCTTCCTCTTGTAACCAAGCTCACGCAAACCACCCCACCAACTCCCTCAGTGTCAATTTCCTCCTTCCCCAGGAATGCCAATAGTCCTGCAGGCCATGTCACTGGCAAGTCTGACGAGTCCTCTCCTGCCTGGGATTCCTCCGATGCATCCTTGCGTGTAACGCCTACTGCTGCTGGCGCTGCTGTTGTTGCCGCTGGGAGTCGATGGTCATCCCAGAGGGGAAGTCGTAAGCCCACTTGTACTACTTCCAGTAAGCAATTGACTGTTCAACAGTCCTTTGCGAGGAAGATGAAATATCACAGCAGTCATCCTACTGCAAAGCGGATAACTGAGGCCTTGGCATCCTGGGTGGTGAGAAACGTGGTTCCGGTATCCATCATTACTGCAGAGCCAACTAGAGACTTGTTGGAGGTACTGTGTCCCCGGTACCAAATACCATCTAGGTTCCATTTCTCTAGGCAGGCGATACCGAAAATGTACACAGACCTCAGAAAAAGAGTCACCAGTGTCCTAAAAAATGCAGCTGTACCCAATGTCCACTTAACCACGGACATGTGGACAAGTGGAGCAGGGCAGGGTCAGGACTATATGACTGTGACAGCCCACTGGGTAGATGTATGGACTCCCGCCGCAAGAACAGCAGCGGCGGCACCAGTAGCAGCATCTCGCAAACGCCAACTCTTTCCTAGGCAGGCTACGCTTTGTATCACCGCTTTCCAGAATACGCACACAGCTGAAAACCTCTTACGGCAACTGAGGAAGATCATCGCGGAATGGCTTACCCCAATTGGACTCTCCTGTGGATTTGTGGCATCGGACAACGCCAGCAATATTGTGTGTGCATTAAATCTGGGCCAATTCCAGCACGTCCCATGTTTTGCACATACCTTGAATTTGGTGGTGCAGAATTTTTTAAAAAACGACAGGGGCGTGCAAGAGATGCTGTCGGTGGCCAGAAGAATTGCGGGACACTTTCGGCGTACAGGCACCACGTACAGAAAACTGGAGCACCACCAAAAACTACTGAACCTGCCCTGCCATCATCTGAAGCAAGAAGTGGTAACGAGGTGGAATTCAACCCTCTATATGCTTCAGAGGTTGGAGGAGCAGCAAAAGGCCATTCAAGCCTATACAATTGAGCACGATATAGTAGGTGGAATGCACCTGTCTCAAGTGCAGTGGAGAATGATTTCAACGTTGTGCAAGGTTCTGATGCCCTTTGAACTTGCCACACGTGAAGTCAGTTCAGACACTGCCAGCCTGAGTCAGGTCATTCCCCTCATCAGGCTTTTGCAGAAGAAGCTGGAGGCATTGAAGGAGGAGCTAACACGGAGCGATTCCGCTAGGCATGTGGGACTTGTGGATGCAGCCCTTAATTCGCTTAACAAGGATTCACGGGTGGTCAATCTGTTGAAATCAGAGCACTACATTTTGGCCACCGTGCTCGATCCTAGATTTAAAGCCTACCTTGGATCTCTCTTTCCGGCAGACACAGGTCTGCTGGGGTTGAAAGACCTGCTGGTGACAAAATTGTCAAGTCAAGCGGAACGCGACCTGTCAACATCTCCTCCTTCACATTCTCCCGCAACTGGGGGTGCGAGGAAAAGGCTCAGAATTCCGAGCCCACCCGCTGGCGGTGATGCAGGGCAGTCTGGAGCGACTGCTGATGCTGACATCTGGTCCGGACTGAAGGACCTGACAACGATTACGGACATGTCGTCTACTGTCACTGCATATGATTCTCTCAACATTGATAGAATGGTGGAGGATTATATGAGTGACCGCATCCAAGTAGGCACGTCACACAGTCCGTACTTATACTGGCAGGAAAAAGAGGCAATTTGGAGGCCCTTGCACAAACTGGCTTTATTCTACCTAAGTTGCCCTCCCACAAGTGTGTACTCCGAAAGAGTGTTTAGTGCCGCCGCTCACCTTGTCAGCAATCGGCGTACGAGGTTACATCCAGAAAATGTGGAGAAGATGATGTTCATTAAAATGAATTATAATCAATTCCTCCGCGGAGACATTGACCAGCAGCAATTGCCTCCACAAAGTACACAGGGAGCTGAGATGGTGGATTCCAGTGGGGACGAATTGATAATCTGTGAGGAGGGGGATGTACACGGTGATATATCGGAGGGTGAAGATGAGGTGGACATCTTGCCTCTGTAGAGCCAGTTTGTGCAAGGAGAGATTAATTGCTTCTTTTTTGGGGGGGGTCCAAACCAACCCGTCATATCAGTCACAGTCGTGTGGCAGACCCTGTCACTGAAATGATGGGTTGGTTAAAGTGTGCATGTCCTGTTTTGTTTATACAACATAAGGGTGGGTGGGAGGGCCCAAGGATAATTCCATCTTGCACCTCTTTTTTCTTTTCTTTTTCTTTGCATCATGTGCTGATTGGGGAGGGTTTTTTGGAAGGGACATCCTGCGTGACACTGCAGTGCCACTCCTAGATGGGCCCGGTGTTTGTGTCGGCCACTAGGGTCGCTAATCTTACTCACACAGCTACCTCATTGCGCCTCTTTTTTTCTTTGCGTCATGTGCTGTTTGGGGAGGGTTTTTTGGAAGGGACATCCTGCGTGACACTGCAGTGCCACTCCTAGATGTGCCCGGTGTTTGTGTCGGCCACTAGGGTCGCTAATCTTACTCACACAGTCAGCTACCTCATTGCGCCTCTTTTTTTCTTTGCGTCATGTGCTGTTTGGGGAGGGTTTTTTGGAAGGGCCATCCTGCGTGACACTGCAGTGCCACTCCTAGATGGGCCCGGTGTTTGTGTCGGCCACTAGGGTCGCTAATCTTACTCACACAGCTACCTCATTGCGCCTCTTTTTTTCTTTGCGTCATGTGCTGTTTGGGGAGGGTTTTTTGGAAGGGACATCCTGCGTGACACTGCAGTGCCACTCCTAGATGGGCCCGGTGTTTGTGTCGGCCACTAGGGTCGCTTATCTTACTCACACAGCGACCTCGGTGCAAATTTTAGGACTAAAAATAATATTGCGAGGTATTCAGAATAGACTGAAAATGAGTGTAAATTATGGTTTTTGAGGTTAATAATACTTTGGGATCAAAATGACCCCCAAATTCTATGATTTAAGCTGTTTTTTAGTGTTTTTGGAAAAAAACACCCGAATCCAAAACACACCCGAATCCGACAAAAATAATTCGGTGAGGTTTTGCCAAAACGCGTTCGAACCCAAAACACGGCCGCGGAACCGAACCCAAAACCAAAACACAAAACCCGAAAAATTTCAGGCGCTCATCTCTAATATCAAGTGCTCATGTGCAGTATCGAAAAGTGTTGGCTGGCACCAAGGTTCTATCACTTCCAAGGATGTCTAAATTTGATTTATGAAATCAAATCATTTTGTCTGGTATAAAATTGCTTTTTAAATTTACTTTAACCACACCTTGCATATGATTCATATAAGCATATCCTGGTAGACAAAATCTCTTTGGGGAAAATAAATTTCTATGTGGTGTGCCACTGCACGTTGTCACGATGCTTGGCTGCACTCATTTCGGTCAGTTATGGTAGTGCCAACATTGCAAGTCTTACCTTGTACCTCTCTGGTAGATGCAGCGTGCTTTTCTGGAACAGCACATCACATTAATGCTGGGGAATAGTATACATCTCTCTGGTTGCTGTAGTTCAGTATGTTTTGCTGAAAAATGTAGTGTTGATAAATGAGCTCTACCGCTGTGAAATACTCACCGTCCATAGGCAATAAGATACACCAATATATATAATGAGCACAGTTATTTTCAGTTTTGGCTACACATCACAATATTTTCTTTTATGGCTACAGCTTCTAATATTACAGTAAACTACTGTATTATTTGTTCATTTAAGGCCCCCATACATCAGCGATGGATCGAGGCAATGAGCCGATACCCGAGTGGTTGCTTCGGGGATCTAGGGTAATTTCCCTAATTCCCTGACCAATTACCAGTCATCAATGATCGGCGTGTCCGACAGCCGCCGAAAATCGGGGAATGCCTCGGATGTATTGGGGGCCTTTAGGCTGATTTGTTAGTTTGTTTGTTTTTTTATAATTTTTTGACAATGCGCTGATCATCACAGCAATCATTTGGGACAATTTGGCGTTTTGCAGATGATTGTTTAAAAAAAATCTGCAATGTATGGGGTCCACAGATCACAGTGATTTAAACTGGGAAATCCAGGTTTTTTAACATGTTGAATTTCACATATCGATTGGGACTGTAGGTTGCTATTGTATGGTAATAATCAGGAGATTTGCAGATTTAAGGGGGGTACACACGGAGCGATGTTCAGCTCATTTAAAAACAATCTGACTAGATTGCTTAGAACATCGCTACGTGTGTAGGGGTGCCGGCGACAGCTATGTGCGTCACTATCGCCGGTGCTAGATTGGCCTGCATGCAGGCACAATCTAGCAGGTTGCTCATTTCACCGCTGGGTGAAATGAGCTGCTCCCCGTGTCCCCCCACTCCACCCTTCCTCACTCAGCACATCGCGCTGTGCTGAGTGGGGGAAGAGATATGTGCTGAGCGGTCTGTGCTAGACCGCTCAGCACACAAATCTGGGGAAATCTCCCCGTCAGTACGGCCCTTTACTAATAAAATGATGAGCCTTTCAAGATTGGCAGATCTGCATTTTCTTAAAATGGTCTGCAAATCACTGAAAAAAATAGGATTTTAATACCTACCGGTAAATCCTTTTCTCTTAGTCCGTAGAGCAGTGTTTTTCAACCACTGTGCCGTGGCACACTAGTGTGCCCTGAGCAGTCTCCAGGTATGCCGCCATAGAAGCACAGTCGGGCCCATCATTGTTTTGCCACTACTGAGGCCCTGGAACAATCAATACTGGTGGGTTTAGTGGTTGCAGAGCCAGTTCTAATTTTAGGCCCGGGCAGTGTTGGGCTCTTCTGGCTTACGCAGATGTGGCTCAGGCGTTACCTATGGAGAAGCTGCGACATGACATCCTAGGACACGCAACTGCACCATGCATCATCATTATATTTGAATGTGCCTTGGCAATACTGAAATCTTGTTCAGTGTGCCGCGAGTTGTAAAAGGTTGAAAATCTCTGCCGTAGAGGATGCTGGGGATGCTTTAAGAACCATGGGGTATAGACAGGATACGCAGGAGACATGGGCACTTTACGACTTAAAAAGGGGTGTGAACTGGCTCCTCTCTCTATGCCCCTTCTCCAGACTCTAGTTATAGGAACTGTGCCCAGGGTACGGACATTTCGAGGAAAAGGATTTATTTAAATTTTAAACTAAGGTGAGACACATACCAACTCACACCTCAACACGCCGTACAACATGGCATTCAACAACAACGCATGCAACGGCATGACCAACATCAACCACAGACTGACTGAACTTAACGCAACACGAGTGTAACCATAACCAAACTGCAGAGCAGCCCCCACTCTTCTACGGACTAAGAGAAAAGGATTTACCGGTAGGTATTAAAATCCTATTTTCTCATACGTCCTAGAGGATGCTGGGGATGCTTCAAGAACCATGGGGTTTATACCAAAGCTCTAGAACAGGCGGGAGAGTGCGGATGACTCTGCAGCACCGATTGACCAAACAAGAGGTCCTCCTCAGCCAGGGTATCAAACTTGTAAAACTTTGCAAAGGTGTTTGATCCCGACCAAGTAGCAGCTCGGCAAAGCTGTAATGCCGAAACCCTCCGGACAGCCGCCCAGGAAGAGCCCAAGTTTCTGGTAGAATGGGCTTTCACCGATATCGGTAACTGCAATCCTGCCGTAGAATGAGCCTGCTGAATCGTATTACAGATCCAGCGCGCAATAGTCTGCTTGGAAGCAGGAGCCCCAATCTTATTGGGAGCCCAGAGAACAAACAGAGCCTCTGTTTTCCTAATCTGAGCCGTTCTGGTGACATAGATTTTCAAAGCTCTAACCACATCGAGAGACTTCGATTCCGCAAAGGCGTCAGTAGCCACTGGCACCACAATAGTTCTCAACTCCGCTCTATCAGCATGGAAGATTAAATAGGGGCTTTTGTGAGACAAAGCCGCCAACTCGGACACCCGCCTTGCGGACGCCAAAGCCAACAACATGACTACTTTCCAAGTAAGGAATTTTAAGTCAACCTTACGCAAAGGTTCAAACCAATGAGACTGCAGGAACTGCAATACCACATTAAGATCCCACGGTGCCACAGGAGGCACAAATGGAGGTTGGATGTGCAGCACACCCTTCACGAAGGTCTGAACTTCTGGAAGGAAGGCCAATTCTTTCTGAAAGAAGATTGATAAGGCCAAAATTTGAACTTTAATGGAGCCTAACTTTAGGCCCACATCCACACCTGCTTGCAATAAATGGAGCAAACGCCCCAGCTTAAATTCTTCCGTAGCAGCCTTCTTGGATTCACACCAAGACACATATTTCCTCCAAATATGGTGGTAATGCTTTGCCGTTACTTCTTTTCTAGCCTGAAGAAGTGTGGGAATGACTTCACTGGGAATACCCTTCCGGGCTAGGATTTGGCGTTCAACCGCCATACCGTCAAACGCAGCCGCGCTAAGTCTTGATACACGCACGGTCCTTGTTGTAACAGGTCCTCCCGTAGAGGAAGAGGCAAGGGATCTTCTATGAGCAACTCCTGAAGATCTGGATACCAGGCCCTTTTTGGCCAATCCGGAACAATGAGTATCGCCTGAACCCTTGTTCTTCTTATAATCTTTATCACCTTTGGAATGAGTGGAAGTGGAGGGAACACATAGACCGACGGAAACACCCACGATGTCACTAGGGCGTCCACCGCTATTGCTTGAGGGTCCCTCGACCTGGAACAATATCTCTGAAGTTTCTTGTTGAGGCGGGACGCCATCATGTCTATTTGAGGAATTCGTCAATGACTTGTCACTTCTGCAAAGACCTCTTGATGAAGACCCCACTCTCCTGGATGGAGATCGTGTCTGCTGAGGAAGTCTGCTTCCCAGTTGTCCACTCCTGGAATGAAGACTACTGACAGAGCGCTTGCATGTCTTTCCGCCCAGCGAAGAACTTTCGTGGCCTCTGCCATCGCCGCTCTGCTCTTTGTTCCACCCTGGCAGTTTATGTACGCCACTGCTGTTATGTTGTCTGACTGAATCAAGACGGGCAGGCCGCGAAGAAGATGTTCTGCTTGCAGAATGCCGTTGTAAATGGCCCTTAATTCCAGAATGTTTATGTGCAGACAAGCTTCCTGGCTTGGCCATTTTCCCTGAAAGTTTCTTCCCTGTGTGACTGCTCCCCAGCCTCGGAGGCTTGCATCTGTGGTCACCAGGATCCAATCCTGAATCCCGAACCTGCGTCCTTCCAGAAGGTGAGAACTGTGCAGCTACCACAGAAGGGAGATCCTGGTCCTGGAAGATAAGATTATTTTTCGGTGCATGTCTAGGTGAGACCCGGACCACTTGTCCAACAGGTCCCACTGAAACACCCTGGCATGGAACCTGCCATACGGAATGGCCTCGTAGGCCGCCACCATCTTCCCCAGCAACCGAGTGCATTGAAGAATTGACACTCTTGCCGGTTTCAGAATCTGTTTTACCATGTTCTGTATTTCCAGAGCCTTTTCCACTGGAAGAAAAACTCTCTGTAATTCCGTATCCAGAATCATACTCGGGAACGACAGCCATGTCGTCGGAACCAACTGTGATTTTGGCAAGTTTAGGAGCCAACCATGTTGTTGCAGAATCGTCAGTGAGAGTGCAACATTTTTCAGCAATTGCTCCTTGGATCTCGCCTTTATGAGGAGATCGTCCAAGTACGGGATAATTGTGATTCCCTGCTTGCGCAGGAGAACCATCATTTCCGCCATAACCTTGGTGAAAATCCTCGGAGCCGTGGACAGACCAAACGGCAACGTCTGAAATTGGTAATGACAATCCTGAATAGCAAACCTCAGGTATGCCTGATGTGGAGGATATATGGGAACGTGTAAGTAGGCATCCTTTGTGTCAACCGACATCATAAAATCCCCCTCCTCCAGACTGGAGATCACTGCTCGGAGAGATTCCATCTTGAACTTGAATCTTTTTAGAAAGAAATTGAGGGATTTTAGGTTCAGAATCGGTCTGACGGAGCCATCCGGCTTAGGGACCACGAACAAACTCGAATAAAAGCCTTCCCCCTGTTGTGACGGGGGTACCGTGACAGTGACTTGATTTTGACACCGCTTCAGTATTGCAGCGCATACTACCTCCCTTTCTAGAAGAGAAGCTGGCAAGGCCGATTTGAAAAATCGGTGAGGGGGCACGTCTTGAAACTCTAATTTGTACCCTTGAGTTACTATTTCTAATATCCAAGGATCCAGGTCCGAGTGCACCCAGACCTGACTGAAGAGTTTGAGACGTGCCCCCACCGGTGCGGACTCCCGCAGAGGAGCCCCAGTGTCATGCGGTGGATTTGGTAGAAGCCGGAGAGGACTTCTGCTCTTGGGAACTTGCCACAGCCTGTGACCTTTTTCCCTTTCCTCTTCCTCTCTCGGCAAGGAAGGAGGACCCTCGTCCTTTTTAGTATTTATTGGGCCGAAAGGACTGCATCTGATAGTGGGGCGTTTTCTTTTGTTGTGCAGGAACATAAGGTAAAAATGATGACTTGCCTGCGGTAAACGTAGATACCAGGTCAGTGAGGCCGTCACCAAACAAGACACTACCGTTAGACGGTAGAGACGCCATAGTCTTCTTAGAGTCAGCATCAGCATTCCATTGATGAATCCACAATGCCCTCCTAGCCGAGACTGCCATGGCATTGGCCCTTGATCCCAAAAGGCCAATATCCCTTGCAGCTTCTTTTAAATATGCTGCAGCTTCCCTGATGTGACCCAGAGTCAAAAGCACGCTATCCCTGTCCAGGGTATCTATCTCAGATGACAAGTTATCTGCCCACTTTTCAATAGCACTACTCACCCATGCCGAACCAACAGCAGGCCTGAGTAGCGAACCCGTAGTGACATAAATTGATTTTAGTGTATTTTCCTGCTTACGATCCGCCGGATCCTTTAGGGCTGCCATGTCAGGAGACGGAAGCGCCACCTTTTTGGACAGACGCAATAGAGCTTTGTCCACCGTAGGGGTTGACTCCCACTTTTCCCTGTCCCCAGAGGGAAACGGATATGCCACTGTAATTCTTTTGGGAACCTGTACCTTCTTGTCAGGATTTTCCCAAGCCTTTTCAAAAAGAGCGTTCAGTTCATGAGAGGGAGGAAACGTTACCTCAGGTTTCTTTCCTATAAACATACAGACCCTTGTATCAGGAACAACAGGGTCCTCTGTGATATGCAATACTTCTTTGATCGCCACAATCATGTACTGAATGCTCTTAGCCAGTTTAGGATTTAATCTGGCATCACTATAGTCGACACTGGAATCGGAGTCTGTGTCGGTATCTGTATCTACTATCTGGGTAAATGCACGTTTCTGTGACCCCGAAGGGGTCTGAGCTTGTGACAATGCATCCTCCATGGATTTCCTCCATGTCTGGTTCTTAGACTCAGATTTATCTAATCTCTTAGTCAACCGAGCCACATTTGCATTCAAAACACTCAACATATTTACCCAATCATCCGTCGGCGGTGCCGACACGGTCACACTCAGTCTTTTCTGTCTCCACTCCAGCCTCCTCCTGGGAGGAGCACTCAGCCTCAGACATGTCGACACGCGTGTACCGACACCCACAACCACACTGGGGCTATAGGAGACAAACCCACAGCAAAGCCTGTTAGAGAAACACAGAGGGAGTTCTGCCAGCTCACAACCCAGCGCCTGTGCCGGTTCTGAAGCGAGTAATATAGTGCCCAGACCTGTTAGCGCCATTAATTTCAACAAATTAGCACCAAATCTCTAGTGCCCCCCCCCTCCCCCGTTTTGCACCCTGTTACTTGTACAGTAATGTGGGAGGCCAGGCTCAGCGTCTCTGCAGCTTCTGTGAAGAGAAAATGGCGCTAGTCAGAGCTGTGAGGGCTAAGCTACTCCCCCTTAATGGCGCGCTTCAGTCCCGCTTGATTTCACAAATTTATACTGGCGGGGGTCTGTAATTAGTGCCTAGGCACTGTATACTCTCTTGCCAGTCGCTATTTGAGGATTTATGCTGCCCAGGGCGCCCGCCCTGCACCCTGCAGTGCCGTTCTGTATGTGGGAGCATGGCACACAGCGCGGCCGCTGCGCGGTACCTCAAAAGCCGTTTTCTGCCGTCACTGAAGTCTTCTGATCTTCTTTTACTCACCCGGCTTCTGACTTCTGGCTCTGCAAGGGGGTTGACGGCGCGGCCCCGGGAACGAGCATCTAGGCGTACCTAGCAATCAGACCCTCTGGAGCTAATGGTGTCCAGTAGCCTAAGAAGCAGAGCCTTGACACTCATAGAAGTAGGTCTGCTTCTCTCCCCTCAGTTCCACGATGCAGGGAGCCTGTTGCCAGCAGGTCTCCCTGAAAATAATAAACCTAACAAAGTATTTTTTCTGAGAAACTCTGGAGAGCTCCTCAGTGTGCATCCAGTCTCACTGGGCACAGAATCTAACGAGTCTGGAGGAGGGGCATAGAGGGAGGAGCCAGTTCACACCTTTTTTTAAGTCTTAAAGTGCCCATGTCTCCTGCGGATCCCGTCTATACCCCATGGTTCTTGAAGCATTACCCAGCATCCTGTAGGACGTATGAGAAATACAGTATTTGTAATGTATGTTCGTAGATTGAGGAACCTTTCAATTGGGGAAAACAATCACAGAATCTGTTAATTGTTTTATTTTTATTTTGTGATTGCTGATGTATGGGAGCCTTATATTGGGCATACACAGCCAGATAAAAAGCCTGTCAGACCGACAGACATTTTATCCGGTAACCTCGGACAGTGCCAATATCCCAGGCATACACTGTGACATCTCTCTATTGGCGCTGCTGTGGGGGTAGATCTTTCCCTGTTCCTTTCCATGTGAAGAAGCAGGGGAAATGTCCATCAGTCGGCCACAGGAGGGCGTACACTGTCTGATGCAGCCAACCGATCTTTATTTTTGGATTGGTCGGCCACATACACACTACAATTATTTGGGCAATCCGCCGATATTGGACAGATTGTCCACTAAATCGTAATGTGTATGCCCAGCAGAAGACACAACTTTAGATTCTGTGGTAAACGATTTGCCTTGTAAATGATTACCGCTTTAAAAATACAGGCATGCTCATCGGAATTCCCACAAAGCCTCTTGCAGGCTATTATGTAAGCCTCCTTGGCTTCTTGTGCTCTGGGAAACACATAAATGCAGTGCTAATGTACTTACTCCATCCCTATTCACCATCACCTTCACCTGTCATCTAGGTTTGTTATCAGCACACCATTGGCCTCAGTAGGCAACCTATTCATCATGTTAATTATTGGGGGCCGGGTGGCTTGCGATAACTAAGCATCCAACTCATTGTGAAGAGCAATTGTGGATACAAAATCACTGGAACACTTCAGCATTGTTCCATTATGGAGACATCAGCGTAAAGTCCAGGTTTTGGGTGCGCTAACCAGGTCTTTAGATGGGTTTGCTGCTTTACACTAGTAAACCCAACCTATTTGGGCGCAACATGGATTAAAAGGTAAAACAATTGAATAGCCCCTCAGTTTAGATGGGGAATCGGTCGTGATTAGGTGTGCAAAAACAATTGAATTCCCCACAATAAGTGATGTAAAACCCAGGAATAACTTTTCAACTTGCAATTACTTATAGGAGGATTCAGTGAAATAAAAGGTGGGAGCCTTTATCACTAGAGGTTACAATCTATAAGGGATGTACGGACTGAAAGAACAAGAAATATATATTTTTTTTAAGTCACTACAATGATATAGTGCCTCAGCGTTGTATGCAAAGACGATATTTACGGCCGTCAAGCAATTATTGTTAAACAGCGCATGCATCTACATTGCACTTTAGGTGCCTCAGCGAGGTCGCTCGCAGTTGGGATTTATTCCCAAAGTGGTTGGCAGTTAGGGAATAAGCAACAAACCATGCTGCGCTGCAGTTGGGGCAGATTTAAAATGTGCAGAGAGTTGTAGATTTGTCTAAACTGCTCTTTATTGCAGTATAAAAATAAAATAAAGCTGTCCAGAATTTCTGGACTACTTGCAAAAGCAGCCAGTATTTACCCTGCATGAAAAACAAAATAATAATTTATTTGCACCCACATTGTTTGTTACTGCCAACTCAGAATCAGTCGCACAATAGATGCAGGAAAACATTCAAGAATATGATATATTGGCTGCCTTGTAACTGAGACTGAAAACCTTTGAAATTAGTTTCTTTAAGGTGACTAGGGAGCTGATTCTGGGAGCAAAGCAAAATAAATCATGTAACTGTGCACCTTGACAAAGCCATGTTGCACAGCAGATGGAGAAATGTGCAGAGAGATGTATATGTGAGTGGGGCATGGCCAAACTCAAATCTCTGTAGCAGTATAAAAATAAAGCTGCCCAGCATATGTGGGCTACATCAGTGGTTCCCAGACTGTGTGCCGTGGCTCCCTGGGGTGCCTTGGGACACTTGCAGGGGTGCCCTGGATTGGTGGTCCAGGACCAATTCAAATTATTTATGGTCAATATAATAGGCAAAACCAGTGCTAGTAGCTGTCAGTCATAAAATACGGGGACAAACAGAAGCAAATCTCGTCCCTCACCACACAACTGACCCTAAGGATGACATATAAACACAATCTACTTAATTTAATTTCTCTTACGTCCTAGAGGATGCTGGGGACTCCGTAAGGACCATGGGGTATAGACGGGCTCTGCAGGAGACATGGGCACCTAAAAGAACTTTTCATATGGGTGTGCACTGGCTCTTCCCTCTATGCCCCTCCTCCAGACCTCAGTTAGATTCTGTGTCCAGAGGAGAAGGGTACACTGCAGAGAGCTCTCCTGAGTTTTCTGTGGAAAAATAATTTTGTTAGGTTTTTTATTTTCAGGGAGTCCTGTTGGCAACAGGCTCCCTGCATCGTGGGACTGAGGGGAGAGAAGCAGACCTACTTAACTGATAGGCTCTGCTTCTTAGGCTACTGGACACCATTAGCTCCAGAGGGAGTAGGAACACAGGTCTCACCCTGGGGTTCGTCCCGGAGCCGCGCCGCCGTCCTCCTCACAGATGCCGGAAGATAGAAGCCGGGTGAGTATGAGAAACAAGAAGACATCTCAGGCGGCAGAAGACTTCAGATCTTCATGAGGTAAGGCCGCTGCGCGCCATTGCTCCCATACACAACACACAGACAGCACTGATGGGTGCAGGGCGCAGGATGGGGGGTGCCCTGGGCAGCAATAAACCTCGTTTTTGGGCAATAAGGTGCTATTAGGCTACGGAGGCAGCAAATAGATGATCCCCCGCCATTTTTGTGAAAATTGAAGAGGGACCGAAGCCCGCCGCTGGGGGGGCGGAGCTTGATCCCTCAGCACTAACCAGCGCCATTTTCTCCACAGAGCTGCATGAGAAACGCTGGCTCCCCGGACTCTCCCCTGCTGAACGCTTCAGAGGTTGGAAAAAAGAAAGGGGGGGCACATTGGCTCGCAGTGAGTGGGAAATTGTATATATATATATATATATATATATATATATAATATAAAAGCGCTATCTGGTTTTTCCAGTGTCATTTGGGCGCTGGGTGTGTGCTGGCAACTCTCTTTCTGTCTCTCCTAAGGGCCTGGTTGGGGTTTTGTCCCCTTATAGGTATATCCCTGTGTGTGTGTGGGGGGTCGGTACGTGCGTGTCGACATGTCTGAAGCGGAAGGCTTCTCCAAGGAGGAGGTAGAGCAGATGAGTGGTGTGTCCCCGTCGGTAGTGCCGACTCAGGAATGGATGGACATGTGGCATATGTTGAATGCAAGTGTGACATCTTTACATAAGAGGCTAGATAAGGCTGAATTCGGGGAGGCGTCAGGGGGTCAATCCTCGGATTGGACCGACTCACAGGGCCCGTCGGTCTCAAAAGCGTCGCTTGGCAAAAATTGTGGACACAACTACTGACACGGACTCTGATTCCAGTGTCGACTATGATGAAGCTAAATTGCACCCTAAGGTGACAAAGAGCATTCAGTGTATGATTATAGCAATAAGAGATGTGTTGCATATTGCTGATGAACCCTCTGTTCCTGACACGAGGGTACACATGTTTAAGGGAAAGAAACAGATAATAAACTTTCCCCCATCTCATGAACTTAATGAGTTTTTTGAAAAAGCTTGGGAGACTCCGGATAAGAGACCGCAGATTCCCAAAAGAATGAATATGGCATACCCCTTCCCTACACAGGACAGGGTACGTTGGGAATCCTCTCCCACTGTGGACAAGGCTTTAACGCGCCTGTCAAAGAAAGTGGCGCTACCGTCTCCAGACACAGCGGCCCTCAAGGATCCTGCGGATCGCAGGCAAGAGACTACTTTAAAGTCTATTTATTCACATACTGGAGCTTTGCTAAGACCGACAATTGCGTCGGCATGGGTATGTAGCGCAATTTCAGCCTGGACAGATAACCTGTCGGCTGACCTTGATACCATGGATAGAGATACTGTTTTGTTAATTCTAGCCCATATCAAAGACGCAGTCTTGTATATGAAAGACGCTCAAAGGGACATTGGATTACTGGCTTCCAGAGCCAATGCCATGGCTATTTCAGCGAGAAGATCCTTATGGACCCGCCAGTGGACGGGTGATGCGGATTTGAAAAAGCATATGGAGGTTCTACCCTATAGGGGAGACGTGTTGTTTGGGGATGGGCTGGCGGACCTGGTTTCCACAGCTACCGCAGGCAAATCTAACTTTTTACCGTTTATTCCCCAACAGCAGAAGAAAACTCCAACATATCAGATGCAGTCCTTTCGGTCACAAAAGTCCAGAAGAGGTCGGGGATCCTCCTTCCTTGCCAGAGGTAAGGGTAGAGGGAAAAGAACACCTGCTTCGGCTGGTGCCCAGGAACAGAAGTCCTCCCCGGCTTCTACAAAACCCACTGCATGACGCTGGGGCTCCCCTGCGGGAGTCCGCACCGGTGGGGGCTCGTCTTTGACTCTTCAGCCAGGTCTGGGTCAGCTCAGGCCTGAATCCTTGGGCGTTGGAAATAGTTTCCCAGGGCTACAAACTGGAATTCGAAGAGGTGCCCCCACACCGATTTTTCAAGTCGGCCTTACCAGCTTCTACCCCAGACAGGGATGTAGTGTTAGCTGCAATTCAAACGCTGTGTCAACAGCAAGTAATTATCAGGGTTCCCTTGAACCAACAGGGAAGAGGGTACTATTCAACCCTCTTTGTGGTCCCGAAACCGGATGGTTCGGTCAGACCTATTTTGAATCTAAAATCCCTAAACCTGTACATGAAAAGATTCAAATTCAAGATGGAATCGCTCAGGGCGGTAATAGCCAGCATGGAGGAGGGGGAGTTTATGGTGTCACTGGACATAAAGGATGCTTACCTTCATGTCCCCATATATCCTTCCCATCAGGAGTACCTGAGATTCGCTGTACAGGATTGTCATTACCAATTTCAGATGTTGCCGTTTGGGCTTTCCACGGCCCCAAGGATTTTCACCAAGATAATGGCGGAAATGATGGTGGTCCTGCGCAAGCATGGAGTCACAATTATCCCATACTTGGACGATCTCCTGATAAAGGCGAGATCAAGAGAGCAATTGCTGAGCAATGTGACACTCTCTCTGACAGTGCTCCAGCAACACGGATGGATTCTAAATCTACCGAAGTCACAGTTGATTCCGACAACTCGACTAACGTTCCTAGGTATGATATTGGATACGGAACAAAAGAAGGTTTTTCTCCCGTTGGAAAAAGCCCAGGACATCCAGAACATGGTCAGAGACCTGCTAAAGCCAAAAAGAGTGTCAGTTCATCAATGCACTCGTGTTCTGGGGAAAATGGTGGCAGCCTACGAGGCCATCCCCTTCAGCAGGTTCCATGCAAGGACGTTTCAATGGGACCTTCTGGACAAATGGTCCGGGTCCCATCTACATTTACATCGGAAAATAACACTGTCCCCCGGGACCAGGGTGTCTCTTCTAAGGTGGCTGCAAAGTGCTCACCTTCTGGAGGGTCGCAGGTTCGGAATTCAGGACTGGATCCTGGTTACCACGGACGCGAGCCTCCGAGGATGGGGAGCAGTCACCCAAGGAAGAAATTTTCAGGGACTGTGGTCAGACCAGGAGTCCTGTCTACACATCAACGTGTTGGAGCTAAGAGCCATATACAACGGCCTTCGACAAGCGGAGAGTCTTCTTCGCAACCTACCGGTTCTGATTCAATCAGACAATGTCACAGCAGTTGCTCATGTGAACCGCCAAGGCGGGACAAGAAGCAGAGCCGCGATGGCGGAAGCAACCAGGATTCTTCGCTGGGCGGAAAATCACGTAAGCGCTCTGTCAGCTGTCTAAATTCCGGGAGTGGACAACTGGGAAGCAGACTTCCTCAGCAGACATGATCTCCATCCAGGAGAGTGGGGACTTCATCAAGAAGTCTTTGCAGTGATAACGGGTCTTTGGGGAGTTCCTCAAATAGACATGATAGCGTCACGCCTCAACAAGAAGCTTCGGAGGTATTGTGCCAGGTCCCGGGACCCTCAGGCAGTAGCAGTAGACACCCTGGTAACGCCATGGGTGTTCCAATCGGTCTACGTGTTTCCTCCTCACAAAGGTGTTGAGGATCATAAGGCGAAAAAGAGTACAGACAATACTCATTGTTCCAGACTGGCCTCGAAGGGCCTGGTACTCAGATCTTCAGGAGATGCTCACAGGAGATCCCTGGCCTCTACCTCTAAGGGAGGACCTGTTGCAGCAGGGTCCTTGCGTGTTCCAAGACTTACCGCGGTTACGTTTGACGGCATGGCGGTTGAACGCCGGATCCTAGCTGAGAAGGGGATTCCGGAGGAGGTCATCCCTACTCTAATTAAGGCTAGAAAGGAGGTGACGGTAAAACATTATCACCGTATCTGGCGAAAATATGTGTCTTGGTGTGAAACCAAGAACGCCCCTATGGAAGATTTTCATTTGGGTCGTTTTCTCCACTTCCTACAGACAGGAGTGGATATGGGCCTGAAATTAGGCTCTGTTAAGGTACAGATTTCGGCCCTCTCGATATTCTTTCAGAAGGAATTGGCTTCTCTTCCAGAAGTCCAGACTTTTGTAAAGGGAGTGCTACACATCCAGCCTCCTTTTGTGCCTCCAGTGGCACCATGGGACCTGAACGTGGTGTTGCAGTTCCTAAAATCACACTGGTTTGAACCACTTAACAAGGCTGAGTTGAAATTTCTTACCTGGAAGATGGTCATGTTGTTGGCCTTAGCATCTGCAAGGCGAGTGTCAGAATTGGCGACCTTGTCTCACAAGAGCCCCTACTTGACTTTTCATGTTGATAGAGTGGAATTGAGGACACGCCCTCAATTTTTGCCTAAGGTGGTTTCTTCATTCCATTTGAACCAACCCATTGTGGTGCCTGTGGCTACGAGTGACTTGGAGGATTCCAGGTCCCTGGATGTAGTCAGGGCCTTGAGGATTTATGTAGCCAGGACGGCTAGAATTAGGAAAATAGAGGCTCTGTTTGTCCTGTATGCTGCCAACAAGATTGGCGCGCCTGCTTCGAAGCAGACTATTGCTCGCTGGATCTGTAACACGATTCAGCAGGCTCATTCTACGGCTGGATTGCCGTTACCGCATTCGGTTAATGCCCATTCCACTAGGAAGGTGGGCTCTTCTTGGGCGGCTGCCCGGGGCGTCTCGAAATTACAGCTTTGCCGAGCAGCAACTTGGTCGGGGTCAAACACTTTTTTTTTTTTTTTCAATAATGATTTTTTTTATTAATTTCCAAATATAGAAAAAAGAACAAATAAATGCACACAGACAGAGATCGTATAAAGAGTACAACATTGAGCTAGTACATGAAACACGATCATACACGATAAATCTTGATTCAGAAGCTCCGTTCACGAGGGGTCAAACACTTTTGCTAAATTCTACAAATTTGATACCCTGGCTGATGAGGACCTAGCATTTGCTCAGTCGGTGCTGCAGAGTCATACGCACTCTCCCACCCGATTGGGAGCTTTGGTATAAACCCCATGGTCCTTACAGAGTCCCCAGCATCCTCTAGGACGTAAGAGAAAATAAGATTTTAAACCTACCGGTAAATCTATTTCTCCTAGTCCGTAGAGGATGCTGGGCGCCCGTCCCAGTGCGGAAACTCTGCAAGACTTGTATATAGTTGTTGTTTACATAAGGGTTATGTTACAGTTGGAATCGGTCTTGGACCGCTTCTGTTGTTTGTTCATACTATTAACTGGTTATGTATGTTCCGGGTTACATGGTATGATTGGTGTGGGCTGGTATGAATCTTGCCCTCGTATTGTCCATCTCCTCTGGGCACAGTTCTCTAACTGAGGTCTGGAGGAGGGGCATAGAGGGAGGAGCCAGTGCACACCCATAGGATAAGTTCTTTTAGGTGCCCATGTCTCCTGCGGAGCCCGTCTATACCCCATGGTCCTTACGGAGTCCCCAGCATCCTCTACGGACTAGGAGAAAAAGATTTACCGGTAGGTTTAAAATCTTACTATTTCTTTCTAAATTTCTCAACAAGAATTTTTTGGCCTAGGGGTGCCGTGAAAAAAATTCTGATACTCTAGGGCGCCGTGATTCAAAAAATTTCAGAAACCACTGGGCTACATGCTAAAGCAGACAGTATTTACCCTGTATGTTAAAAAAAAAAAAGTATGCGCACCTCTTATATTGCAAATGGTTTTTCAGGTGCACTTGAATATATTAAAGATCTGCCATTGTTCTTAGTAAATGCTAACGTCACATTAGTGTCATATGCAAAAGGGAAGAATGAAATATAAGATTATAGTGTCTTTAAATCCAGAATGTAAAGAGCTTCATGTGTGGTTGTTTTGTTTGGCTGGGTATGGGTGACCGGTGGTTGGGAGACTGATGCCGGGATCTTGGTGTTTAGAATGACGGTGGGGGGGGGGGGGGGGTTGGGGGGGGAGGTGAGCGCAACAAAGCCCTTTGCTGCACTTGCCACATTTTCTGTTCCCACTCTATGGGTGTCGTGGACACCCATGAGTGGGGATAGTCTCTGTCAGTCTGCATGCCGACTGTCAGGCTTTTCACTTGGCGGGATTCTGGCATCTGTATGCCGGTCACATAATCGCATCCTGTGGTTTTTGTATGTGTCTTTATGTAAAGGTGTGCCAAGTGAAGATATATGTTTTAAGGGATCCGGTCTTTAGGTCGACACTGTCTAGCTCGACCACCATTGGTCAACAGTGAGTAGGTCGACAGGGACTCTAGGTCGGCATGACAAAAGGTTGACATGCGTTTTTCACATTTTTTTTTCTTCATTTTTTTAACTTTTTCATACTTTACGAGCCACATGGACTACAATTGGGAACGGTAATCTGTGCCGAAGCAGAGCAAGGCACCTTGCCCGAAGCATGGCAAGCGATGCACTAATTGGGGTTCCCGGTCACTGTAAAGAGAAACAACACCAAAAAAAGTAAAAAAAACTCATGTCGACCTTTTCACATGTCAACCTAGAGTCCCTGTCGACCTAGAAACCATGTCGATCTACTTACTGTCGACCCAACAGTGGTCAACCTACACGCTGTCGACCTAAGTCTAATCTACCTAACATACCACACCCATGTTTTAAGGTGATAAACTTCTGTGTGACCTTACTGTAAGTTTGTATATATTACTGTGTCTTGTGCACATGTTTATACTTTATTTCTCTGACGTCCTAAGTGGATGCTGGGGACTCCGTCAGGACCATGGGGATTAGCGGCTCCGCAGGAGACAGGGCACAAAAGTAAAAGCTTTAGGATCAGGTGGTGTGCACTGGCTCCTCCCCCTATGACCCTCCTCCAAGCCTCAGTTAGATTTTTGTGCCCGGCCGAGAAGGGTGCAATCTAGGTGGCTCTCCTAAAGAGCTGCTTAGAGTAAAAGTTTTGTTAGGTTTTTTATTTTCAGTGAGTCCTGCTGGCAACAGGCTCACTGCTACGAGGGACTTAGGGGAGAGAAGTGAACTCACCTGCGTGCAGGATGGATTGGCTTCTTAGGCTACTGGACACCATTAGCTCCAGAGGGAGTCGGAACACAGGTCTCACCCTGGGGTTCGTCCCGGAGCCGCGCCGCCGACCCCCCTTGCAGATGCCGAAAAGTGAAGGTCCAGAAACGGCGGCAGAAGACTCTTCAGTCTTCATAAGGTAGCGCACAGCACTGCAGCTGTGCGCCATTGTTGTCAGCACACTTCATAGCAGCGGTCACTGAGGGTGCAGGGCGCTGGGGGGGGGCGCCCTGGGCAGCAATGATAGTACCTTATTCTGGCTAAAAATACATCACATATAGCCCCTGGGGGTTATATGGATGTATTTAACCCCTGCCAGGTCTCAGAAAAACGGGAGAAGAAGCCTGCCGAAAAGGGGGCGGGGCCTATTCTCCTCAGCACACAGCGCCATTTTCCCTCACAGAAATGCTGGTGGGAAGGCTCCCAGGCTCTCCCCTGCACTGCACTACAAAAACAGGGTTAAAACAGAGAGGGGGGGGCACTTATTTGGCGATATGTATATATATATTAAAATGCTATAAGGGAAAAACACTTATATAAAGGTTGTCCCTGTATAATTATAGCGTTTTTGGTGTGTGCTGGCAAACTCTCCCTCTGTCTCCCCAAAGAGCTAGTGGGGTCCTGTCCTCTATCAGAGCATTCCCTGTGTGTGTGCTGTGTGTCGGTACGTGTGTGTCGACATGTATGAGGACAATGTTGGTGAGGAGGCGGAGCAATTGCCTGAAATGGTGATGTCACTCTCTAGGGAGTCGACACCGGAATGGATGGCTTATTTAAGGAATTACGTGATAATGTCAACACGCTGCAAGGTCGGTTGACGACATGAGACGGCCGGCAAACAAATTAGTACCTGTCCAGGCGTCTCAAACACCGTCAGGGGCTGTAAAACGCTCATTTACCTCAGTCGGTCGACACAGACACAGACACGGACACTGACTCCAATGTCACGGTGAAGAAACAAACGTATTTTCCTTTAGGGCCACACGTTAGTTAAGGGCAATGAAGATGGTGTTACATATTTCTGATACTACAAGTACCACAAGAAGGGTATTATGTGGGGTGTGAAAAAACTACCTGTAGTTTTTCCTGAATCAGATAAATTAAATGAAGTGTGTGATGATGCGTGGGTTTCCCCCGATAGAAAATTATTGGCGGTATACCCTTTCCCGCCAGAAGTTAGGGCGCGTTGGGAAACACCCTTTAGGGTGGATAAGGCGCTCACACGCTTATCAAAACAAGTGGCGGTACCGTCTCCAGATAGGGCCGCCCTCAAGGAGCCAGCTGAGAGGCTGGAAAATATCCTAAAAAGGTATATACACACATACTGGTGTTATACTGCGACCAGCGATCGCCTCAGCCTGGATGTGCAGCGCTGGGGTGGCTTGGTCGGATTCCCTGACTGAAAATATTGATATCCTTGACAGGGACAGTATTTTATTGACTATAGAGCATTTAAAGGATGCATTTCTATATATGCGAGATGCACAGAGGGATATTTGCACTCTGGCATCAAGAGTAAGTGCGATGTCCATATCTGCCAGAAGATGTTTATGGACACGACAGTGGTCAGGTGATGCAGATTCCAAACGGCACATGGAAGTATTGCCGTATAAAGGGGAGGAGTTATTTGGGGTCGGTCCATCGGACCTGGTGGCCTCGGCAACAGCTGGAAAATCCACCTTTTTTACCCCAAATCACATCTCAGCAGAAAAAGACACCGTCTTTTCAGCCTCAGTCCTTTCGTCCCCATAAGGGCAAGCGGGCAAAAGGCCAGTCATATCTGCCCAGGGATAGAGGAAAGGGAAGAAGACTGCAGCAGGCAGCCCATTCCCAGGAACAGAAGCCCTCCACAGCTTCTGCCAAGTCCTCAGCATGACGCTGGGGCCGTACAAGCGGACTCAAGTGCGGTGGGGGGTCGTCTCAAGAGTTTCAGCGCGTAGTGGGCTCACTCGCAAGTGGACCCCTGGATCCTACAAGTAGTATCCCAGGGGTACAGACTGGAGATTCGAGACGTCTCCCCCTCGCAGGCTCCTGATGTCTGCTTTACCAACGTCTTCCTCCGACAGGGAGGCAGTATTGGAAACAATTCACAAGCTGTATTCCCAGCAGGTGATAATCAAAGTACCCCTCCTACAACAAGGAAAGGGGTATTATTCCACACTATATTGTGGTACTGAAGCCAGACGGCTCGGTGAGACCTATTCTAAATGGGAAATCTTTGAACACTAACATACAAAGGTTCAAATCAAGATGGAGTCACTCAGAGCAGTGATAGCGAACCAGGAAGAAGGGGACTATATGGTGTCCCTGGACATCAAGGATGCTTACCTCCATGTCCCAAATTGCCCTTCTCACCAAGGGTACCTCAGGTTCGTGGTACGGAACTGTCACTATCAGTTTCAGACGCTGCCGTTTGGATTGTCCACGGCACCCCGGGTCTTTACCAAAGTAATGGCCGAAATGATGATTCTTCTTCAAAGAAAAGGCGTCTTAATTATCCTTTACTTGGACGATCTCCTGATAAGGGCAAGGTCCAGAGAACAGTTGGAAGTCGGAGTAGCACTATCTCAAGTAGTTCTACGACAGCACGGGTGGATTCTAAATATCCAAAATCGCAGCCGTTTCCGACGACACGTCTGCTGTTCCTAGGGATGGTTCTGGACACAGTCCAGAAAAAGGTGTTTCTCCCGGAGGAGAAAGCCAGGGAGTTATCCGAGCTAGTCAGGAACCTCCTAAAACCAGGAAAAGTGTCAGTGCATCATTGCACAAGAGTCCTGGGAAAAATGGTGGCTTATTACGAAGCGATTCCATTCGGCAGATTCCACGCAAGAACTTTTCAGTGGGATCTGCTGGACAAATGGTCCGGATCGCATTTTCAGATGCATCAGCGGATAACCCTATCTCCAAGGACAAGGGTGTCTCTCCTGTGGTGGTTACAGAGTGCTCATCTTCTAGAGGGCCGCAGATTCGGCATTCAGGATTGGATGCTGGTGACCACGGAGGCCAGCCTGAGAGGCTGGGGAGCAGTCACACAGGGAAAAAATTTCCAGGGAGTGTGATCAAGTCTGGAGATTTTTCTCCACATAAATATACTGGAGCTAAGGGAAATTTACAATGCTCTAAGCTTAGCAAGACCTCTGCTTCAAGGTCAGCCGGTATTGATCCAGTGGGACAACATCACGGCAGTCGCCCACGTAAACAGACAGGGCGGCACAAGAAGCAGGAGGGCAATGGCAGAAACTGCAAGGATTTTTCGCTGGGCGGAAAATCATGTGATAGCACTGTCAGCAGTGTTCATTCCGGGAGTGGACAACTGGGAAGCAGACTTCCTCAGCAGGCACAACCTCCACCCGGGAGAGTGGGGACTTCATCGGGAAGTCTTCCACATGATTGTGAACCGCTGGAAAAGACCAAAGGTGGACATGATGGCGTCCCGCCTGAACAAAAAACTGGACAAGTATTGCGCCAGGTCAAAAGACCCTCAGGCAATAGCTGTGGACGTTCTGGTAACACCGTGGGTGTACCAGTCGGTGTATGTCTTCCCTCCTCTGCTTCTCATACCCAAGGTTTTGAGAATTATAAGACGTAGAGGAGTAAGAACTATACTCGTGGCTCCGGATTGGCCAAGAAGGACTTGGTACCCGGAACTTCAAGAGATGCTCACAGAGGACTCATGGCCTCTGCCGCTAAGAAGGGACTTGCTTCAGCAAGTACCATGTCTGTTCCAAGACTTACCGTGGCTGCGTTTGACGGCATGGCGGTTGAACGCCGGATCCTAAGGGAAAAAGGCATTCCGGAAGAGGTCATTCCTACCCTGGTCAAAGCCAGGAAGGAGGTGACCGCACAACATTATCACCACATGTGGCGAAAATATGTTGCGTGGTGTGAGGCCAGGAAGGCCCCATGAAGAAATTTCAACTCGGTCGTTTCCTGCATTTCCTGCAAACAGGAGTGTCTATGGGCCTCAAATTGGGGTCCATTAAGGTTCAAATTTCGGCCCTGTCGATTTTCTTCCAGAAAGAATTGGCTTCAGTTCCTGAAGTCCAGAAGTTTGTCAAGGGAGTACTGCATATACAACCCCCTTTTGTGCCTCCAGTGGCACTGTGGGATCTCAACGTAGTTCTGGGATTCCTAAAATCACATTGGTTTAAACCGCTCAAATCTGTGGATTTGAAATATCTCACAGGGAAAGTGACCATGCTGTTGGCCCTGGCCTCGGCCAGGCGAGTGTCAGAATTGGCGGCGTTTGTCTCAAAAAAGCCCATATCTGATTGTCCATTCAGACAGGGCAGAGCTGCGGACTCATCCCCAGTTTCTCCCGAAGGTGGTGTCAGTGTTTCACCCGAACCAGCTTATTGTGGTACCTGCGGCTACTAGGGACTTGGAGGACTCCAAGTTGCTAGATGTTGTCAGGGCCCTGAAAATATAGTTTCCAGGACGGCTGGAGTCAGGAAAACTGACTTGCTGTTATCCTGTATGCACCCAACAAACTGGGTGCTCTTGCTTCTAAGCAGACGATTGCTAGTTGGATGTGTAGTACAATTCAGCTTGCACATTCTGTGGCAGGCCTGCCACAGCCAAAATATGTAAATGCCCATTCCACAAGGAAGGTGGGCTCATCTTGGGCGGCTGCCCGAGGGGTCTCGGCTTTACAACTTTGCCGAGCTGATACTTGGTCAGGGGCACACCCTGACTGAGGAGGACCTGGAGTTCTCTCATTCGGTGCTGCAGAGTCATCCGCACTCTCCCGCCCGTTTGGGAGCTTTGGTATAATCCCCATGGTCCTGACGGAGTCCCCAGCATCCACTTAGGACGTCAGAGAAAATAAGAATTTACTTACCGATAATTCTATTTCTCGTAGTCCGTAGTGGATGCTGGGCGCCCATCCCAAGTGCGGATTGTCTGCAATACTTGTACATAGTTATTGTTACAAAAATCGGGTTATTATTGTTGTGAGCCATCTTTTCAGATGCTCCGCTGTTATCATGCTGTTAACTGGGTTCAGATCACAGGTTGTACAGTGTGATTGTTGTGGCTGGTATGAGTCTTACCCGGGATTCAAAATCCTTCCTTATTGTGTACGCTCGTCCTGGCACAGTATCCTAACTGAGGCTTGGAGGAGGGTCATAGGGGGAGGAGCCAGTGCACACCACCTGATCCTAAAGCTTTTACTTTTGTGCCCTGTCTCCTGCGGAGCCGCTAATCCCCATGGTCCTGACGGAGTCCCCAGCATCCACTACGGACTACGAGAAGTAGAATTATCGGTAAGTAAATTCTTATTTTCCTCGTAGGTGAATCACTCAGATTATATTGATTTTGTAATGTTACATTAAAAAAGGAAATCAAATTGCAACACAAGTACAACAATATAAACATTTAACAGCAATATCCACAAGAACTGGTTACTTTTTTATTTTTACTAGGCTGAATAAGAATCTTTATTTTGTTTGGCAAAAACTGTTTTGTTAAAGTATGACATTTCCACTGACTGGGCTACCTATAGCTGCCGAGTTATTTTCTAATGCTGGGCATACATATTCAGATAAAATGTCATTCAGATCAACAAAATTTTTATGTGACAGCCTGAAATCCATCTCCACAGAGTGAGATATTGGTCCAACAACTGAGATCTTTGGTCTCTTCCCTCCTCCTAAACGGCAACAACATGCCTCAGTTTTCACAAGTGAACGCCGTCGCCGACCCTGAAACAGTTACTTGCTACGATGAAGAACCCATTCGCGCATGCACCTCAATCCATGAAAAGCTCCTCCATCCTCATATGAAAACCCCCACTATACGGTTATCTGTGTGATCCACGGATCAAGCCATTAATCACATAATGTATTGCCGGCATATGTCATAGTTGCTTTTCCGAATATACATACTTAATAGTTATTGCTTTTGTTGCATTCCAATATCAGATAACTTTAATTGCGAGGTTGTAGTTTAAAATTATTTCTAATAGAAGAGGTACAGGTTGAGTATCCTTTATCCAAAATCCCACATTTTTGGGTCCCCTACTGAGATAATGACACACATATATATAGATATTATATTATATATCTATATAATATATCTATATATACACAATATATATGTTATTACCTTAGTAGGGGACCCAAAAATGTGGGATTTTGAATAAGGGATACTCAACCTGTATATACACATCAATCATTTTTTACATTTTGTAATGTATTTTCTCTGACGTACTAGTGGATGCTGGGTACTCCGTAAGGACCATGGGGTATAGACGGGCTCCGCAGGAGACTGGGCACTCTTAAAAGAAAGATTAGGTACTATATCTGGTGTGCACTGGCTCCTCCCTCTATGCCCCTCCTCCAGACCTCAGTTAGTATCTGTGCCCGGCCAGAGCTGGATGCACCCTAGGGGCTCTCCTGAGCTTCCTAGAAAAGAAAGTATTTAAGTTTTTTATTTTCAGTGAGATCTGCTGGCAACAGACTCACTGCTACGTGGGACTGAGGGGAGAGAAGCGAACCTACCTGCTTGCAGCTAGCTTGGGCTTCTAAAACTGGACACCATTAGCTCCAGAGGGATCGAACACAGGCCCAGTCCTCGGTCGTCCGGTCCCGGAGCTGCGCCGCCGTCCCCCTTGCAGAGCCAGAAGAACGAAGAGAAGTTGAAAATCGGCGGCTGAAGACTCCGGTCTTCATTAAGGTAGCGCACAGCACTGCAGCTGTGCGCCATTGCTCCCTTAGCACACCACACACTCCGGTCACTGATGGGTGCAGGGCGCTGGGGGGGGGGGGCGCCCTGGGCAGCAATTAGATTACCTTACTTGGCGAAAAGCACATAATACAGTCTGATAAACTGTATATGTGCATTAACCCCCGCCATTAAAGTACATAAAAGGACAGAAGCCCGCCGCTGAGGGGGCCGGGCCTTCTTCCTCAGCACACCGGCGCCATTTTCTCTTCACAGCTCAGCTGGAAGGAAGCTCCCCAGGCTCTCCCCTGCAGTATCCTGGTACACAAAGGGTAAAAAAGAGAGGGGGGGCACATAAATTTAGGCGCAAAACTGTGTATATAAGCTGCTATAGGGGAAAAATCACTCAGTATAGTGTACATCCCTGTATTATATAGCGCTGTGGTGTGTGCTGGCATACTCTCTCTCTGTCTCTCCAAAGGGCCTTGTGGGGGAACTGTCTTCAAATAGAGCATCCCCTGTGTGTGTGGTATGTCGGTACGCGTGTGTTGACATGTCTGAGGTAAAAGGCTCCTCTAAGGAGGTGATAGAGCGGATATGTGTGTGGGAGGGTGTCTCCGTCGACAACGCCGACACCTGTTTGGATATGTGTAAGTGCTGAGGTAAAATGATTGCACAAAAGGTTAGGGAACAGAAAGGAAATCTACCCTGGTCTGTCCCTATGTCACAGAGTCCTTCAGAGTCTCTCTATGTTCACTATCCAAAATAACAAAGTATCGACACGGAGTTTAACTCCACTGTCGACTACGATAATGCAAAGTTACAGCCAAGAGGGCTAAAAGATATTCAATATATGATTATTGGAATAAAAGATGATTTGCATATCACTGATGACTCATCTGTCCCTGACACGAGAGTACACATGTTAAGGGGAAGAATGCTGAGGTAAATTTCCCTCCTCTCATGAGGAAAAAGAGCGGGAATCTCCAGACAAGAGACGGCAGCTTCCCACAAGAGAATTCTCAGGCTGTATCCTTTCCCCACTAGGGCCAGGATGTGTTGAGAATCTTCCCCTTGGGTGTCCTGTTTGCACTAGCTATTCTCAGGGATCCTGCAGATAGTGTGCACATTCTAGTATACTACCCAGACCGGCGATTGTGTCGGCATGGGTTTATAGCGCTGTGGCAGCGTGGACAGGTACCTTATCAGCAGAGATTGAGACCCTAGTATGCATATAAATATTTTAAGATGCTGTCTTAAGTGATAGATATATAATTATAAAGCATGCCCAAAGGGACATGAGTATACTGGGTCCTAGAGACAAAAGCTATGTCGATTTCTGCTTGACGTGTCCTGTAGAATATACATTGGACAGATGATGCCGACTTAAGAGGCATATGGAAGGCTGAGGATTGTGTGGAGAAAGGTTCTCGGGCCTGGTCTCCACAGCTATAGCTGGTAATTCTGATATTTTGCCTTATATTCCTGCACAGCCTAGGAAAGCACGACATTATTAAATGCAGCTTTTCGAATAAAGAAACAAGAAAGTCTGAGGTGCGTCCTTTCTTGTCAGAGCCGGGGGCAGAGGAAAGAAGCTGTACAACACAGCTAGTCCCCAGGAACAGAAGTCCTCCCCGGCCTCTACAAAAATCCACCGCATGTCGCTGGGGCTCCACAGGCGGAGCTAGGCCCGGTGGGGACACGCCTTCGTAAGTTCAGCCACAAGTGGGTTCACTCCCTGTTAGATCCCTGGGCAATAGAAATTGTATCGCAGGGATACAGGCTGGACTGTGAGTAGATGCCCCCTCACCGAGGACCCGGCGGGCTTCCCCCCAAGAGAGGGAGCCAGTGTTAACTGCAATTCGTAAATTGTATCTTCAACAGGTGGTGGTCAAGGGTCCCCTCCTTCAACAAGAGGGTGTTATTATTCGACCATGTTATAATCCCGAAACCAGACGGTTCGGTTAGACCCATATTGTATTAAAATCCCTGAACATATACCTGAAAAGGTTCAGGTTCAAGATTGAATCGCTAAGAGCGGTCATTGCAAGCCTGAAATGAATCGGGACATAAGGGATGCATACCTTCGTGTCCCCATTTATCCACCTCATCAGACGTACCTCAGAATTGCAGTACGGGATTGTCATTACCAATTTCACCAAGGTAATGGCGGATATGATGGTGCTCCTGCGGAAGCAAGGTGTCACTATTATCACATACTTGGATGATCTCCTCATAAAAGCGAGATCAAGAGAGCAGTTGCTGGACAGCGTATCACCTTCTCTGGAAGTGAAACGGCAACACGACTGGATTCTATATATTCCGAAGTCGCAGTTGGTTCCTACAGCTCATCTGCCTCGCCTAGGCATGATCCTAGACACAGACCAGAAGAGGGTTTATCTCCCGATAGAGAGAGCTCAGGAGCTCATGACACTGGTCAGGAATCCATTGAAAACCAAAACAGGTGTCAGTGCATCACTGCACTCGAATCCTGGGAAGGATGATGGCATCATACGAGGCCATCCCCTTCGGCTGTTTCCATGCAAGGACAATGGAACTTACTGGACAAGTGGTCCGGATCACATCTTCAGATGCATCGGTTAATCACCCTATCCCCCAGGGCCAGGGTGTCTCTCCTGTGGTGGCTGCGGAGTGCTCACCTTCTCGAGGGCCGCAGATTCGGCATTCAGGACTGGGTCCTGGTGACCACGGATGCAAGCCTCCGAGGGTGGGGGGCAGTTACACAGGGAAGTAAATTCCAAGGTTTGTGGTTAAGCCAACAGACTTGCCTTCACATCAATATCCTGGAACTAAGGGCCATATACAACGCCCTAAGTCAAGCGGAGTTCCTGCTTCGCGACCAACCGGTTCTGATCCAGTCAGACCGCAGGGGCTCATGTAAACCACCAGGGCGGCACAAGGAGCAGGGTGGCGAGGGTAGAAGCCACCAGAATTCTTCGCTGGGCGGAGAATCAAGTAAGCGCACTGTCAGCAGTGTTCATTCCGGGAGTGGACACGACCTCCACCCGGGAAAGTGGTGACTTCATCAGGAAGTCTTCACGCAGTTTTGCAAATTTATGGAAACTGCCTCAGGTGGACTACATGGCGTCCCATCTCAATAAAAAGATAAAAAAGGTTTTACGCTGGGTCAAGGGACTCTCAGGCGATAGCTGTGGTCGCACTAGTAACACCGTGGGTGTTCCAGTCGGTCTATATATTCCCTCCTCTTCCTCTCAGACCCAAGGGCTGAAATTGTAATAAACGGAGGAGTGTGAACAATATTCTTTGCTCCGGATTGGCCAAGAAGGACTCGGTACCCGGAACTGCAAGAAATGCTCTCAGAGGACCCATGGCCTCTGCCTCTCAGTCAGGACATGTTGCAACAGGGACCCTGTCTGATCCAAGACTTACCGCGGCTGCGTTGGACCGCATGGCGGTTGAACGCCGGATCCTAGCGGAAAAGGGCATTCCGGATGCAGTTATTCCTACGCTGATAAAGGCTAGGAAAGACGTGACAGCAAGACTTTTTCACTGTATATGGCGAAAATAGGTTGCTTGGTGTGTGGCCGGGAAGGCCCTACAGAGGAATTCCAGGGGGGTCGATTCCTGCACTTCCTACTGTCAGGAGTGACTATGGGCCTAAAATTAGGATCCATAAAGGCCAAGATTTCGGCCCTATCCCTTTTTCTCTAAAAAAGAAGTTCGGACGTTGTCACAGGGGTGCTGCATATTCAGCCCCTTTTGTGCCTCCAGTGGCACCTTGGGATCTTAACGTGTGTTGGATTCCTAAAATCCCACTGGTTTGAGCCACTTAAGACCGTGGAGCTAAAATATCTCACGTGGAAAGTGGTCATGCTTTTGGCCTTAGCTTGGACTAGGCGTGTGTCAGAATTGGCGGCTTTGTCATGTAAAAGCCCATATCTGATCTTCCATATGGAAAGGGCAGAATGGAGGACTCGTCCCCAATTTCTCCCTAAGGTGGTATCATCGTTTCATTTGAACCAACCTATTGTGGTGCCTGCGGCTACTAGGGACTTGGAGGATTCCAAGTTGCTGGACGTAGTCCGGGCCCTGAAACTTTGTTTCCAGGACGGCTAGAGTCAGAAAAACTGACTCGCTATTTATCCTGCATGCACCCAACAAGCTGGGTGCTCCTGCTTCAAAGCAAACTATTGCTCGCTGGATCTGTAGCACGATTCAGCTTGCACATTCTGCGGCTGGACTGCCGCATCCTAAATTAGTAAAAGCCCATTCCACGAGGAGGGTGGGCTCTTCTTGGGCGGCTGCCCGAGGGGTCTCGGCTTTACAACTTTGCCGAGCTGCTACTTGGTCGGGTTCAAACACTTTTGCAAAATTCTACAAGTTTGATACCCTGGCTGAGGAGGACCTTGAGTTTGCTCATTCGGTGCTGCAGAGTCATCCGCACTCTCCCGCCCGTTTAAGAGCTTTGGTATAATCCCCATGGTCCTTACGGAGTACCCAGCATCCACTAGGACGTCAGAGAAAATAAGAATTTACTCACCGGTAATTCTATTTCTCGTAGTCCGTAGTGGATGCTGGGAGCCCGTCCCAAGTGCGGACTCTCTGCAATACATGTATATAGTTATTGCTTAACTAAAGGGTTATTGTATGAGCCATCTGTTGAGAGAGGCTCAGTTATTGTTCATACTGTTAACTGGGTATAGTTATCACGAGTTGTACGGTGTGATTGGTGTGGCTGGTATGAGTCTTACCCTGGATTCCAAATCCTTTCCTAGTAATGTCAGCTCTTCCGGGCACAGTTTCCCTAACTGAGGTCTGGAGGAGGGGCATAGAGGGAGGAGCCAGTGCACACCAGATATAGTACCTAATCTTTCTTTTAAGAGTGCCTCTAGGACGTAAGAGAAAATAAGATTTTAAACCTACCGGTAAATCTATTTCTCCTAGTCCGTAGAGGATGCTGGGCGCCCGTCCCAGTGCGGAAACTCTGCAAGACTTGTATATAGTTGTTGTTTACATAAGGGTTATGTTACAGTTGGAATCGGTCTTGGACCGCTACTGTTGTTTTCTCTGACGTCCTAGTGGATGCTGGGGACTCCGTCAGGACCATGGGGAATAGCGGCTCCGCAGGAGACAGGGCACAAAATTTAAAAGTTTGACCACTAGGTGGTGTGTACTGGCTCCTCCCCCTATGACCCTCCTCCAAGCCCCAGTTAGGTTTTTGTGCCCGTCCGAGCAGGGTGCAATCTAGGTGGCTCTCATAAAGAGCTGCTTAGAGTAAAAGTTTTGATAGTTTTATTATTTTCAGTGAGTCCTGCTGGCAACAGGCTCACTGCAACGAGGGACCTAGGGGAGAAGAAGTGAACTCACCTGCGTGCAGGATGGATTTGCTTCTTAGGCTACTGGACACTAGCTCCAGAGGGACGATCACAGGTACAGCCTGGATGGGTCACCGGAGCCGCGCCGCCGACCCCCTTGCAGATGCCGAAGTAAGAAGAGGTCCAGAAACCGGCGGCTGAAGGCTTTTCAGTCTTCATGAGGTAGCGCACAGCACTGCAGCTGTGCGCCATTGCGCTCAGGCACACTACACACCGGCGGTCACTGAGGGTGCAGGGCGCTGGGGGGGGCGCCCTGGGCAGCAATGTTAATACCTTTCTGGCTAAAAAGAATACATCACATATAGTCCATGAGGCTATATGGATGTATTTCACCCCTGCCAGGTCTCAGAAAAACCGGGAGAAGAGCCCGCCGGAATAGGGGGCGGGGCCTATCTCCTCAGCACACAGCGCCATTTTCCTACACAGCTCCGCTGCTAGGAAGGCTCCCAGGCTCTCCCCTGCACTGCACTACAGAAACAGGGTAAAAAACAGAGAGGGGGGGCATTTTTTGGCGATATTATATATATTTAAGCAGCTATAAGGAAACAACACTTATATAAGGTTGTTCCTATATAATTATAGCGCTTTGGTGTGTGCTGGCAAACTCTCCCTCTGTCTCCCCAAAGGGCTAGTGGGGTCCTGTCTTCTATCAGAGCATTCCCTGTGTGTCTGCTGTGTGTCGGTACGTGTGTGTCGACATGTATGAGGACGATGTTGATGTGGAGGCGGAGCAATTGCCGGTAATGGTGATGTCACCCCCTAGGGAGTCGACACCGGAATGGATGGCTTTGTTTATGGAATTACGTGATAATGTCAGCACGCTGCAAAAGTCGGTTGACAACATGAGACGACCGGCAAACCAGTTAGTACCTGTACAGGCGTCTCAAACACCGTCAGGGGCTGTAAAACGCCCTTTGCCTCAGTCGGTCGACACAGACCCAGACACGGACACCGAATCTAGTGTCGACGGTGAAGAAACGAACGTATTTTCCAGTAGGGCCACACGTTATATGATCACGGCAATGAAGGAGGCTTTGCATATCTCTGATACTGCAAGTACCACAAAAAGGGGTATTATGTGGGGTCTGAAAAAACTACCTGTAGTTTTTCCTGAATCAGAGGAATTGAATGACGTGTGTGATGAAGCGTGGGTTACCCCTGATAAAAAACTGCTAATTTCAAAGAAGTTATTGGCGTTATACCCTTTCCCGCCAGAGGTTAGGGCGCGCTGGGAAACACCCCCTAGGGTGGACAAGGCGCTCACACGTTTATCCAAACAAGTGGCGTTACCGTCTCCTGATACGGCCGCCCTCAAGGATCCAGCTGATAGGAGGCTGGAAAATACTCTAAAAAGTATATACACACATACTGGTGTTATACTGCGACCAGCAATCGCCTCAGCCTGGATGTGCAGTGCTGGGGTGGCTTGGTCGGATTCCCTGACTGAAAATATTGATACCCTGGATAGGGACAGTATTTTATTGACTATAGAGCAATTAAAGGATGCATTCCTTTATATGCGAGATGCACAGAGGGATATCTGCACTCTGGCATCAAGAGTAAGTGCGATGTCCATATCTGCCAGAAGAAGTCTATGGACACGACAGTGGTCAGGCGATGCGGATTCCAAACGGCATATGGAAGTATTGCCGTATAAAGGGGAGGAATTATTTGGGGTCGGTCTATCGGATTTGGTAGCCACGGCAACAGCCGGGAAGTCCACCTTTTTACCTCAAGTCCCCTCCCAGCAGAAAAAGACGCAGTCTTTTCAGCCGCAGTCCTTTCGTTCCTATAAGAACAAGCGAGCAAAAGGACATTCATATTTGCCCCGAGGCAAAGGAAAGGGTAAGAGACTGCAGCAAGCAGCCCCTTCCCAGGAGCAGAAGTCCTCCCCGGCTTCTGCAAAGGCCTCAGCATGACGCTGGGACCTTACAAGCGGACTCAGGGGCGGTGGGGGGTCGCCTCAAGAATTTCAGCGCACAGTGGGCTCACTCGCAGGTGGACCCCTGGATCCTGCAGGTAGTATCTCAGGGTTACAGGTTGGAATTCGAGAAGTCTCCCCCTCGCCGATTCCTAAAATCTGCTTTGCCAACGTCTCCCTCAGACAGGGCGACGGTATTGGAAGCCATTCACAAGCTGTATTCTCAGCAGGTGATAATCAAGGTACCCCTTCTACAACAGGGAAAGGGGTATTACTCCACGCTATTTGTGGTACCGAAGCCGGACGGCTCGGTAAGACCTATTCTAAATCTGAAATCTCTGAACCTGTACTTACAAAAATTCAAGTTCAAGATGGAGTCACTCAGAGCAGTGATAGCGAATCTGGAAGAAGGGGATTTTATGGTGTCCTTGGACATCAAGGATGCTTACCTTCATGTCCCAATTTGCCCTTCACACCAATGGTACCTCAGGTTCGTGGTACAAAACTGTCATCATCAGTTTCAGACGCTGCCGTTTGGATTGTCCACGGCACCCAGGGTCTTTACCAAGGTAATGGCCGAAATGATGATCCTTCTTCGAAGAGAAGGCGTATTAATTATCCCTTACTTGGACGATCTCCTGATAAGGGCAAGATCCAGAGAACAGCTGGAGGTCGGAGTAGCACTAACTCAAGTAGTGCTCCAACAGCACGGGTGGATTCTGAATTTTCCAAAATCCCAACTGATCCCGACGACACGTCTGCTGTTCCTAGGGATGATTCTGGACACTGTTCAGAAAAAGGTATTTCTTCCGGAGGAGAAAGCCAGGGAGTTATCCGAACTCGTCAGGAACCTCCTAAAACCAGGGACAGTGTCTGTGCATCAATGCACAAGAGTCCTGGAAAAAAGGGTCTCTCTGCTATGGTGGTTGCAGAGTGCTCATCTGTTAGAGGGCCGCAGATTCGGCATACAGAACTGGGTCCTAGTGACCACGGATGCCAGCCTGAGAGGCTGGGGAGCGGTCACACAAGGAAGAAACTTCCAGGGCGTGTGGTCAAGCCTGGAAACGTCTCTTCACATAAATATACTGGAACTAAGAGCAATCTACAATGCTCTAAGCCTGGCAAACCCTCTGCTTCAGGGTCAGCCGGTGTTGATCCAGTCGGACAACATCACGGCAGTCGCCCACGTAAACAGACAGGGCGGCACAAGAAGCAGGAGGGCAATGGCAGAGGCTGCAAGGATTCTTCGCTGGGCGGAAAATCATGTGATAGCACTGTCAGCAGTGTTCATCCCGGGAGTGGACAACTGGGTAGCAGACTTCCTCAGCAGACACGATCTTCACCCGGGAGAGTGGGGACTTCATCCAGAAGTCTTCCACATGATTGTAGTCCATTGGGAAAGACCAATGGTGGACATGATGGCGTCCCGCATCAACAAAAAACTGGACAGGTATTGCGCCAGGTCAAGAGACCCTCAGGCAATAGCTGTGGACGCTCTGGTAACACCATGGGTGTACCAGTCAGTGTATGTGTTTCCTCCTCTGCCTCTCATACCCAAGTTACTGAGAATTATACGGCAAAGGGGAGTAAGAACGATACTAGTGGCTCCGGACTGGCCAAGAAGGACTTGGTACCCGGAACTTCAGGAGATGCTCACGGAAGATCCGTGGCCTCTACCTCTAAGAAGGGATCTGCTTCAGCAGGGACCGTGTCTATTCCAAGACTTACCGCGGCTGCGTTTGACGGCATGGCGGTTGAACGCCGGATCCTAAGGGAAAAAGGCATTCCGGAGGAGGTCATCCCTACCCTGGTCAAAGCCAGGAAGGAGGTGACTGCACAACATTATCACCGCATTTGGAGAAAATATGTTGCATGGTGTGAGGCCAGGAAGGCCCCGACAGAGGAATTTCAACTGGGTCGATTCCTACATTTCCTGCAAACAGGATTATCTATGGGCCTCAAATTAGGGTCCATTAAGGTTCAAATTTCGGCCCTGTCGATTTTCTTCCAGAAAGAATTGGCTTCAGTTCCTGAAGTCCAGACTTTTGTAAAAGGAGTACTACATATACAGCCCCCGGTTGTGCCCCCAGTGGCACCGTGGGATCTCAATGTAGTTTTGGATTTTCTCAAATCCCATTGGTTTGAGCCACTCAAATCGGTAGATTTGAAATATCTTACATGGAAAGTAACCATGCTACTTGCCCTGGCTTCAGCCAGGGGAGTGTCGGAATTGGCGGCTTTATCGTATAAAAGCCCATATCTAATTTTCCATTCGGACAGGGCAGAATTGAGGACGCGTCCTCATTTTCTGCCTAAGGTGGTATCAGCGTTTCACCTGAACCAGCCTATTGTGGTGCCTGCGGCTACTAGCGATTTGGAGGATTCCAAGTTGCTGGACGTTGTCAGAGCATTGAAAATATATATTTCAAGGACGGCTGGAGTCAGAAAATCTGACTTGCTGTTTATACTGTATGCACCCAACAAGCTGGGTGCTCCTGCTTCTAAGCAGACGATTGCTCGTTGGATTTGTAGCACAATTCAACTGGCACATTCTGTGGCAGGCCTGCCACAGCCTAAATCTGTCAATGCCCACTCCACAAGGAAGGTGGGCTCATCTTGGGCGGCTGCCCGAGGGGTCTCGGCATTACAACTCTGCCGAGCAGCTACGTGGTCAGGGGAGAACACGTTTGTAAAATTCTACAAATTTGAAACCCTGGCTAAGGAGGACCTGGAGTTCTCTCATTCGGTGCTGCAGAGTCATCCGCACTCTCCCGCCCGTTTGGGAGCTTTGGTATAATCCCCATGGTCCTGACGGAGTCCCCAGCATCCACTAGGACGTCAGAGAAAATAAGAATTTACTCACCGGTAATTCTGTTTCTCGTAGTCCGTAGTGGATGCTGGGCGCCCATCTCAAGTGCGGATTGTCTGCAATACTTGTACATAGTTATTGTTACAAAAAAATCGGGTTGTTTATTGTTGTGAGCCATCTTTTCAGAGGCTCCTACGTTATCATACTGTTAACTGGGTTCAGATCACAAGTTGTACGGTGTGATTGGTGTGGCTGGTATGAGTCTTACCCGGGATTCAAAATCCTTCCTTATTGTGTACGCTCGTCCGGGCACAGTATCCTAACTGAGGCTTGGAGGAGGGTCATAGGGGGAGGAGCCAGTACACACCACCTAGTGGTCAAACTTTTAAATTTTGTGCCCTGTCTCCTGCGGAGCCGCTATTCCCCATGGTCCTGACGGAGTCCCCAGCATCCACTACGGACTACGAGAAATAGAATTACCGGTGAGTAAATTCTTATTTGTTCATACTATTAACTGGTTATGTATGTTCCGGGTTACATGGTATGATTGGTGTGGGCTGGTATGAATCTTGCCCTCGTATTGTCCATCTCCTCTGGGCACAGTTCTCTAACTGAGGTCTGGAGGAGGGGCATAGAGGGAGGAGCCAGTGCACACCCATAGGATAAGTTCTTTTAGGTGCCCATGTCTCCTGCGGAGCCCGTCTATACCCCATGGTCCTTACGGAGTACCCAGCATCCACTATGGACTACGAGAAATAGAATTACCGGTGAGTAAATTCTTATTTTTATCGTTTTATTTTATTTTTTTGGTTTATTTGTAAAGCACCATGATAATGCACAGGGCTGGAGTGCAGTAGAATGAAATAAGTAAGACTGCAACAAGATTATTGCGAAAAATTAAATGGGGATCAAGGGGGACTTGCTCTTTACAGAGTACAGTCTAGTGCAGGGGTGGGCAATTATTTCAGCTGGGGGGACCGCTTAACACTTCCAGCGAATATTCGAGGGCCACACACAAAATACACAAAAAGAGTCCCCTTTTTACACATTACGGCAGACAGCGTGCCCTTTTTACATATTATAGCAGACAGCATACCCTTTTTTACACATTACGGCAGACAGCGTGCCCTTTTTTTACACATTAAGGCAGACAGCGTCCCCTTTTTTACACATTAAGGCAGACAGCGTGCTCTTTTTACACATTACGGCAGACCGCGT